>NC_057863.1:524532497-524847760 GCF_019393635.1 Dromiciops gliroides | reverse complement strand
TGCATAAGAAGCAAAAAACTTAGAGGAGTTACTGAGCAAAGAGGGTGGTGGATACTGGACAGAAGATAAAGACCATTTCGGGCATCTAAGCAAGAGCTCCTCACTCGTTTTCTATAACATTGTCCTAGTTCTGTTCACTTCACTTTCTATAAATTCATATCATTAAATATGTCTTCCAAGGTTTTTTTCTGAAACCATTCTGATTGTCATTTCTTATAGCACAATAGTATTCCATTACAATTATATGACATAACTTGTTCAGCAAATCCCCAATTGAAGGGCCTCTCCTCAATTTTCAATTATTTGCCACCATAAAAAGAGCTGTTGTACATATTTTTTGTTGTTGTAAAAAATAGGTCTGTTTCTCTTATATTTGACGTCTTTGTAATTTGTAAGTCTTAGTAATGCTATTGCTTGATCAAAGGCTATGTACCCTTTTATAGTCCTTTGGGTATAGCTCCAAATTGTTCTCCAGAATGGTTGGACTAATTAACAACTCTTCCAAGAGTGCCATATTGTCCATTTTTTCCCATATCCTCTTCAGCATTTCTCATTTTACTTTACTTTCTTTCTTTCTTTGTTTTGGTGGGGCAATGAGGGTTAAGTGACTTGCCCAGGGTCACACAGCTAGTAAGTGTCAAGTGGCTGAGGCTGGATTCAAACTCTGGACTCCTGAATCCAGGGCTGGTGCTTTATCCACTGTGCAACCTAGCTGCCCCCTCGTTTTCCTTTTCTGTCATCTTAGCCAATCTGATAGGTATAAGGTGGCATCCCAGGGTTGTTTTATTTTGCATTTCTCTAATGAATAAAGATTTAGAATATTATTTTATGAGACTATTAATACCTTCATACCTCCAATTTCTTCTTGCCAAAACTGCCTATTCATATATTTTGACCTTTTATAGCCTAGGGAATGATTTTTATTTTTATAATTTTAGCTCAGTTCCCTATGTGTTTGAAAAATGAAGTCTTGACCCAGAGAAACTTGTTGCAAAATTTATTTTCCCAGTGTTTTTCCCCTAATTTTGGCTGTACCAGTTTTCTTTGTGCAAAAACTTTTAAATTTTATGTAATCCACTTTACTTTCCATAGTCCCATCTATCTTTTCTTTGGTCATAAATTCTTCTGCTATCTATAGATATGACAGTTACATTTCCCCATACTGCCCTAATTTATTTACGTTTTTACTCTTTATTTCTGAATTATTTATCCATTTGACCTTATCTCAGTATATGATGTGAAATGTTGGAGTATGCCTAGTTTCTAACAAACTTATTTTCAGTTTTCTCAAGCAATTTTTTTCCTCAAATGTTGAGTTCTTACTCCTAAAGTTTCACTCTTTAGGTTTATCAAACACTAGATTACTATGGTCATTTAATATTGTTTGTTGGTAACATAATCTATTCCACTAATCTACCACTCTATTTCTTAGGAACTACCTGATTCTTTGAATGATAACTCCAATGTAATATAGTCCAAAATATGGAACTGCTGGGCTGCCTTCACATTATAAAATGATCCCCTTGATATTCTTGACCTTTTGTTCTTCCAAATGAATTTTGTTACTATTTTTTCTAGCTCTATAAAATAATTTTGATGGTTTGATTGGTATAGCACTGAGTAAGTAAATTAACTTGGGCAGAATTGTTATTTTTATTATATTCACAGACTACTGATGAGCAATTAATATTTTTTCAAGTGTTTTGATCTGACTGTGTATGAAAATTGTGTTCATATAAATCCTGGATTTGTTTTGGCAGGTTGACTCCCATGTATTTTATATTGTCCTAAGTTATTTTCTTTTTTCTCTTTCTTTATTTAGAATTTTCCTAAAGTTACATGTATAAACAAATTTTCACGTTGATTTTTGAACCTTTATGTTCCAAATTCTCTTCTTCTCTTCCTCCCCACATCCCTTAAGAACTCAAGCAATTCAAGTTATACATGTGCAGTTGTGCAAAACATTTTCACATTAGTCAGGTTGTAAAAGAAAACAGACAAAAAAACTTCACAAAGGGGAACTAACAAAAATTATACTTCAATCTGTATTGAGATACCATTAGTTCTTTCTCCATAGATGAATTGCATTTTTCATAAGTCCTTCTGATAGTATTCTGCTCATCATTTATTATAGGACAATAGTGTTCCATCCTAATCTCACCCCACAATTTGTTTAGCCACTCCCCAATTGATGGACATCACCACAATTTCAAATTCAACTGTTTTTTAATCTCTTATAGGATACCAACCTAATAGTGGTATTGCTAGGTTGAAGAGTATGCATGGTTTTATAGCCCTATGGTCATAGTTCCAAATTGCTCTACAGAATGTTTGAATCAGTTTACAATTTTACCAAGAGTATATTAATGTCTCATTTTCCCCATTTCCCCAAAATATTTGTTACTTTCCTTTGCTATCCTATTATCCAATCCAATGTATAAGAGGTACCACCCAGAATTGATTGACCTGAATCTCTCCAATCAATAGTGAGTTATAGCATTTTTATATGGCTATAGGTGGTTGTGATTATTTCATCTGAAAACTTCATGTCCTTTTATCATCTATCAATTAGGGAATGGCTCTCACTTTAACAAATTTAATTCAGTTCTCTATGTGTTTGAGAACTGAGGCTTATCAGTTACTATTGCTAACTGTATTACCCTTCATCTTATTCCTTCCCCTTGATATTTATTCTATTTTCTATCTTCTTTTACCCTATCCCTCCTCAAAAGTGTTTTGCTTCTGACTGCCCCATACCTCAATCTGCCCTCCCTTCCTTCACACTTCCCCTGCTTTTTCCCTTCCCTTCCCACTTTCATGCATGGCAAGATATATTACTATACCCAATTGAGTGTGTGTTACTCCCTCTTTGAACCAATTCTGATGAGAATAAAGCTCACTCACTCCTCTGCACCTCTCCCATTTTTCCCTCTGCTCCTTAAACTTTTTCTTGCTTCTTTTATGTGAAATACTTTACCTCATTCCTTCTCTCCCTTTCACTTTCTTCCAGTGAATTCCTCCCACCCCTTAATTTTATTATTTTTTAAAGATATTAACATAGGGGAGTTAGGTGGCACAGTGGACAAAACACCAGCCCTAGACCCAGGAGGACCTAATCCCAAATCCAGCCTCAGACATAAGACACTCACCATATACATGACCCTGGACAAGCTACATAACACTTACTGCTCCACAAAAAAAAATAAATAAAAACAACATAAAAATACATGCTTTAAAGATATCATGCCTTCATATTCTACTCATACCTGTGCCCTCTGTCCAGGTATACTCCATTTAGCTGCAGTAATAATGAGAAATTTCTTATGAGTTAAATGTGTCATCTTCTCATGTAGGAATATAAATACTTTAACCTTTTTAACATCCCTTATGATTTCTTTTTCCTGTTTACCTTTTTATGCTTCTTTAGGGTCTAGTATTTGAAAGTGAAATTTTCTATTCAGTTCATGTCTTTTCATCATGAATGCCTGGAAATCTTCTCCTTCATTGAAATCCAATTTTCCCCTGAAAGATTATACTCAGTTTAGCTGAGTAGGTGATGCTTGGTTGTAATCCCAGTTCCTTTGCCCTCCAGAATATCATATTCCAAGACCTCCAATACTTTAATGTAGAAGCTGTTAAACATTCTGTTATCTTTACTATGGCTCCACAGGACTTGAATTGTTTCTTTTTGGCTGCTTGCAATATTTTCTCCTTGTCCTAGGAGCTCTGAAATTTGGCTATAATATTCCTGGGAGGTTTCCTTTTGGGATCTGTTTCAGGAGGAGATTGGTGGATTCTTTCAATTTCTATTTTACTTTCTGCTTCTAGACTATCAGCACAATTTTCCCTGACAATTTCCTGGAAGATGATATCTTAGCTCTTTCCTTGATCATGGTTTTCAGGTAGTCCAATAATTTTGAAATTATCTCTCCTGAATCTATTTTCCAAGTCAACTGTTTTTCCAAGGAAATATTTCACATTGCCCTCAATTTTTTTTATTCATTTGGAATTAGTTTATTGTGTCTTGATTTCTCATAAAGTCATTAGCTTCTATTTGCTCAATCCTAATTTTTAAGCAATTATTTTCTTCAGAGAGCTTTTCCATTTGACTTTTCAAGCTGTTGACTTTTTTCATGATTTTCCTGCATCACTCTCATTTCTTTTTCCATATTTTCCTCTACATCTCTTACTTTATCTTCAAAGTCCTTTTCAAGCACTTCTAGGGCCTGAGAACAATTCATATTTTTCTTGGAAGTTTTTGATGTAGGAGCTTTGACTTTGTTATCTTCTTCTTAGGGTGCATTTTGATCTTCCTTGTCACCAAAGAAATTATCTAAGGTCAGCATTTTTTTCTGTCTACTCATTTTCCTAACCTATTTCTTGATTTTATACTCCTTCTTAAACTGGGGCACTGCTTCCAGGACACACTGTCCCAAGCTTCATAGGGTCCCAGGTGGTACAATTTAAGGAGAAATAGGTTCTACCCTCTCCTGATCTGTGACCTGGTCTTTACGTAACCACAGACCTGCTTGCTCTTTAACCTGAGAACAGAATCCTCTTTCACTGGGATTGAAAGCTATGGCATGCCTGTACCCCTTCCCCAGCTGGTCCAACACTCGAGAATGCTTCTTAGTTCTGAGCACAGGCAATACAACAGTGTTCTGCCTCAGCACCAGCAGAGATCTCTGCAATCTCCCCCTGGGCAACCACTTGAACCCCTCAATTGTCCATGAGCTGAGTTTTGGAATTAGCCTCTACTGCTGCTGATTCTAAGGCTCTGGAGGCCTGTTTTTCTGATGTGGTCTGCCTGGGGCTAGATCTTTGGTGGTGGAGTCTGGTGCTGGACTCCACTCTCACCCCAGTACAACAGACTTTTCTTGCCGACCTTCTAAGCTGTCTTTGGATGGAAAATGATCTCACCCCATCCTTTTATGGGTTCTGCTGCTTCAGGAATTGTCTTATGGCATTATTTGAAGGTATTTGGAGGAATCATGGGAAGAATTACAGGAAATGACTGCCTTTCCTCTGCCATTTTGGCTCTGTCCCCTGTCAGGTAATCAGTTACTTTTTATGGAATGTCTCTTTCCATCTCTTCCTATTGGCAAATAGACATTAAGTGACTTTGCCAGTGTTATATAGCTAGTAAAGGGCTGAGGCCAAATTTAAACTCAAAATCTTTCTGAATAGGCCCATTGCTCTATCCACTGCACAACAAAGGAAAAAATGATTGAAAGATAAAACAAAGAAAGAAAATAAAGAATTCTCTTTGTGATTCTCTTTGACTAGTTTCTCTAATTTTCTAATTATTCTTTAAAAAATCCTAAGAAATGATTCTTCATATACATTTTTTTGTCTTGGGACATCCATTGAAAAATTTAGGTACCATTATCTATTCTCAGTGGGGAAAAGATTCAAATAGACAATATAAAAGGCAATAAAATCAATGACATGTAAGAAGAAAGCATTCCTAATCTGAGCATGTAAAGTTCAATTTGTCAATGATTCAAAAGGTGAAAAAATGTTTAGTGGGTTTGAATATTAATGGAACTGCAGGGCAATTTATGAAGAATGATAGTGGAATCACCAAAAGAAAAGATTTCCTTAAAATATTTTAAAAACCTGAGACACAAACAAGAGAAGTATCTTCACTAATAGCTATACACAGTGGTAATTTTACTAACTGTATAAGTTTCAAATTCAAAGGAGATATGGCTATAGATCTTGCCTCTAACACTTTTGAATTGTGGGAACATGGTCAAATTGCTCAATGTCTCAGTTTCAGTTACATTATCTATAAATTCACTCAATTAATATCTACTTTCTCTCCCCTGGTTGTTATGAGAGATAGAAAATCTATGAAAAATGCTTTGTAAGCCCTAACGTGCTTCATATATAACTACTATTATTAGTTTCACTCCTTTTTACAGATAAGAAAACTGTGGCCCTTAAATGAAAAGCATCTTGTCCAGTAAGTCTACAAATAAAAAAGAATCACAATTCACTTTGTGCCTCTATGAGAATCTGCTCTTAAAGGACTAGATGTAACAGGTAAGACCCCAGAAATCCACAAGCTCACCCAACAAAGAGGAAGCAGTGATGTGTAAACCACTTTACAAAACTACAATTTATAGAATTCAAAATCTGTTCATCGGACTTCAGTCAGGGAATACATATGATCCTAAGAAAGGAGGAACACAGCTTTCTGGCTCCTGTCTTTTCCTTTTTTTTAATAATAGAGGAAACATTATTGAAAAACATACCAGGACATACAGTATCCTCCCAGGCAATTTCAAGGAGAAAAAAAAAACAGCAATAAAGGTGGAGGGTACAACTTTAAATAGCCTGTATCAAATTTTTGATCTGTTAAGTATTTGCATTTCCTTTAAATGCCACCAAATAGTAAATACTGAGAGAGAATGCCAGAAAAGAAAAGGCATTTGAAAATTTCCTTTATTGCTCATGCTTTAGATATTTTTATAGACCCCCTTCCAGCTTTTCACACTTGAACTGATAGGCTAGCTCTCTTGAGCATTGCAAAGATCAATGGCAACATGAGTAGTTAATAGCTCACATAGGCATAACCACAAAGGGAAGAAAAAAAAATATCACAACAAAACAGCAATATCCTCCTATGTGTTTGTTTGTTTGTTTGTTTTTAAACTTCACTCAGGCCCAACTTAGGCAGCCTAAGTTCCATCAGCTTTTTACGCCTAGCATGTGAATTCTTCAATGAACCCAACCAAATCAGGAGATAACAACAGATATTAAGTCTTGCTTTTTATTCTTCTAAAATTTCAATACAACTCAAGCTTTACATGCTGGAGCTTTTTAGGAGTAAGGTGTATTGAAAAAGATGAGACACAGAACCCTGGATGGAGCTTCCTAACATTTGTCTCCTGGAGCCAGGGAATCCCAGAATCATCTAAGATCAGTGTCCCCAGGAACTTAAGGGTCATGCAGACTAATCTTCATATTTTCAGTAATATACTTCTTTGTCTGTTTCAAGACAAGACCACACATGGAAAAGAAATGGAAAAAACCCTCTTGATTATCTATTTTTCAATTATTTTAGAAAAGAGAACTTCACAATAAAGAGAATCATCATTATTCATAAATAAATTATACTATATGTCCACATACACAAAATACAGTAGGAATTTTTCACTATATGTCTATATTATATAAAATCTGCCTCTGTATCTCTGTTTCTGTCTCTGTCTCTCTCTGTATCTGCCTTTCTCTGTCTCTGTCTCACTGTAACTATCATTCTGTCTCCCTCTCTCTGTCTCTGTCTCGCTGTCTCTCTCTGTCTCTGTCTCATTGTATCTCTCATTCTTGCTGTCTCTTTGTCTTTCTGTCTCTGTCTATCTCTGCACCTCTCTCTCTCTCTCTCTCTCATGATTTCTTTAAGGACTCAGCATCACAGAATTTCAGAACTGAAGGAAACTTCAGGTGCTATTTAATCCATCATATACCTCTCTTAAGTCAGCCTAACATGACATTAGCTTTTTGTTGGCAGTTAAGTTTGGTATCTACTATGATCCCCATATCTTCTTCACCCAAATTTCTAACTAACGATACCTTCTACATTTTTCAATTAAGTCAAGAAGTATTTATAAAGCACCTACAATGTGTCAAGCACTACATTAAAAAAAACCTAATGATATCCAATGAAGGAAGAAAAATGGATAAATAGCTTACTTGTCAAATATTAAAACCTGCCGGGACAAATATAACAAAGGGTTATAAAAACTGTGCAAGCCCTTTGATCAAGCAATACGATTGCTAGGTTTATATTTCAGAGACATTTCAATAAAGAAGAGAAAAAAGACCCATTTGTACAAAAATAGTTTAGCAGCTCTTCTTGTGGTGACTAAGAACTGGAAATCAATTGAATGTCCATCAATTGGGGAATGGCTAACTAAACAAGCTGTGGAATATGATTGTAGTGGAATATTATTGTGCTATGAGAAATGATAAGCAAGATGATTCCAGAAAGGCCTGGAAAGACTTGTATGAAAAGAAGTATAGTGAAGTGAGCAGAACCAATAGAACATTGTGCACAGCAATATTGTTTGATGAAGAATTGTGAATGATTTGACTATTCTCAGACATACAGTGATCCAAGACAATTTTAAAAGACTAATGATGAAGCATACTAAACACCTAAAAAGAAAAACCTTAATATTGATCAAACATAGACTAAAGCATGCTATTTTTCACTTTATTTTCATTTTTTTGTTTTCTTATAAAAATGACTGATATGGTAATGTTTTACATAATTGCACATGTATAACCTATATCTGATTGCTTACTGCCTCATGAATTAGGGGAAAGAGAAAGGCAGGGATAGAATTTGGAACTCAAAAGTTTAAACAAAAATGTTTATTTATAAAAAAAAATACCAGCCAGGAAACTGAGGTGTCACAGGAATTAGTTTCCTCAAGTTAATACAGAGTCAATGGCAGAGTAAAACTAAGATCCTGGGTCTCTTGACTCAAGGGAAAAAAAAAAAGCAAAATTAGAACTTTTTATTTTTACACATGGCTTTCCATATCTGTCCGCCTTTGAGTATCACAAAACTCTACACTAGGACAGTGAGTATTTATATTTGTGTGTGTGTGTGTGTGTGTGTGTGTGTGTGTTTAGAAGGAACCCAGAAGATATAACAAAATTTTTCCCAAATGATATGTTATTGATTCCTAGAAATTTTCCATTGCTAATATCATACATTAGAGTAAAAGAGAATTTCATATGTATAAAGTATTTTAATGTTTATTTACAAACTGATTCCTTTAAAACATAACCCGATGATGTAGGAAGTATGACAATTAATACCATCATTTTTCAGATGAATGAACTGAGGTGAAGTGAATTATTCAGGGTCATATCACTAGACTGTCTCATTTACAATATTAACTGAGGCTGCCTGACTCCCAATTCTGTACTCTTTTCTTCTGAATTTCACTGAATCATCTTTCCTCTGAAAACATCTCTGAATCTGCCCCAAAACATGGTTAGTATTTAGTTTATTTGTTGTTGGGTTTTGTTTTTTTCTGGGGAAGGGGGCAGTTTATATGAACCATCTGCTTAAACCTTATATGTACTACTAAGCTTGTACCTTTAGGGCTGGAATGGATCTTAGAAGTCATCTGATCCTATTCTCCCATTGTACAGGTGAGAAAACTTAGGAACCTTAAGAGCATTATCCTTGTTCACACAGGTAGAAAGTGGTTTTGTATAATGATGATAAATTTTTTGATATGTGAACTTGGGTCTTGTGATGACTAATTTAGTAATCCTTGACTAAACCACCTCGCCTAAGTTCTCTGTACAGAGCTTTTTCCTATTACATAATGCCAGTCATTCAGTATGAAAAGATTTATAAAGGGTTTACTATGTGCCATGATATTAAATTTACAGTGGTTCTTCTTGCTTTTTTCTTCTGTGTGACAATCTTCTATCCTCTAATCTCCTTTCTTTCTCCTGGGAACATTCTTCTTTGTTTTCACAGTGAAGCCCTCTTCCTCTATACCTGTTTATGTGTCAGTCAGTCAAAAAACATATACCAAGATCTTGAGGCGGAGCCAAGATGGCAGAGAGGAATCAGCAAGCTTTCTGAGCTCTTCTTCTGTTCTCTCAAAAAGAACATTAAATCAAGCCTCTGGACAGATTCTGAAACTACAGAACCTACAAAGAGACAGAGAGAGACACAGTCTTCCAACCAGAGATAATCTAGAAGACTTCACAAAAAGGTCGGTCTGACATGGGCAAAACGGAGACCCAGCACAGGTCAGCAGCCCAGCGACAAGCGGGGGGGGGGGGGGGTTCAGGGCAAGTCAGCAGGAAGCTGTGAGCCACAGCTGAACAACTGAGGACCCTGGAACATGGCTCAAAAATCTGGTGGCCAAGAAGGACAATGGAAAAACCTACCTTCACCAGACAAGAGGGTAAGTTGCCAGCTAGAGGGCCATGAACAGCATAGGAGCGACCAGGCACAATGACCAAGTGTGCTCAGACAGGAAGTGCAGGGGGGCAAAATGCACACACTATAAAGGCCTCAGAGTAAAAAGCCGGTAACACAGCACTATACCCCTGCACAAGAAGCCCAAAACAGGGACCCTGGCACCCCCAGAGCAGACCTCAACTTAAAAAATAAATAAATAAGCTGCAATAATGAGTAAGAAGCAAAAAAGGGGCCTCTCCATTGAGAGCTTCTGTATCAATAGGGAAGAAGCCAACACAAACTCAGATGAGGACAATTCCCTCAAATTGCCTACATGTGAAGCCTCATGAGGGAAGGTGAATTGGTCTCAACAACAAAAAGCCTTCCTGGAACAGCTCAAAAAGGATTTAAAAAATCAATTGAGAGAGGTAGAAGAAAAAATGGGGAGAGAAATGAAAGCAAAACAAGAAAACTATGAAAAAAGAATCAGCAGCTTGGAAAAGGAAGCACAAAGATTGACTGCAGAAAACAATTCTTTTTTTAATTCATCTGGCCAAATGGAAAAAAAAAAGTGCACAAGTTCACTGAAGAAAACAATGCCTTAAAAAATTCACTTGGCCAAATGGAAAAAAAAAGGTGAATAATCTCATTGAAGAAAAGAATGCCTTAAAAAATTCATTTGGCCAAATGGGGAAAAAGGTGCATAATCTTACTGAAGAAAACAATGCCTTAAAATTAAAATGGGACAGTTGGATGATAAGGAATCCATGAGACACCAGGAATCAGTCAAGCAGAATAAAAAAAATGAAAAAATAGAAGAAAATGTGAAATACCTCATTGGAAAGACAACTGATCTGGAAAACAGATCGAGGCGAGACAATTTGAGAATCATTGGACTGCCTGAAAGCCATGACCAGAAAAAGAATCTAGACACCATATTCCAGGAAATTATTAAGGAGAACTGCCCTGATATCCTAGAATGAGAGGATAAAATCATCATTGAAAGAATCCACTGATCACCTACCGAAAGAGACCCCAAAATGAAAACTCCAGGAAATATTGTAGCCAAATTCCAGAATTATCAGGTGAAATAGAAAATATTCCAAGCGGCCAGAAAGAAGCAATTTAAATATCATGGAGCCACAGTCAGGATTGCTCAGGACCAGGCAGCTTTAACATTAAAGGACTGCAAGGCTTGGAATATGATATCCCGGAAGGCAAAGGAGCTTGGATTGCAGCCAAGAATCGATTACCCAGCAAAAATTTGCATTCTCTTTCAGGGGAAAAGATAGACATTTAATGACATTGGGGACTTTCAGTCTTTCCTGATGAAAAGACCAGAACTGAATAGAAAATTCGATCTTAACATACAATACTCAAGAGAAGTTTAAAAAGGTAAACAGAGTGGGAAAAAAAGTTACTCAATTAGGTTAAACTGTTTATATCCCTACATGGGAAGATAAAACTCACAACTCTTAAGAACTGTAAATGTATTTGGGCAGAGAGAAGGACTTTATCCAGAGAGTATAAATATAAATTGTCTTTGATGTGATGATACAAAGAAAATTAAGGGGTTAAAAAGGGAGTCTATGGGGAGGAGAGGAAAGCAGAGGTGGAATGGGGTGAATTACATCATATGAAGAGGTGAAAAAAAACCTTATTACAATAGAGGGAAAGAAAGGAGGGGTGAACATTGTTTCAACCCTACTCTTATTAAATTTGATTCAAAGAGCGATTAACATATATGTTCATTGGGATAAAGAAACTTAGCTCATTCATTAGGGAAGCAAAAGGGGAAGTGAAAGGTGGGGGACTGGTAGAAGGGAGGACAAAAGCAAGGAAGAAAAGGATAAAGAAAAGAGAGGGGGGTGATAAAAAGTGAGGGCAGATGGGGGGAGGCAGAGGTAAGAAGTAAAATGTCAGTGAGGAGGAATAGGGTGAAAGAAAGGGGGAAAAGTACAAAGGGGGTAAATAGAATGGAGGAGAATAGACAGTCAGTAATAATAACTGTGAATGTGAATGAGATGAACTCTGTTATAAAATGGATGTGAATTGCAGAGTGGATTAAAAACCAGAATCCTACAATATGCTGTTTACAAGAAACACTTTTGAAGCAGAGAGATACACACAGAGTAAAGGTAAAAGGCTAGATCAGAATATATTATGCTTCAGCTAAAGTAATAAAAGCAGGGGCAGGGCAGCTAGGTGGCACAGTGGATAGAGCACCGCCCCTGGAGTCAGGAGTACCTGAATTCAAATCTGGCCTCAGTCATTAAACACTTACTAGCTGTGTGACTCTGGGAAAGTCACTTTACCCCAATTGCCTCACTAAAAAAAATTAAAATTAAAAAAAAAAAGCATGTGTAGCAATCCTTATCTCAGACAAAGCACAGAAAAAAATAGATCTCATTAGAAGAAATAAGGAAGGAAATTACATCTTGCTAAAAAGGTAGTATAGATAATGAAATAATATCAATATTAAATATGTGTGTGTCAAGTGTTATAGCATCTGAATTCTTAGAGGAGAAGTTTAATGAGTTACAAGAGGAATTAGACAGTAATACTATAATAGTGGGGGATCTCAATCTCCCCCTCTCAGAATTAGATAAATCTAGCTGAAAAATAAAAAGAAAGAAGTGAAAGAGGTGAATAGATTACTAGAAAAGTTAGACATGATAGATGTCTCGAGAAAGTTGAATGGGGATAGAAAGGAATATACCTTTTTCTCAGCAGTACATGGCACATTTTCAAAAATTGACCATGTATTAGGGGACAAAAACATCATAGTCAAATGTAGAAAAGCAGAAATGGTTAATGCATCCTTCTCAGATCATGATGCAATAAAAATTATAAGAAAGAGCCAGGGTAAAGTAGAATGAAAATCAATTGGAAACTAAATAATTTCATTCTAAAGAATGAATGGGCCAAACGACAAATCATAGAAACAATCAATAACTATATCAAGAGAATGACAATAATGAGACAACATACCAAAATCTATGGGATGCAGCCAAAGCAGTGCTTAGGGGAAAAATATAAATCTAAAGACTTACATGAATAAAAAAGAGGAGATCAATGAACTGGGCATGCAACTTAAAAAGCTAGAAAAAGAACAAATTAGAAATCCCCAATTAGATAGTAAACTAGACATCCTGAAAATTAAAGGAGAAATTAGTAAGATTGAAAGCAAAAAAAAAAAAACTATAGAATTAATCAATAAAACTAAGAGCTGGTTTTATGAAAAAAACAATAAAATAGATAAAATACTGGTTAATTTGATTAAAAAAAAGAAAGAAGAAAACCAAATTACCAGTATCAAAAATGAAAAGGGTGATGTTACCACCAATGAAGTGGAAATTAAAGCAATAATTAGGAAATATTTTGCCCAACTGTATGCCAATAAATTTGACAATCTAAATGAAATGGATGAATATTTACAAAAATACAAACTGCCCAGGTTAACTTAAGAGGAAATAAAATCCTTAAATAAACCCATATTAGAAAAAGAAATTGAACAAGCTATTAATGAACTCCCTAAGAAAAAATCCCCAGGGCCAGATGGGTTTACGGGTGAATTTTACCAAACATTTAAAGAACAATTAATTCCAATATCATACAAATTATTTGGATAAATAGGTGAAGAAGGAGTTCTACCAAATTTGTTTTATGACACAAATATGGTGGCGATACCAAAACCAGGCAAAGCAAAAACAGAGAAAGAAAATTATAGATCAAGTTCCCTAATTAATATTGATGCTAAAATCTTATGTAAGATATTAGCAAGGAGATTACAGCAAATGATCACCAGGATAATACACTATGACCAGGTGGGATTTATACCAGGAATGCAGGGCTGGTTCAACATTAGGAAAACTATTAACATAATCAACCACATCAATAAGAAAACCAACCAAAATCATATGATTATCTCAATAGATGCAGAGAAAGCTTTTGACAAAATACAACACCCATTCCTAATAAAAACACTAGAGAGTTTAGGAATAGGTGAAGCTTTCCTTAATATAATAAACAGTATCTACCTAAAGCCATCAGCAAGTATTATATGCAATGGAGATAAATTAGAGGCCTTCCCAATAAGATCAGTGGTGAAACAGGGATGTCCATTATCAACCCTATTATTTAATATTGTAGTAGAAATGTTAGCTTTAGCAATCAGAGAAGAAAAAGGAATTAAAGGATTTAGAATAGGCAAGTAGGAACAAAACTATCACTCTTTGCAGAAGATATGATCGTATACTTAAAGAATCCTAGAGAATCAACTCAAAAATTACTTGAAACAATTAACAACTTTAGCAAAGTAGCAGGATAGAAAATAAATCCACGTAAATCATCAGCATTTCTATACATGACCAACAAAGTCCAGCAGCAAGAGATAGAAAGAGAAATTCTATTTAAAGTAACGATAGATAATATAAAATACTAGGCAGTCTACTTGCCAAGCAAACCCAGGAACTATATGAACACAACTACCAAACACTCTTCACACAAATCAAATCAGATCTAAATAATTGGAAAGATATCAGTTGCTCATGGGTAAGCAGAACTAATATAGTAAAAATGACAATTCTGCCTAAATTAATTAACTTATTCAGTGCCATACCAATCAGACCACCTAAAAATTATTTTATAGAGCTAGAAAAAAGAATAACAAAAATCATCTGGAAAAACAAAAAATCAAGAATATCCAGGGAAATAATGAAAAAAAAAAATTCAGAGGAAGGTGGGTTAGTGATACCAAACCTGGAGCTTTATTATGAAGCAGGAGTCATCAAAACTATCTGGTACTGGCTAAGAAATAGAGTGGAGCATCAATGGAATAGGCTAGGCACAAGAAATGCAGTAGTAAATGACACTAGTAATGTAGTGTTTGATAAACCCAAAGACTCCAGCTTCTGGGATAGGAACTCTGTATTTGACAAAAACTGCTGGGAAAAATCGAAGATAGTATGGCAGAAATTAGGCATAGACCAATATCTTACACCTTAACTAAAATAAGGTCAAAATGGATACATGATTTAGACATTAGAGGTGATACCATAGGTAAATTAGGAGAGAAAGGAATAGTCTACCTATCAGATCTTTGGAAAGGAAAACAGTTTATGACCAAAAAAGAGCTAGAGTATATTATGAAATGCACAATGGATGATTTTTATTACATTAAATTAAAATATTTTTGTACAAACAGAAGCAATGCATCCAAAATTAGAAGGGAGGCAGAAAGCTCCAAAACAATTTTAATGTCCAGTACTTCTGATAAAGGCCTCATTTCTAAAATATATCGGGAACTAAATAAATTTATAAGAATCCAAGTCATTCCCCCACTGAGAAATGGTCAAAGGATATGAACAGGCAGTTTTCTGAAGAAGAAACCAAAGCTATCTATTCCCATATGAAAAAATGCTCTAAATCTCTAATGATTAGAGAGATGCAAATTAAAAGAACTCTGAGGTACCACCCGGCACCTATCAGATTGGCTAAAATTACAAAAAAATAAAAACAATAAATGTTGTTGAAGCTGTGGAAAAATTGGAACACTAATGCATTGTTGGTGGAGCTGTGAACTGATCCAACCATTCTGGAGAGCAATTTGTAATTATGCCCAAAGGTCTATAAAGCTGTGCATACCCTTTGACCCAGCAATACCACTTTTGGATCTTTTTCCCAAAGAAATCACGGAAAGGGGAAAGGGACCCACATGTACAAAAATATTAATAGCTGCTCTTTATGTGGTGGCAAGTAATTAGAAGGTGAGCTGATGCCCATAAATAGGGGAATGGCTGGACAAGTTGTGGTATATGAATACAGTGGAATACTATTGTTCTGTAAGAAACAATGAGCAGGAGGAGTTCAGAGAAACCTGGAGGGTCTTGCTTGGGCTGATGATGAGGGAGATGAGCAGAACCAGAACATTGTACAAAGTATCATCAACATTGAGTATTGATCTACTGTGATGAACTATATTCTTCTCACCAATGCAATGGATACGGAAGAGTTCCAGAGAACTCATGATAGAAGAGGATCTCCAAATCCAGGAAAAAAAAAGAATTGTCAAGTATAGATGCTGAATGAACCATACTATTTCTTTTGTTTTTGGTGCTGATGTTTTTCTATTTTGAGGTTTTTCGTCATTGCTCTGATTTTTCTCTTATAACATGACTAATGCAGAAATATGTTTAATGTTATTATTTGTATATATACATGTATATATGTATATGTGTGTGTGTATATATATATGTGTGTGTGTATATATATATATATATATATATATATATATATATATATATATATATGTGTGTGTGTGTGTGTGTGTGTGTATGTGTGTATATATATATATATATATATCCTAAATCAGATTACCTGCCATCTAGGGGAGGGGGGAGGGAGGAGAGGGTGGGAGAAAAATCTGAAATTGGAAAGCTTGTATAAACAAAAGTTGAGAACTATCTTTACATGTAATGGGAAAAAAATAAAATACTTTATTAATTAAAAAATAACCATTTATTATGTGCCTACTATGTACCAGATACTGTGTTGCGAATAATAAAAAAGTAGTAAAAGGATCTTCCCTGCCCTCAAGTAATTCACAGTTTAACAGGGATGACAATATACAAACTAGCTACATACATTGTAGGTGTGTATGTGTGTTTGTTTAAAGAACAACTCATTTTCCCAGATAAATTGGAGTATATAGAGATATTCCCTTAACTCCTATAACTTCTTTTCTAGGAGGACAAGCAGGCCACATTTTAAACAGATAAAAGTCAATTGGCTGTGGCAGAGATGTAAATGACTGCATGGGTACTACCTATTTCTCCTTGCTGAAAAGTATGGACTCACGTGTTGGAACTGAGATCCCAGGTCTTATTTTCTTCTTTGTTTTCCTTCTATCTCATAGCGATCATGGATAACTATTGTGGCAAAATACTTGTGGCACTCTTTGACTACAAAGTTGTCAATTTCTTTTCAAGTTAGCAAATTATCATCTTATTAGCAAATTGACAGAGAGGTCAAACTTTCTAAAAGTTGCTGGTATTAATAACTCATTAAATTACCTTACCCAATTTTCTAACATCATTATAGTACCATCTTCATTCTCATCTTGAAATCCTGTTGAAATTCAAGTCATCTTGACCTATGTCTTTCCACTGGACTCCAATGACTCTGGAGGACAGAGTGAGGCTGATGACTTTGCACAGCCAATCCTCACTTAAATATAATTCACTTGCAAGACAGGACATCATCCACCTGATATCATGGCTCCTCTTCAAGAATGAAGGATGAACAACAAACAAAAAACAACTCAATTAATTACTTTACCATTTTTTTGTAGCATCATTTATGATCACCTTTTTTCTGACCTTGAAGTCCTGATGGAATTCCAGTCCTTCTCCTCTTGCTTCTCTTCCTTCTAATCCTTTAGTCCACCTCTATCTTCTGTTTTTTTTTCTTCTTGTCCTCAGGTTCTCCTTCACCTCTAGATCTTTGTCCTCTATCACTTTCTTCTTGAGTCCTTCTATATTTCCCTTCCTAAATTCAAACTCTGGTCTTTCTCACAATTATAAGAACCCATAAATCACCTTCCCTATTATTTATTCTTCTCCAGGCCAAGTCTTCATTCTCTTCTATCTCCCACATGAAATGCTATGAGAGTCACTCTATCTGTAATGTTGTGATCATGGTCATTTTACTTACATTTAGAGATTCTCATTGACAGCTAAGTTCTAACTGATATAAAGTTGGTAAGTGACTTTTTTTTCATTTATGATTGTTTAAATCCAATTATTATAGACATACAGTCCTAGGTTTCCTACTAATGCCCTGCCCATTATAGGGCATATATAATCCTAGAACCCCTCATGCCATGCTAATGAAGCATCAGGAGGTCCTATAAAACTAAGAAGGCTTCAAGTATTGACCCCCAAATAGAGTGTCCTCTAGGAACCAGCCTTACTCAGTTCAGAAAAATCTAATCAAGAGAACACTGGCCAAGAGACTTATTTTGTTGTTATTGTTGCCACTAGTAACTCCTCAAACTGTCTAGATGAGTTATTGGTTATAGTCCATAGGGGTATATGATTTCACTGAGATTATTTTGAGAAGAAGCTGAAGTGCTAGCAATTAACACAAGTACAGAAGACCTAGAACTGTGCAGCAAGAAATAGTATATAATGCTGTGGTATTAAGTGATATTCTTGGTTTCTTTTCCATTGTTTATTATAAACACATGATTTGACAGTTTTCTTAAACATTGGTATAGAAAAAAAAATGTCTCCTTCTTAGCTGAATTAGAGGCTGCTATTATAAATTGAACTCTGACCTTAAAAATCCATTTTTGTTACATCCTATTGGGTAGATTCTGAATTATATAAGCATATTTCTTTAGCCTGATGTTAATGGATATTACACTGGCTGGTACATCCTTGTAATTGTTCATTAGTGGTGAGTCTTGTGCCTTGACTTTTATGTCCTTGAATCTAGGAAATAAATGTATCTATAATTCACTTCTTCATAGATGCTTCAATTTTAAATAAAACTCACTGTGGTAATGGAGCCTGGAACAACTCTAGAAAGCCTAAGCCTAAGATGTCACTGCCCAATGTTTCAAAGATCAGTCAAAAGTGTGTCAAAAGGATAACCTAAAGAACATAATTGATGTCTTAAGGTTGAGGTTAATGTGACAGTCTCTTAAACATATTTTAATATTTATGCATATTTAAATGAATGTAAAATTTATGACATTCAAACTATCAAGCTACTCACCAGACATGTCTCCCAAATAAAAAGATATACATAAAAATCCTTCTCTACAACTATGCTTATCACAGTTTAGGTTTCCACAGAAGATTGGTTCTGACCTAATATTTTAGATTAAATTTTGATATTAATAAACTTCATGGTAAAGAGGTTCTGGTAATTCAATATCTTTGAAGGAATTTATTCTTCTTTTTTCCACCCTGTCCAACTATTTCTCTATGTTCTGAAGAAGTGTGTAATAGAAAATTAATTTTAAAATGAAATCCTTTCTATTCATACTAATTATTATCTAAATTTATCAATGAGATATAAGCACCTGGGGGTATTCATACAATATATTTGCTTGCTTCCCACTCAGAAATGATAGGGAGCTAGATTGAGGATGAGAGACAGGGGCTACTAATCTGTTGTATACTCTACACTTTCCTTTAGTCACTTATACAGAGGTAGAATCATTGTTGTTTTAGTCTTTTAATAGCAGAAAGGACTAGTCCATCTATGTCAATAACTACATTCAAATGTTCTTATCATTAAAAAGATTGTTTTTAGGGTTCATTTCTACTCTATGATTATGAAATATTCTGTTTCCTTCAAAGTCAGAAGAACAGAGTTTTTGATTAGCATGATGATTTAGAACTGCATTGCCTCAAGAACTATATATTTGACTTCTCTACTTCTACTGTTAATCCTGACATCTAGATCATTGGCTGTATCTAATAATCACATATTGCTACTGAACTAGTCAATGAGTTGGGGCATCGTACGCCATATTTGAATAAATAAACATGATTTTCTAGGGTTCCTTCACACTAGAAATCTTATGATCCTATGAGTTTATGAACCTTTATTTAGTGTTTACTCTATTTAAAGTACTATGCTAGGTGCCAATAATGAAGATGACATGGTTCTTCTCTTCATGAAGCTGTTGTTGCTACTATAATTTATATAACATTTTTTAAGTTTGCGATGATTTTACATACATCTCATTTTGTCCTCACAACAATGCTGGGAAATGGGCATTATTACTATCTACATTTTATAGCTGAGCAAACTGAGATAGGCAGACAGAGCTTAAATGACTTGCTCAAGTCATAGAACTTGTAAATGCCTGAACCAAGATTAGAACTTAAGTTTTCTTGACTCCAGGTCGAGTGCTCTCAGGATTGTGTCACCTATTTGAGAGAAGGCATATACACAAGCAACAATGATAAGACATAGGTATTGAAAGTGTATCAGGGGCAGCTAGGTGGCGCAGTGGATAAGGCACCAGCCTTGGATTCAGGAGGACCTGAATTCAAACCCAGCCTCAGACACTTACTAGCTGTGTGACCCTGGGCAAGTCACTTAACCCCCATTGCCCTGCAAAAAAAAAAAAAAAAGAAAGTGTATCAGACAAAAATATTTATAGCAGTTCCTTTTGTTGTAACTAAGAATGGGAAATCAAAGGCATACCCATCAATTGAGGAATCTCTAAACAAGCAATGGTGTATTATTGTAATAGAATATTATTGTTCTATAATAAATGACAAGCAGGATGATTTCAGAAAATCCTGTAAAGACTTACATGAACAGATGTAAGAGCCAGGAAAAATATTGTGCATAATGACAGCAAAATTGTTTGATGAAGAACTGTGAATGACAACTATTCTCAGCAATATCATGATCTAAGACAATTCCAAAGTACTAATGATGAAGCATACTATCTACCTCCAAAGAGAAAACTTAATAGTGATCGAACACAGCCTGAAGCATGATATTTTCACTTTCTTTTGTTTCTTTCCTTTATTTAATTTTTTTCAGGGCAATAGGGTTAAGTTACTTGCCCAGAATCACACAACTAGTAAGTATCAAGTGTCTGAGGCCAGATTTGAACTCAGGTCCTCCTGAATCCAGGGTCAGTCCTTTATCCACTGAGCTACCTAGCTGCCCCCTATCTAATGTCTTATATAACATGACTAATATAGTAGTGTTTTACATAATTGCACATGCATAACCTGTGTCTAATTACTTAGCACCCCAGGGAGGGTGGAGGAGAGGAAGGGAAAGATAGAATTTGGAAATCAAAACTTTAAAAAAGTTTACTATTTTTTTTAAAGTGTATCAGAGAGGTACAGTGATAAAGATAATAAGCTATAAGTAATCAAGTGAAGGACAGCTAAGTGACACAGTGTATAAAGCACTGGCCCTGGTTTTAGGAGGACCTGAATTAAAATCTGGCTTCAGACAAATGATGCTTACTAGCTGTGTAACTCTGTGCAAGCCAATTAACCCTCATTGCCCTACAAAAACAAAACAAAACAAAAAAACCCAAGAAACAGTTTTGGACAGCTAGGTGGTTCAGTGGATAAAGCACAATCAATTATTCAGTTTGTCTGTATTCTTAGGGTGATGATGCATGTGTTAAGAGAGAGAGAAAGAGTGGCATGATGTGTTGGGGCTGCACTTTACCTAGGAGGAGATGGTGAAATACCAAATAAATCAATATTTATATGATTAAATTAATGCAGAAAAATTAAATTCTGGGTATGCAGATGCTAAGAATAACACAGTCAATGAAAAAATCTCTGATTTCGATAAGCTTACATTCTAATGGGGCAGACAACAAATATATATGTAAAATTATATATAAAAACATGAATATAAATAAATAAAAAATGGTTAAACAATAGTGATGGGGAAGGAGGACACTAGCAGTTGCATTACGGAAATATCCCATGTAGATGGCGGTGCTTGAGCTGATTCTTGAAGAAAGAGAGTGATTGTATGAGACAAAATTGAGAAGGACTCAATTGGATGACAACTGCAAAGACATGATGGATTGCCCCTTGTGAGGAGCAAAGAGAAGGCCAGTTTAGCTAAATGACAGAGTACAAAATGAGGGATAAGTTGCAATAATGTTCAAATCTTAGGTTGATATATGTTGTAATTGTCTTTGAAAGCTAAACAGAGGGGTTTGTGTTTTATCTTGGAGGCAAAATGGGGCCAATAAATTTATTGAGCATGAGAGGAACATGGTCAAAATGATATTTAAAGAAAACCATTTTAGCAACAATGTAGAGGACTTACTAGTGTGTGGAAAGGTCATAAAGAGGAATTGAATAAAAGATACAGCTAAGAGAGTAGGGAAAAATGATGTCAGATGTGAGAGATTGGTGGAGGGAGAAATGGTGGGATTTAGCAAGTTATTGTTTATTTGGGGTGAAGAAGAGTGAGGTATAGAATATAACACTGAGTAAAGAATCTGGAAGACTAGAAAAATAATGATATATTTTAAAGAAATAATGGAATTTAAAAAAACAGTTGCATTAGGGACAAGAGAAAAAATGCAGTTTTATACATGTGGAATTTGAAATTTTTCTGGCATATTAATTTCTATATAACAGAAAATTAATTATATGTAACTGAAGCTCGGAGGAGAAATTGGGTCTGGATATATATATTTTTTGGGGGGGGCAATGAGGGTTAAGTGACTTACCTGAAGTCACACAGTTAGTAAGAGTCAAGTGTTTGAGGCTGGATTTGAAATCAGGCCTTCCTGAATCCAGGGTCAGTGCTTT
The DNA here is from genome assembly GCF_019393635.1 of Dromiciops gliroides. NCBI lineage: Eukaryota > Metazoa > Chordata > Mammalia > Microbiotheria > Microbiotheriidae > Dromiciops > Dromiciops gliroides. The sequence continues at coordinate 524,825,482 of NC_057863.1, read as the reverse complement.
ATCCACTGTACAACCTAGCTGCCCCTGGATATATAAATTTGAAAGAAATGATAATCTAACCCATGAAAACAGATATGGTCAACAAGAAAAAGAATGTAGAAAAAGAAAAAAGCACAGGACAGAGACTTGGGCAATACCAATAGTTAGAGGGTATGATATGGATGATTGGATGATTAGTCAATAAAGACTAAGGTGGTTCTTGAAGGATGGTTCTTAAACTTATATGCCAGCCTATTAAAATTAAAAATCACATTAATAACTTTTTGTGGCAGGTAGAATTACTTTATATGTTAAAAAAGATACTAAAATGAAAATTATAGAATTGATCTAAATCTGCACTAGGAATTTATGGTTGATAGCTAAATTGGATAGCAGCCAAGGCTTTTCACTTCATCTTGCAATTATCAAGTTCCATGGGACCTCAGAGCTCTTTTTAATTCCATGGTCGCAAAAGTAATTCTGCATCTTGAGACAATACCAGTTCCTTAATTCTGGTGTCCTTTTACATATACTAACATCAAAGTACTGAAAACCTTTATAAGCATGTTGCTTCACAACAATTTCTTGGGTGGAAAATTCATTTTTGTCAAGTCCAATACCAATAACCCAAAACAGTTCTGCCATCTATGGTTAACAGCAAACACAGTAAATCTTTACAGAGTCTTTCTTGAAGTAATTGAAATTACTTTGTAGTTGGATTAACCTCACAACATCCATGTGATGAAAATGAGAATAGGCAGTCATGTTTCTCCCAATTTCCAATTGAGTAGGCTAAGGAACACAAAGGTTAAGTGGCTGACCTCCATTTATTCCTCTAAATTTATTCAGGAGTGGATGCAGGAATAAAGATCAAGTCTCCTGACCTATGCACTAAACCTCATGCTATCTCTCAGCATTCAAAAACATTAGTCCTTGTGGAGATAGTCAAAGCAAATCCCTTTAAAGACATAGACTAAATTCAGAAATGCTGCCATCTACTGGCCAATCTAGACATGCACCAAGATAAACTTAATTGTAGAATATAACCATAGTTGGCAATTCTATATCACTTTAAAGTTTGCAAAACTCTGTACATGTGTTGTTTAATTTAATTGTCACAACAACCCTGTGAATCAGTTGATATTATCCTTGGTTTACAGATAAGGAAACAAGCTGAGAGAAAAGTTAAGTGACTTGCTCAAGGTCACAGTGATAGTAAGTATCTGAGATGTGATTGATTTTAAATCAGGTTTTTCTGACTCAAAGTCTGAAAGCCTTATCCACAGAGCCACTTAATTGCTTTAGTCAGTGATTGATATATTGAATGATTGATTCAATTCAGTTATGTGACACATTGAATAGAAAACTGGGCCTTAAGAAGACCTAATTTTATACCCATCTTTACACATTTATGAGCTATGTGACATTGGGCCATCGTCTAGCCTCCATTTGTGAGGATCAAATAAAATATTTGTAAAACATTAAGCACACTGGCTAGAACATAGTATGTACTATGTAAAAATTAGCTTATTATTGTTATTGCTATATTATTATTGAGAGAAGAAGACAGGGATCTTCTTAGCCCAGCCCAAAACTGAATGGCAATCTTCAGAATCACAGCACCAGAAGGCAAGAGCTGGATGGGAGTTCAGAGACCATGTAATAAAACTTCCTCACTTTAGACATTAGGCAGCTGAGGAAAAAGTACATTAAATATCTTGCCTAAGGTCATACATGTACTAAGCTTTAGAGGCAAAGACAGAATTTGAACCAAAGTCCTTTGATTCTAGAGTATCATTTTCTTTTTTCTTTTTTTTTTTAGGCAATTAGGGTTAAGTGACGTGCCCAGGGTCACACAGCTAGTAAGTGTTAAGTGTCTGAGGCCAGATTTGAACTCAGGTCCTCCTGACTCCAGAGCCAGTGCTCGATCCACTGCACCACCTAGCTGCCCCTAGAGTATCATTTTCAATATGCAAATATATAATCAAGTTAATAATTGAAATGGCACAAGAAGGCATTTTGAAAAAGTAAATCCTTAGGTTTTCATTGAGTGGGAATATATAAATAATAATATCAATAATTTGTTTATATTCTTTAAATTTTGAGGGAATATTATCTACATTTTATCATTTGAACCTAACAATAATCTGAGGATGTAGTTATTACAGGCATTATTTTTATTCCCATTTTACATATAAGTAAACTGAGGTTCAAAGAGGTTAAAATGTTTGCCTATGATCAAATAGCTAGTAATTGTCAAAGGTGATATTTAATCAAATTAAGAACTTTTATGACTCTAAATCTATGGCTATACCTAGTACACAATTTTGATTTTCAAATTAAAGATGTGCTCCTTTTTCAGCATGGGAAATTCTGTAGCATAGGATCCTTGATCTGAAGCTATGAATGGCTGTAGCAGGACTTTTTTATTGTTGTTCAGTCCTTTTCAATAATATTCAACTCTTTGTGAACTTATTTGGGGTTTTCTTGGTAAACATGCTAAAGTAGTTTGCCATTTCCTTCTTCAGACTATTTTAAAGATAATGAAATTGAGGGAAATGGGGTTAAGTGACTTGCCCATGGTCACACAGTCAGTAAGTGTCTGGGATCAAATTTGAACCCAGGAAGATCAGTCTTCCTGACTATAGGCCCAGCTCTCCATCCATTGTACCACCTAGGTGACATATAAAAAAAGAGTTATGAATGTCATTTTTACAGATGAGGAAACTGAGGTCCAGAAAGGTTGATATTTGCCCAAGGTAGCACAGGTCCTCCTACAATTTCTGTTATTTGCACACCACCATAGGCCCTCCAACCTCTATATGCATTTCACTTTTTGTCTTTCTTTGTGTCCCTAGAATTTAGCAAAGTTCCTTGAACAAAGCCTATATGTCCTATGGAATTGTCCTCATGAGGCATATAGAAGTTAATTGACTTGACAAGAGTTTCAAACAAAATTAATGAATATAAGGGGCTATCCTTGGCTTCTCAGATTAAATTGATTCTTAGATTGGTTTTAATATCTATTAAATATCCATTAAATTTATTATGAATAGAAATTGGGATTCCTACATGATCTTTCTGCTTTCCACCCCTCTTAATACATGAAAGAGTAATGTGTAGAATGTTCAATTTCATAAAATTAAAATTGTTGAATATTCATACAAATTTGTTTCAATTAACTTTAGCTATAATCATCATTGATATACATCTATATATGGCTCAATCATATATGTATATGTATATATTTCATCAAATTATATATTAATCCTATGTGATCAACATTGTATTAGAATAAAAAATGTAAAGAACTCAGAGGAAGATCTTGATTACCAATTGCATCTGCCACTTACTACTTTCATGTTTTTCAGCAATTCACTGCTGAAGTTCAGTTTCTTTATGATAAAGCTAGAGATGATGACATGAATGAGCATTTACTCTGCCAGGTACTGTGCTAATTGCTGGGAATACAGATTCAAAATTGAAACATTTGATCATTTCAGTTGTGTCTGACTCTTTGTGACCCCATCTGAGGTGTTCTTGGCAAAGATACTGAAGTCATTTGCCATTTCCTTCTCCAGCTCATTTTATAGATGAGGAAACTGAGATGAACAGGGTTTAGTGACTTTCCCAAGTCACTCAGCTGGCAAGTGTCTGAGGCTGGATTTGAACTCATGTCTTCTTGACTCCAGCTCAGTACTCTATCAACTGTGCATTTAAAAGTATTATTGTGAGAACACAGTTCATCCATATTTTTCTCCAGGCTGCCAGAGAAATCCAACACACAAGCAAAATGAAGAACCCTAGTTTAAGCTCAGGGTAGAAGAATGAAATCTGAGTGGATTAAATGCCCAAGGAATTGGGAACAGTATTTCTGAAGGTCCAGTCTAGAAAGTACATTCTCAGGTGGGGTAATAAAGATATTCCCTTTACCTGCTTTAGAGAGTAATTGTGTGGATCAAAATCATTAGCTTACATGAAAAGCAATTTTTTTTAACTGTGAAGGGCTATATAATGAAAAATAGCATTATCCTGGTAGAAAGAATGTGTATAACCCACATTCCAGTGTTTCAAAAATCCATGGGATCAAAGAAAACTTAAAATTCTCCCTCCTGCTTCTTGAGCAAGACACTCCATCTCCTGATTCTGAGTGTTTTTGTCTCTTGTCTTTGATGTCTGGATTGCTCTTACTCCTTATGTCTACCTTCTAGCTTCTGTGGCTAATTTTTTTTTTCATTTTTCACCTAAAATCCTAGCATTTTTAGGAAACTTTTCTCATTTCTTATTATTGTCTTCTGTCTATTGATTATCTCCAATTACCCTTTCTTTTCTCTTCTTTGTACATAGTTGTTCATATGTTTTCTTTCCTATTAGACTATGAGCCCTTTGAGAGCAGGGACTGTCTTTTGTTTTTCCATGTATCCTCAACACATAGCACAGTGCCTGACACATAGTAGGTGCTTAATAAATGTTTGTTGACTGATCTGAGGTGAAATAAGAGTAATACAACACTTGAAAGTTTTCAAAACACTTCATATATGCTATCAAAGAATCACAATAACACTTAAAGATAGGTGGTACATGTTTTATTTGCCACATTTTATAGGTGAGAAAGCTGATGCTCAGAGATTTTTCCATAATCAGATTACTATTTGATGTCAGAGATACAATATGATCTGACATCTTCCTGACTCCAATTCCAGCACTCTAGCTATTGCCTCTCATAATTATATTTTTTATCACGTCATGATCAAGAAACATCTTACAGTTCATATAGATATTATTCTTATAATGTCACAAGAATCTTAGTGCCAGAAGAGGCTTTAGAAGTTGATAGCCTAATGATACTTAGTGAAGGAACCTTAGAAGCCATCCAGAACAGAGGTATCAAATATATAACCCACCTGGTCATAATCCTGACTGAGGCTGAACCAGATTAAAATGTAATTAGGAAATGTTTAAAATAATAAATAAAGAGATCATAAATAATATTAATATGTAGTTTTTCTAATGCAGTCTTCAGGGATCCTTGTATATGCTTTAGTGACTCAAATTCCATTTCAGTTTGATACCACTAATCTAGACCAATCCTTTACTTTACAAGTGAAAAAAATTGATGTTAATAAAGATTAAGTGACTTGGCCAAGGTTACACAGATGTAAGTGGCAGAGGAAGGATCTGATACCATCTCCTCTGACTCCAAATTTTGTCCTCTTTCAACTCATGCAATCAGTCATCTCATTTAAAAGACAAAGAAACTGAGTCACATAAAGGGGTATTCTGGAAAATATCTGGTGGTTTTAGTGGATTATAGGCTCAAGACAAATCAGCAGTGTGATGAGGGAGGGGAAAAAAGCAAATATGATCTTGTGATAAGAGAGTCACAGATATTAGGAATAGGGTGGAATAGTTCCACTATCCTCTGGATTCATCAAAATTCATCTAGAGTATCATATTCAGTCTGAGTTCCACAGTTTAAGAACATTGATGACCTGGAGACATGTGAGTCCTTGTCATGATCAGGTAAAAGAGGTGAAAATACTGATCTTGGAGAAGACTGTATTTAAGAATAAGATAACAATGGTGATTTTTAAATATTTGAAAGGCTATAATAAGAAGGAGTCATTATATTTATTTTTTACGCCCCCAGAGACAAACACCAAGAGCAATGGGTGGAAATTGCCAAGATGTGTATTTAGGCTTGAAGTCATTCAAAACCTTCTAACAATTAAATCTGTCCAAATGGGAATGGGTTTTTGAGAGACAGTAGATCCCTCACCTTGAAGGTTTTCAAGCAAAGTCTAGACAACAAGTTTCGAGGTATGCTTTAGTGAGGTAGACAGTGTTAACTTTCCCTCCTCACATGGTATCAATTACAAATTTGATAAATGTGACATTCCTAACCCTTTATCCTAATCACTGATAAACAATATTAAATAGAACATTGAGGGGCAGCTAGATGGTGCAGCGGATAGAGCACTGTCCCTGGAGTCAGGAGTACCTGAGTTCAAATCCTGCCTCAGACACAACACTTACTAGCTGTGTGACCCTGGGCAAGTCACTTAACCCCAATTGCATCACTAAAAAAAAAAAAAGAATAGAACACTGGCTAAGCATAGATGGGGTAAGAGTCTAAAGGAGGAAGAATGTTCAATTCACTTCTGTGCCTTTTTTAGAAAAAATATCACATTTTATCACAATTTAATTTTTTAGCTAAACAGAGTATTTGATTATCTCACTCAGTCTTTCAAATATCAATTAGCCAGTAGATTTGAGAGGACAAAACGTGATCAAGAGCAAAACAGTAATTACTTTGGGAGAAAATCTTCCACATAAACTTTTATCATGACTATAAAATATTTCATGATCTCTTTAGCACACCCATTGACTCCCCACCAAAAAAAAAACAGTATCGCTGCTTTTTGTTTTATTGGTGGGGCAATGAAGGTTAAATGACTTGCCCAGGGTCACACAGCTAGTAAGTGTCAAGTGTCTGAGACCAAATTTGAACTCAGGTCCTCCTGAATCCATGGCCAGTACTTTATCCACTGTGCCACCTATCTGCCCCCTGCTGTTGTTTTTAAACTTGCAAAACTTCCAGAAGATCTCTGAAGTCAGAAATTGATGGGTAGAGATTCATTTGGAATTGTCACTGACTTAGGATATTCAGCAACTTGAGGGATTTTAATGAAGAAAGTTGCAACAGAGAAAACTGCAAACTTGCTGTTTGCCTTTCATTTGTTCAGCCACTAATGAAGGTGGTTTGATGCTGGAAGATAAAGATTAAGGAGTCAGTCAGAGGTTAAATTGAGAATGAAAGGACAAAAGAAGGTACAGAGAGAGAAGGTACCAAGCAGCTGAAAAAAGGTGCCAAGGCTTTGAATCCAAACATTTGGAAGCTTATCTGAGCTAACTTGAACCACTGACCCTGCTGCAAATTGTTAACCACATGGAAATGTTCTTTAGCACCATTCTATTTATAACATTTCTGGATTCATCTTCCAATGACTGTTAATGCATACAATGAAAACACTGGGGCTTCATTATCCTAACTTTCATTCTGATAAGGCAGGTTCTCAAATTCTGGCTACATCTTTTCCTCAAAATTGCTGAAGGTTCCTTGAAGGAGTGAGGGGATAATTTTTAAGTAATATCAACTCAAACCTACACTGGCATGCTTCTTCTCAACATTATCAGTTGAGAATCAATTAAATTAGTCAATTTTAAATGGCTTTTAAAAAGCTACAATTTACTAAGGCTACAATAAAAACTATTATTACAACAAATCTCACCACCAAATTTCTATGACACAATATCCCACAAATATGTAAAGAGTCTAGGGGAAAATGGACTAAGGCTTAGAAAAGCACATGTGGCAAATGGGTCACATAACTCCCGGTGATGGAAGTATATTTCTCCCATTCATTATGTGCTCAAAAGTTCAATTTAGACAGTGTAGTTTCTTTTCTTGGCTCCTTAAAAATCCATGAATCTACACATTCCTTGGCTCTCAATACAGATACTGCTGTCATCTATCTTAGGCATATAGCTAGTACACTGGTGGGATTATCTATCTTAGGCATGTAGCTAGTACATTGGTGGGAGGATGGGAGTCACTGTTGTCTCAGGATGTACAATGATAGGATGCCAGGGGGAAGATGGGTGGTCCAACATCCTCCAGAACATTCGGTGCTCCCAAAGTCCCTCTTATATCAAGATTTGGAGGGGAGGAGACCTAGCCAAAGACAAAACTGAGGCTTTTCTGTTTCCCCAAACAGTTACTCTTACAGGATGTACTGGAAAGTAAAAGGTGCTTTAATATCAGGAATTCTCATTCTTCTTAACTTGTTCAATAATTTTAAACACAATCCCTGAAGTGTGACCAGAATTTCTCAGCCTGAGTATGATTTTCCAATCTTATGAATTCCTATCTGAATATGATAACCAATGAGGGTTAAGTGACTTATCCGTGGTCAAACAGCTTATGAATATAATTCTCTAATAACTTCATTTTAGTTTGAAGCCTTTTTTAGTAGTTAGTCCAAAATGTATGAGTTATTTAAATACATCCTCTTGAGGGGCAGCTAGGTGGCACAGTGGATAATGCACAGGCCCTGGATTCAGGAGGACCTGAGTTCAAATCTGACCACAAACACTTGACATTTTCTAGCTGTGTGACCCTGGGCAAGTCAATGAAATCTTATTGCCTAGCCCACTCCCCCCCCAAAAAAATACATCTTCTCCTAGTTAAGGTATCAAGGATAAAATAGTTTTAGTTTCATCTATCATCTATCTATCTATCTATCTATCTATCTATCTATCTATCTATCTATCTATCTATCTATCTATCTATCTATCTTCATCAATGTCTAATATCTATATTTTCCCTACTATTCACAATATGTACATGGAATGTCAAGTAAAATCCCAAAAGTTTGCAGGCACAGCTTTTCTTTCCCACCACCTGAATGCTGCTTAATTTCATTCAGTTTTTCCCAGATTTCATGGTTTTTCATCTCCCCACATTAACACTTCTGATCATTTCATCCAAAACAAAATTATAACATCCCATTTTCTTCTAGGAAGGCTACCAGAATAAATTCTTGCCCCGCCCCACCCCTCCCCAGAATTGCAGACATTCGTGCAAATTAGCATGACTTGTCTTCCTTAGAAAACCCCAATCAGCTTTACTGTGCAGCTCTAGGCTCAATCAATTTTATTTACACAGCAACAAAAACATTTGGGGTTTTAAAAAGGCGAAGTTAGGCAAAATATCATTTAATTTCTTCACTTGTCTGTTTCAAGATCAGTCAATGTCATTGCCCTTATGGTTCTTAATATGTTTCATATGTCAACAATATTTAAAGGCCCCAAATATTAATGTGACAAACTCAAGCAGCCCCTTCAACAATTGGACTGGACCTTAAAAGGAGCATATTCTCAGCATATTCCTTTTCCACTCTCCATTACATAGTAGCACTCTACAAGTTTGACATGAATAAACAATACAATTGAAAGCTAAAGAGATTTTAGTTTGGATTAAGAAAAGAATTTCCAGGAATAAAGAAGAGATAGTCACACTGTGCTTTGCCTTCAAAAGACCATGTCTTTCTTCGGCCCATGGTTCTCATGTTACCTGAGGATGTTGAGAACACTTTCCCTGTGGTACTTTATTGTTGTCTCCCAGAAGTCCTTTGTGTGTTGGAATTTACTCTTTCATCTCCTTGTCCTTCATTGAAACTTCTATTCTCTCCGCCTTTGATCAGGAACAGTGTGGTGGTAGTGGAGGGGAGGGCAGAGCAACAGCTACAAGGGGATCCATAGGGATGTGGGTGGGGGTAGAGTACTCCTTAACCACTAATGGCTAAAAAATGGGTTCACTTCTCTAATTTAGGATGATTTAAATGTACATATATGTATATATACATACTTATACATATATACAAGAATATAATGTACATATGTAAATGTCTATATGAATGTAAAACAAAAAAATGATTGTTCTCCATCTCAGGTTAAAGTGTATGTGTGTGTGTGGGGGGGGAGGTATATTCTAAAGCTGGAAATATCTTATTGATAAAGAATTGGGGGCAGCTAGGTGGTACAGTGGATAAAGCACTGGCCCTGGATTCAGGAGGACCTGAGTTCAAATCCAGCCTCATATACTTGACACTTACTAGTGTGATGTTTAAAATCTATATTGTGTGATCGCCTTAAATTAGAAGCTTCAGCACCAGTCTTTGGGCATTAAACATTTATTAAGGCATACAGGTATTAACTCGGAGTTCAGAAAGTTAAAGAAAGATCTATCTAGCCTAGAGTTCCAGCCTAGTTGGGTTCTTCCTCAAGTCCTCCTCCACGAGCCCGCTTTAATCAGGAACTCCCCAGCAAACTGATTGTGGAAGCTTTTTATAGGTCTGGAACAGAGGCAGTCCTTACATACTACTTCAAGCTGATTGGTTGGTATCATCCAAATCCATTGGTTTTGAAGGTGTTCTCAAGTTGAGTTCACAGTCTAGCTTCTGAGTACAATACCTTTTTAAAGGCTAGCCAGGTGTGATTACAATCCAGTTAACTTGAAGTAGGCTAATCAGCAGTCAATCACTCTCACTTGATTCAGTCAGTCTAGATTAATTTCCAGGTGGGTCCTTGAGTATCTGCTAAATCCCATTATTTCATCATACTAGCTATGTGACCTTGTATAAGTCACTTAAGCTTCATTGCCCTACCACCAAAAAAAAAAAAAAAAAAGAATGAATATCACATAGTAGAATACCAGACTATTGAGCGGTCAAGGAAAAAGGATTTTGGGGGCCAGGAATCACTTTAGATGTATCTCACTTAATACCATATAGTAAATAGCTTGCTTTATGGTGCATTACTTGAGTTTGGAAGCAAGGAGAAGGATAATGCAGGAATTTGTTTGCTTATGAGAAAGGGATAGAGAGAAATTTTATGTTATACTTTTAAATTCTTAATACTCCTCTCATCAACTGAGATATAACAGAAATCAGGAAGAAGAGTGAAGATAGGGTAAGGAAATTTGAGTTAGAGTCATAGTTATGACTAACTCACTCTGGGACTCTTAGCCATTCCAATCTGTCTTTCTAGTTCAAATATGTTTCTCTTTGGCAAAGAAGGCAAGGGAAAATAGGAATGGAGTTTTCTCTTTTCACAATCATCAGTTATCATTGCTCCTTCTTCCTAAATTGTTATATTGCCCTTTCTTTCATGTCTTTTTCTCTCCAATGTAGCTTAAAGCAAACTCTTTGTTGATTGACTGGTTGATAAATTAGATGAAGCTAAGTGGCTTAGCAGAGTGTTGGGCTTGGAACCAGCAAGGCCTGCATTCACATCATTCCTCAGGCATTTACTAGCTATGTGACCTCAATTTTGTTGCTGTTGTTCAGTCTTGGCCAACTCTTTATGACTCCATTTGGGGTTTTCTTGGCAAATATACTAGAGTGATTTGCCATTTCCTTCTCTAGCTCATTTTACAGATGAGGAACTGAGGTAATCAGGGTAAACTGACCTGTTCAGGGACATACAGCTGGCAAGTATCTGAAGTAGGTACTCTATATATTGTGCAACCTAGCTACCTACATGTGACTCTGGGCAAGTTGCTTAACCTCTGCCTCAGTTGCCTTGACTGTAAAATGGGGATAATAACAGCATCTTCCCTTTTTTTACAGGGCAATGAGGGTTAAGTGACTTGCCCAGGGTCACACAGCTAGTAGGTGTCAGGTGTCTGAGGCCACATTTGAAACCAGGTCCTCCTGAATCCAGGTCCGGGGCTTTAACAGCATCTTCCTAACAGGTTTAGTGTAAGGATCAAATAATATACATAAGTTTAATGATGACTTGAGACTTGCTAAATTCCATCTATGATATGTGATATAATTCTCTATGATTACAGTAGGAAATTTTTCAACAATCAGGACCTCAAAGACAAGAAAATATGGGAAAGTGCAAAAGCCTTGGTATTAATCTCAATCAAATGAGATAACATAACATAGTGTCTAGTCCATAGTAAAAGCTATATCTTTTTAGAGGCAGCTAGGGAGCACAGTGGATAGAGCACTGAGAATGGAATCAGACCTGAATTCAAATCCAGTCTTAGGTACTTATTAGTTGGGTGACACTGGGCAAATCACTTAACTTCTTTTTTTCTTCAGATTCCTCATCTGTAAAATGGAGATTCTATTTTTCAGGATTGTTGGTCCTTCATTCTTGAAGAGGACCATGACATCAGGAGGTGATGTCATGATTTACAGCGAATTGGATTTTAGTGAGGGAGGGCTATGCAAGGTCAACATTCTCTCCTTCAGAGCCATCTAGGTCCAGTGGCAAGAGAGATATCAGGAGGACTGGAGATGGCCCTGGATTGGGCAACTGAGATTAGATGACTCACCCAGGTTCATACAGCTAGTAAGTTTCCGAGGTCAGATTGGAACTTAGGCCCTCCTGACTCCAGGACCAGTGTTCTATCTATGGTTCCACTTAGCTGCCCCTATTTCCCAAGGTTATTGTAAGGACCAAATAAAATAATGTTTGTAAAACACTTAGCACAGGGCCTGGCACAGTAAGTGCTATATAAAATCATCATCATCATCATGACTTAAAAAACGACTGGACATCTAGGCTAAAGATCAGAGATAGAACTAGGGCAGTATGATTGGAGCTTTTCTTCATGAGAAATATATAGGGTGTTGACAAGACTCTTCCAGGGCAAGCTTTCTTTCATATCTACCTGGTATGGTATCAGTGGTCTCATTCTGGGGTGTGTTTCCTTCTCCTTCAGTAGCTGAGGTAGCCAGCTAATTGGTCCAGGTGCAAAATTCCTAAGTCACAGTTCAGCCAAGTGTTACTTGTATTGATGTGTCTTTTCCCATTTGTTTTGTTCCCCACTCCCTTCCTTACTTTAAACCTAATACCTTCAGTGCATCTTCTTTTCATCTTTGTGTATATCTTCCTTCTGCACTTTTCAAGTTTGATTTACCCCCTTCTCAGAGGAAAGAGTTCTGCCGAGCCAAGTAACCTAGTCACGTCAGAGAAAAGAAAAAAAAAGCTATGACCCATGGCACAGCAAATAGAGAACTCTTTATGCTTTCAGACTGTCAGAATGGGAATGCCATCTGTAGGAGGAGCAAGACAAATACTTGTTCAGGGTAATGGATTTCTTTTAAGAATTGATACTTTTACACTATTTATGCTTTTTACAGTGGTGAAGACAAACTAGCCTTCCATTACAATGATTTAAGAGATAAGAGCACCACCCATCATATATAGACAGAATCAACTTCAGAGTACTTGAGTAGTAGAAAAGATACTAAAGAGGAAAAATGGTGTTTCACAGAGGAGATATTCTAGTATAAGATCATTTCTTGGAGTCCTCTCCATGCCTGAGCTAGTATCCATGCTGAGAACTTTTTTGAGGGGTCTATTACATTTGAGTATGTCATGGAGAAATTTCATCTCAATTTTTAATCAATTAATTCAAGGTCTTTAGGACCTCTTATGTGCTAGGGGTATGCTATTTTCAGTGGAGAGAATAGATACATTAAAAAAGAATAGTCCATGCTCTCAAGAAACTTAAAATCTAAGAGAAATGAGATAAACACACATGAAATAAATGCAAACATGAATGAATGGATTCTTAAAAGCTTATGTAAATGAATCCAACTATTCTGGAGAGCAATTTGAAATTATTCCCATAGGGCTATAAAACTTTGCATCCCCTTTGATCCAGCAATACCACTGCTGGGTTTATATCCCAGACATCCACCAAAAAGAAAAAGACATATTAGTACAAACATATATATAGCAGATCTTTTTGTGGTGGCTAAGGTTTGGAAATCAAAGGAATGCCCATAAATTGGCGAATTACTAAACAAGCTGTGGTATATAATGGTGATGGAATATTATTGTGCTATAAGAAATTACAAACAGCAGTTTCAGAAAGGCCTGAAAAGATTTGTATGAACTGATGTATAATGAAGTGAACAGAACCAGGAGAACATTGTGCACAGTGACAGCAATATTGTTTGATGAAGAACTGTGAAAGACTTAACTATTCTCAGCAACACAATGATTGAAACAATCCCAAAGGACTCCTGATGAAGTATATTATCTGCCTCCAAAGAAATAACTGATATTTATTGAACACAGACTGAAGCTTGCTATTTTTCACTCTTTCATTTTTTTCTTTTATTCAAATTTTCTTATACAAAATGACTGATATAGTAATGTTTTACATAATTGCATATTTACAAACTACATCTGATTGCTTACCACCTCAGCCAGAGGGGAGGGAGGAAAGAGGAGAAGGGATAAAATCTGAACTCCAAACTTTAAATAAAAATGTTTATTATTCTTTAAAGAAGGTTATGTGCAAAATACTGTCTTAAGTATTGAAGATACAAATAGAAAAATTAGGTGGTCACTGCTCTCAAGAAGTTCAACATTCTAATGGAGGAAACAACACAAGCAAAAGATTTCATCTACAAATCAGATGAAATCCATTGGTCATTAGAAGGCTGTAACAAAGCAGAGGGCAGTGGCTCTCTTTTAATGTTACTTACACTGATGAAATCATTTGAGTATCATATGTTGAACTCTTTGACAATGACAAGGACTTTGAGGGTGAGAACAGTGAGTAAGCTAAGATGTAACATTGCATGGCAAATTGTAGATTAAATATAGGTTAACACTTTGGCTAAAAAATTAACTTCCCAAATATAAGATGGTGGAGGCATATTCAACATAAGTGAGTAATGAGATTTAGCAGTAAATTTGACCTTAGTTTAATTAAGAAAGACTGGATGGAAAGGAAAATTAAATTCTGTCCCAAGTGGACCACATTTTGTACACTATGTTCTGTTTGGAGTACCACACTTTAAAATATATATTCATAAAAAACTGAGACTCCCAATGAGGAATTTGAATGAATGTCCTTAACTCCAAATCTAATCATCTTTCCACTGTCCCTGTGATCTACAATGCATTTTAGCACCTCAAATATTTCTTTACCATGTGAGCTGTCTATCATTTAAAATGTCAGAAGGTGCTATTAGTGTGAGTCAGGAATAAAAAGTCATCCCATTAATTGTTCCCCTATAGTTAATCTGCAAGTAGAAGTTTGAGTGAGGAGCCTGCAAATTGTTGGTAGATAACCTAATTGCTTTCTGATAGGAAAGCATATAACACACAGTGTTATTTCAAGTTCATGTTGTTTCCATTGGGAATAATACCTTTTAGTGGCTGTTGTACCTTTAAACTCCATGTACAGAGTGAAGGAACTCTACCTCACTGAAGTGTACCATTAAGTAATCTCTGTGACATCCTCAAAAAAAAATATTACAGATCAACAGTAAGTCGATAGTCATCTGAAGATTCTCAACTTATTCAAACCCTTTCATTACAAAAACTAGAACTTAAAACATTATACAGTGCATGCTTTCCAACTTTAATGAAATGGAAAAAATGCTATAAAAAGAGCTTTTCTCTCACGATTTCATTTCTTTTCTGCTTCAAACCCCAGACACACAAGTTAATCAAACTTTTTTTTTTCAGATAAAAGGATTCAATTTAAATGTGTGTGCATGTTTAAAGCAAACTTATTCTCAGCTCTTAGGAATACAGATTTGGATAGACGAGATGAACTAATCTCAGCCTTTTCCAAGATACATTTTTTAATCTACCTCTGAGTCAGAGGATGTATCCTTTGTTGCTGCTTGCTGTGATCCTTGATCTGGGGAGCCTTACCATGCTTCACTTGACTAGTTTCTTTTTTTCAATATTGAATAGTATTTTATTTTTTTCCAATTTTAAGTAAAGATAATTTTAAATATTAATTTTTTAAAAAAATGTTGAGTTCCAAATTTTTCCCTCTCTCCTCTCTAAAAAAGAAAGGATATTAAATAAGTTATATATGTGCAGGTATGTAAAGCATATTTCCATATTAGGTTGTAAACAAGTGAACTAACAGAAAAAAAAATTTTAAAGACTAAGAAAGTGAGAGTAGTATGATATGATCTAACTCCATCCAGTCAGACTCCATCCATTCTTTCTCTGGATGTGGATAGCATTTTCAATCATGAGTCCTTTGGAACTGTTCTGCATCAGTATAGTAATGAGAAGAGCTAAGTTATTCATGTTGATCACCACACAACATTGCTGTCATTGTGTATGATGTTCTCCTGTTTCTGCTCACTTCTTTTGTATCAGTTCATGTAAGTGTTAACAGGTTTTTCTGAAATCTTCCTGGGCATCATTTTTATAACAAGAATATCCCATTACAATCATATATTACATCTTGTTCAGCCATTCCCCGATTGATGAAAATTCCCTTAATTTCCAATTCATTGCCATCACAAAAAGAGCTGCTATAAATAATTTTGTACATGTACATCCTTTTTTCTTTCTTTTTATCTCCTTGGGATACAGGTCTGGAAGAGTTATTGATGGATCAAAATTCACCTGGATAATTTCAAGCAAATTCATAGTGATTGGATTCTGGAGCTGAAAGTGACTTTAGATTTCATCTCGTTCAATTAATGAGCCTTTATCAAGAGTCTACTATGTGCCAGGAAAGGTATCAGGTGCTGGAGATGCAAGGATAAAAGTGAAAAAGTCTCTGCCCTTAAAATGAAAGCTCTCAAGTCTCTGCTGCCAGAAGATACAGCATACACACAGATAAAATAGATACAAAATAGGTCCAAGAGAAATATTAGGTAATTTGGGGGTGGCAGGAGAGGGCTGGAAGCAGGGATCAGGGAAAAATCTGTTTTAGGAAATGATATTCAAATTGAACATTGAAAGAAGTTGTAAGATGTGGAGGTATGAGAAGAATATAGTTTAGGCATTAAAGATAGTCGGTACAAAGTCAGAGATGGAATATGTGGGGAAATCTAAGAAAGACAATTTGTCTGGACCTTTGGAGCATGAAGGAAAGTCATATGTATCAAGTCTGGAAAGACAGGCTGGACGCAAATTGTCGAGAATTTTACATGGCAAACAGAAGAACTTGGATTTTGTCCTAGAAACAACAAAGACATATTAAATTTAAAGCTTTCTTTTTATTTCTTTTTTTAAAAATCTAGTTCTCCCTATACCATGTAGCCTGGAAGTTTAGGCAATACTTACAAACCTAGTCCCACACTGATCAGCATGGAAACTTGTTCTTTTTCTTACCTGAGTTCATTCATCCTTCATTAAGTGATCTAGTGCTCATGCCTTCTGCTCCTCAAGATGCTTGTGCCCAACTTAGTATAGCCATTTGATATGCTTAGAACAATGAAGTCCAGAACTGCCAATCTCAAGAGGTCTGCTTTCATCAACCTCATCCATAATGATCACAGGCATACACCACTAAGGTTTTGTTTTGTTTTGTTTGTTTTTAGCAGTAGAGTTACATAGTCAAACAAGAACTTTAGAAGTATCACATGGGTAGCTGTGTGAAGGATGGCTCAGACTGGGGAGAGACTTGCAACACAGAGTCTAATTAGAAGACTTTGTAATAGTAAGGAAAGAAATGATGAAGGCCTACAACTGGGATATTAACTGTGAGTGAAGACAAGGAAACAGAGGTAAGGGATATGGAGCTAGAATTAACAAAACAACTACTGATTGGATATGGGGAGTTAGAAGTTAAGAATATTAGAAATTATGAATTTTCTTGACCAGAAATAAGCAAATTGTGAGGAGGAAAGGATGGTTTGGGAGAGAGTAGATAATTGTCTTTTTGGGGCATGTAGAATTTAATTTTAAATTCTTCCTTTCATAGATAAAGTACCTAACACCGAGAAAGGATGACCTAACCCAATCTCATAACTACTTCATCCAGTTATTGGATAGGCCTGAAAATGTAAATTTCTTTGGGAAATATGGGAAAAGGGGGAGTATCATTCTTTAAAATGATAATAATAATGTATTTTAAAATGTGGTCTTTGGAGGTTTTCTGTAACCCAAATTAAATGCAATTCATTTAAAAAGTGGAAGAAAAGGCAAAAGAATGTTAGTAAAGGTATAATTTATACATTTATGTTTGGGATAGAAACAAAACTCAAATAAGCATGACATACTGTAGCTACTCTCTTTGCTAAAAACCAAATATTTAAATCGAGAGACAGTATGCTTAGTGAAAAATGCTCTAAACTTGGAGTCAGGAACACCTAACTCTAAATAGCAGTCTGAACACATACTAGTGCATAAGCATGAGGAAGTCATTTAACTTTTCTCAGTCTCAGATTTTCCATCTGTAAAATGTGGATAATAATTCACATAGTATTTTCTTTTCCACAGTGCTTCTGTGAGACTCAAGTGAGTTAATGAATATAAAACTTCCTCCCCCTGATATTAAATACCTTGATAAGGGCCAATTTGTATTATGACAGATAAAGAAAGTACAAATAGAATATCTTATGGCATTTAAAGGACTTCTTTTGAGTCAATGGACAGAAAAATAAGTCACTAAGAACATAATGGGCCTGTAAATATTATTTGAAGCATGATGCTCCAGGACTGTATTTTTCTTTCCCCTAACATTGTGATTGCCTCACTCATTTCTCATAGGGTGGAAACATGTAATTTTATAGAGATTTCCAGTGTAATTTGAGAATAAATTAGTTTTCAGTGCCTGCAAAAGGTTGCCCACACAAGCATATTAAAAGAATGAACTCAGTTTGCCTGAAACCTCAATAGAGCATCCATGCATAATGAGGCTTCTTTAAATGAGCATCTGTCTCTTCTTCCAGGAGGATATGAAATACTTTGTAAGAGCTATGATGGGAGAGAGAGTGTAGGAGGAGTTATAAAATGAAAAATCTCTATAATACCATTCCACATTCCACTTGAATGGCCCAGAGTGACAATGTCTAGGATTTATACAAAACTGTACAGCAATTTACAAAGCAACTTTTAGTCTTACCTTATGTATCGCATTTTATCTATACATCTCATAATGTATTTTACATATGGCAAAACTGAGCTTCAATTCTGAGACCATAAATTACTTATGCCAAGTCAGTGGATGAGAAAGATCTGGAAATGCCAATGTATGACTGTGTGGATACTACTTTGTAATTTAAATGATCCAAGCTCACTGGACGAGGTAAAGACGATTGTTCTCTTTTCCAAAGGAGGTGAAAGCATTCAACTTCATGATAAATAAGGATTGGTTGAATAAGCTGGGTACTCCAAGAGAAGGTAATATCTATCTTCAAGGATATGAATAGTGTCATATGAAAGAGGTTCCATTTCTTCCATTAGACTGTGAGCTCTTTGAAGTTAGTGTCTATCTTTTGACTATCTTGTATTCCCAGCACTTAGCACAGTGCCTGGCACATAGTAGGCACTCTAGTGGGGAGAAGTTCAATACAGGTAGCCAATGACTTATGAAATGTTTCTCTTTCAAAAATTCAACATTAATTGGAATTTATATTTGCTTTGAATTATGTTTTTGAATACAAAAATGTTATAAATGCTGATTGGATTCCAAGGTCACTTCCCCAAATCCTACTTAACCCACACTGTAGCTGAAATATATTATTAATGGCATTATGAAGTTTCCTATTGTTTCTATAGAAAAAAACCTGCTCTCCAAATTCCATTTGGGAAGGGAAAAGTCTGAAAACAGATCTTCCCTAATCCATAAAACTGAAGGAAATCTTGGCCTTGCTTTTTCCTCTTCTGTTTAAAAGGAGGGATGCTCTCTTTTCCCTAGGTGTGCAGAGGGAGAGAGGTATTTTTTTAATCCATTCCTTACTACTTTTCTTTAACCTTGACAACCATGCCAACAAAGGGGAGTTTCCTTCCTTACATTATGCAGGTGCAGTCTTTATTGGAGGAAGGGCACTCCTAGTATAACTAGCTTTGTCTTTCACAGTGAAAGATTTTATACTTGAGATATGTGGCTACCAGGGTCTTCGAGAGCAGTTTTACTTTCTGTAGAGTTGGGCAAATTTCTACTCCATCTGCTCACATACAGGACCCAAGGAGCTTTCAAAATATAATGTATCATCAAAAACTACTTTTAGTGACTTCTTTCCTTAGACAAATTGTAAGAAAAATAAAGTCTAATGAGGCAGTGCAATGGGAAAAGGAGCTTTTGTAGTGAAGATCTGGGACTAAGCCCCACCCACCTCTGCAATTTAGTAATTCCATGACCTTTGATATGTCTCTCCAAACTTCAGTTCTCTCATCTCATCTATACATTGGAGACAGTGATGCTTGAAGTTCCTATTCTATATGTTTGGAATAGGAAACTAAATAATTCAATTAAATTCATTTCAGGAAACACTTATAAAGTGATAGCTAAACACCAGGAACTGGAATCACAAAGGTAGCTAGGGCACTGGCTCTGCTCTCTATAAGGTTAACATTAAGGAAGGGAGAGAAGGATGGTTAAAGTGAAGGAAAGAAGGAGGAAGAGAGAGAAGGAAAAAGGAAAAACAAAGGAAGGAATCATTATATTATCAACTATGTGCTGGGCTCTGCTAAGTGCTTTACAATTATCATCTTATTTTATCCCCACAGCAACCCTGGGAGTCAGGTGCTATTATTATCTCCATTTCACAGTTGAGGAAGCTGAGGCAAACAGAAATCAATTAAGTGACTTTCCCAGGGTCACAAAACTACTCTCTAAGACCAAATTAGGGATCAAGTCTTTCTGACTCCACGTCCAATACTATTACCTCCTGTGCCTCCCTGTTGCCTCTGTTATAAAGGGAATTAAGTACAACTATATAAATAACTATGAAATTAGGGAAGATCATGTAAGTGAAAAAGCAATATCCACTGAAGATGCTATGAGAAATGTCCATCAGGACAAATCACTTTCACCCTCAGGCTCTCCCCACATGGGAAGAAAAGAGAAGTCATTGGGAAGGAGATGGGTTCTGGTATCAATTTTTTTTCTGCCAGTGATCTTTAGGTCTGAGAGAGATATCTCAAAAGAGGTTATATGGAGTTGAAGCCTAAGATATATAAGGAGAATGCAAGAGAACATCTACATCTCTTCAGTGAGTACAAGTCACTGGCACTGATGAACTATACCTGCGGTGACTAAAGAAATGGCAGATGTGACTGCTGACTTGTACCAGCAACTATTGAACCATCTTAGAGAACAAGAGAGATATATCAAAACTAAAAATAGATAAATGTTTTATTTTTTTAAAGACAAGAATGCAGCCTGAAATTTATAGGCCAAGTGGTTTGGCTTTGATTCTTAGCAAAAATATATATCATTAAAATGATGGTGACTACTACAGATATGGGAACAGACAAAAGTTATAACTTTCATCTAACTATATTTTCTCAGAGTATTTATATTCTCTGTTACCACTATTGTGGGCAAGATGGAGAGATGTGGGCTAGAAAATAGGATAGGATAGCTGGGTTGATTAGGAACTTTTTGAAAGTATGAACTCAAATAGTAGTCATTTGTGGTTTAATATCAAGTTGCAGAGGTCGACAGTGGGCCACAGGATCATGGTGGAAGAATTTCAAAGGTTATCTAAGTCCAATTTTCTCATTTTTGTGCTTAAAGAAACAGAGATCCATGTCTTTACTTTTCATCAATAGGTCTGCTGTGTTTTACTCCACTTAACATCATGTGGCACTGGTGATAAGTTGATGATGTGAAAACTTATTTTCATGCTGATTAGCCAAGTTTTTGATATTTAACACCTTCTCAGCTCCCTCAGACTCCTGGCCTTCACTCTCCTCTGACAGAAGGGCAGGAGGGTGGAGCACTAAACTCTAGCCTTTCTTTATATAGGGCAGGGATCTGAACTTTCCAGGTAACTCCATTTTTCAGCAGCAATTCTGGGTGCTTTCAAATGCTCAGATCATCACTGACCATGTCAGGGTATTCACCTTGTCCCTTCCTCTATTTTCCTCTTCCCTTTTGTGTGCTATCTTCCCTCATTCCATTGTAAGCTCCTTGAGGGCAAAAACTCTTTTCCTATTTGTATCCCCAACACTTAGCACAGTGTCTGGCATCTAAGAGCACTGATGGGCATAAGGTGGGGGGGAAGGAATGTGGAAGAGGTTACAGAGAACCAGATTTTTCTAGACATAAAGGAAATTTTATAGAAATTAGGGTGATCCAAAAGTGAAATATGTTGCCTTGGGAGGTACTGTTTTCTCCCTCATTGGAGACCTTAAACAAAAGCTGGAAGATCCCTTATCCTATGTGTTCTAATGAGGATTTTGAATTAAGAAGATGGCTGCTGCCATCCTTTCTAAATCTGATATTCTGTGATTCTAGACAGCATATTATGTAAGAATCATTTGAAGGAAATGAGAATGTTTAGCCATACCTATATTCAAATATGTGGAGTAGTCATATGATAGAGATATTAACTATAAACTGCTTGGCCTCAAAGGGCAGAAAAAGAAGGGCTGAAACAGTAGAGAGGCTGTTTTAGGTTTAATCTAAAAGGAAAAAAAGACAATACCTTTCTAACCAAAAGAGCCATTATCCCCAAGAGAAATGTGTTGCCTCTAAGAACAAGTGGGTTAGAGGTCCTCAAGAGAAAATTGAGTTACCACTTATCAGGAGAGCTATAGAAGGGATTTTTGTCCAATATAGGTTAGACAAGGAAGCCTTGGATGACTATTCCATTTTTCTACTTCACTGATCTTTGATAATGCTTTTGTTTGTAAAGTATAGGCCAATTAAGTTTAAGTGTTTAGTAAACCTTAAAATACTACATAAATACAAGTTATTAAATCCTAGACCCTTATACTGTTCAACAGTCCTTCTACTCTTCTCTTACTCCCATATCACTTCCCAAAGGGAGCTTTTCAAAGTCTTTTTATCCCCAATCTGCTACATACACCTTGTTTTCAACAGATTGCTCACCCCTTTCATTACTAAGAAATTCAAGGTCTTTTTACATTGGATGATTCACCTCCCCTTCTGCTTTCTCAGCATAATCCTTTGCTATCTCCTCTTTCCCATAGTAGTTTCCTTTGTTCTCTCTAAGGCTTATTATCTGTATCTATAATTCTTCTTAATCACATTTCCTTGAGGACCCTTGTTATGCAGTCAGTGGTATTCTGGAGACAGTGCAAATTGGCCCCTAGTAGTATCTGTGGGGCAGAGTAGGAATTGGGGCACAAGGTTAAATGATTTTATCTTGAGTTGTATGATCCAGCTAATTGTTAAATTTTAATTGTGAGAATACATAACTCAGAAATTGGCAAATATTACAAACAAGGCTTTATTTATTTGTTTGTTTGATTGATTGATTGTATAGGCCAAATTTTCTTAAACTATGCATCAACTAAGGTCATGTAACTTATGTGGAGGTAGCAAAAAAATTTAGCAGTAAATGTTTGATTTGCATACCTATTTTATATGCCCATATACCCAGGGTCACATAAAAATTTCTCAAGCAAAAAATGTTCTTGAGAGGAAAAAGTTTAAGAAGCCCTAGTCTAGAAAGGAAAGAAAAGAAAAGAAAATGTTAATAGTTTAGACTAAATTTAAAAGTATGTTCTGTGTACATTTTTTTCCTTTGTAGTTGGTTGTTGAACATTTACCAGGAAACCTTTGAACAGTATTTATTTTCTCTTCCCTATAAATTTCCTCAGTTTCCACTAATTTCCTGACTCCAGGGCCAGCACTTTATTCATTACAACACCTAGCTGTGTATATGTCTATATCATCCAACCAAAGGACTTCCCAAGTTTCTACTTCCAGTCACTGCAATAATTCTTTAAAAATTAATGTATGGAGCAGCTAGGTGGCACAGGGGATAAAGCACCCACCCTGGATTCAGGAGGACCTGAGTTCAAATCTGGCTTCAGGCACTTGACACTTACTAGCTGTGTGATGCTGGGCAAGTCACTTAACCTTCATTGCCCCACCAAAAAAAAAAAAAGTGTATGGAAGATTTCTACCTTTCTTAACCATATTGCAACTTTACTGAATCTACTTTCTCAAGGGTCACCACTGAATCTTCATGGCCAAATCTGTTGCATTGATTTTAGACCTTACTATCTTTGGCATCCATACATAATTAGACATTGTTGATTGTTCCCTCCAACTGAATAGTCTCCCTGCCCAGGTTTTCTGAGAAACACTGTTTTCATTCTTTCCTCCTACTTTACAAAGCAGTTCTACACTATCTTCATTCCAAATTATCATGGTTTATGCAACAATTTAAAGTAAGTCCTTATGACAGATTATGCTCTTGATTCTTTTCTTTTTTGTCTCTCTGTACTTTCACCAATGGAAAATTTATCAACTCTCATAGTTCCAACTTTTACCACTATTTGGATGAATCTTACAACTATATCTCCAACTTTGAAATTTCTAGAGGTGAGAGTTGAGACATCATCTAATCCTGTCCCTGCTTCTTCCTTATTGTGTGACTGAGCAAGTAGATTAAGCTCCCTTATCCTCAGTTTCTTCATCTGTAAACTGAAGGAAATGGTACCTGTATTACCTGTATTACTAACAGGTTTGTTATGAAAAAATTGCTTCAATGTAGATTAAATTAAATATTATATATGTTTTGCGACATATAAAGTGCTCTATCAATGCTATTATTTATAATAATTCTACCAATAAGAAAAATAATTAAAATTTTATCATGCTATATAAATATATGTTGTTGCAACCAACATTTACTGAGTCCCTACCAGAAGATAGGGGTCAAGTCTGATCCTTATTTACATTTATTCCAACAGAAGTATCATTTAGATTTCATAACCCTATGATTGTAAAGGGAGATATATACTTATTTCACTTGACTAACAATGGAATTAAGAAAATGAAAATGTAAGCATGAACAGCAAGTAGAGAGTCATGCAAGTCTTTCAACAATCTTATTTAACCTCTTTGTACCCAAAATTCCTACTATATTTCATGTAGCCAGTGGGCACACTTGGCGTTTATAGGAATAAGTTATGACAGTTCTCAAACTTAATCACTGAAACACTTTGAATGAAGGAACAGATCCCTTGTGTAACCTGTTCTAACTATACCATTTATTTATCACAACCCAGAAAGAAAAGCTCACCAGAATGGCTCAGGAATTGAATAATTTTGAAGTAACTAATACGGTATAATCTGACTTTTGTTAAATACTTTTTTTTTTTTTTGCGGGGCAATGAGGGTTAAGTGACTTGCCCAGGGCCACACAGCTAATAAGTATCAAGTGTCTGAGGCCGGATTCGAACTCAGGTCCTCCTGAATCCAAAGCCAGTGCTTTATCCACTGCACTACCTAGCTGCCCCCAACTTTTGTTAAATATTTTAAGGACATTTTAGTCATTCCACAAAATAAAGTGATCACACTGCCATATAATAAATGATAATTTTACAAAGGCTTACTAGCTGTATGACCCTGGATAAGTCACTTAACCTTCATTGCCCTGTAAAAAAAAAAGAAAAGAAAAGAACAAAAAACAAAACAATTTTACAAAGGGCCAACTTGGGGAGGTAGAGTCAAGAAGAATATCAAGAAGTACAATTCTGATTCCCTACCATATCTTCCCCACAGGGTTTGGTAAACTATAACCCAAAAGCCACATCTGGCCTACTGTCTTCTTTTTTATTGCCCATGAGATAAAAATGTTTGTTGTTGTTGTTGTTTGTTTGTTTTTAATAACATTTGAGGCCAGGTTAAAAATAGACTGCAGGTTATATTTAGTACACAGGCTATTGTTTCCCTTGATCTAGAAAAAACACTGGAGTGACTCCTGACCTGAAATCTAAGAAAACAATCACAGTGAGTCATTTTTCCAGGCCAGCTCAGTATAGGGACACAGACTGAAGGGCCCGCAAATGCTACAGAAAGGGTCTAATCAAGAGCCTGTCTTCAGAGCATGCAAGCATTTAGGGACTAAAAAATATTTAAGCTATTTAAACACTGGACCAGAAAAAGGCTTCATTTCCTCCTTGGACCAGTGCCAAGTTAAGAAACTGGCAATTTCTTCAGTTCTCTCATTTACAACCCAGTTCTGGGTCTCATAGATCCAGAGTAAATTAAAGAGGGGACTTGTGCCTAGTAGTGGTGGAGAAGAGTGGTGGCTCTGTGTGGCTCTGACCCAGGAACAGAGAAATAAATTCTAGCCTCAATCCCAGGCCAAAGCCTTCATTGGAACAAGAGAAGAAGAAATCTCAGACCAAAGGGAAGCCAGAAGTTTGTGTGCTGTGAACCTATTGTGTTTACCACCTAGCTTATAGTGGCTGAGTGTGGCAACAGTATAGTGGAATTTCCAACCACGGGCAACCTTGGAGGTGGGTCAGTAAGTTGCAGAGTTCAGATTAGTAAAACAGCGAGCAGAAGAAAAGGTGTCTTGGGCACAAGTCCAACTAGAATTCCTTGAAGAGTTGAAGTAAGAGTTACCAAAAAAAAGAAGATACAGGGTTCATCTTTAACCCCTAGAGGTCAGGAGGTATATGCTTTTGAAAATACTGTCAGGATACAATTGTATATTAATTTTTTTATTCTCTGTATATCTCTGTATTTTGTATATCTATATTCACAGTTAGGCAAGAACATCACTTATGCAAGAATGGCAGCCTACAGAGTGATAACAGCTTATAATGTGAACCTATTTTCTCTGCTTGATTTGTTTTTTAACAGAGACAAAAACTTTAAGTCAGAGGTTGCTAAAGAAGACTGTGTGGAGATTAGAGGAAATGGATTCAAATCCTGTTTCTACCATGTATCTACCTGCCACCCTTATGACCTTGGGCAAGACACTTGATTTTAATCAGCTTCGTCCTTTACAATTGAACAAAAATCAATCAGAAAGTATTTATTAAACAAGCCTGCTAGGGTGGGAGTGTGTTTGTGTGTATTTAAGTGGGACCTGGCTAGTAGCTCTGAAATAGCACTATGGAGATGGTAGCTTATTCAGCCAACATCAAATTCACTTCTGAATAAAGAGACACCCTATGCTAATAGATCTGCTTAACTCTTTAACTCTTTAAGTGCTGGTATGGCTTTTTTTTGCCCTGCAAAAAGAAATACAAAACAAAATAATAGGTTATATCATACTGACTTCTTTTAATTATTTTTTTTGGGGGGGGGAATCAGGGTTAAGTGACTTGCCCAGGTTCACACAGCTAGTAAGTGTCAAGTGTCTGAGGCTGGATTTGAACTCAGGTCCTTCTGAATCCAGGGCCAGTGCCCAGTGCTTTATCCACTGTGCCACCTAGCTGCCCCTCCCCTTTTCATATTTTTAAAGGATTTCTAAAATACTATATGGATGGAATGTTATATATTTTTAGCAAGACTTTTGACATAATATATCATTCTATTCTTGTAGAGAATACATTGAGATATGCATTAGATGATAATATGAATAGATAAATCCAGAACTAGTTGGATGAATAGATTCAAAGAGTAGTTGTGACAAGTTTACTGTCAGCATGACAGGAGGTTTTCAGTGGAGAACCCTAGGGCAGAGGTGTCAAAATACTCAGTCCGTTTTTTGGCACCAACACCCCTAAGTATGACTGGAACAAGACTAAAATGTAACCGGGAAATATTTTTGACAAAATAAATGAAAATACAATAAAATGTGGATAATACGAATGTGGTTTTTTTCTGTCATTATACAACTATATGTATCCATATGAATCATTTAAAGGTCCCCTTCATTTCTATTTGAGTTTCACACTACTGCCCTGGGAATCTAAGCTTAGCTTTGTGCTGTATAACATTTATATTAACTACCTGCATAAGGACATGTCACAGATGGCATGTTCATCAAAATTAAATATGTCAGAAAACTGGGCGAGGTGGGGGGAGAATTAACACAATGGATGACAGAGTCAGGATCCAAAGAGACATTGATGTGATAGGGCTGAATGAAAATATGGTCTGAATATAAAAAAGATGAAATTCAATAGGAACAAGTGTACTTTTGGGATTGCATGATTGGTTATAAAAATAACCTATACTAGTATACCATGGAGAAGGATATGAGCAGATACCAGTGGTTCTATGGGAAAATATATGTATGTATGTATCTAGATTTTATATATATACACATATGTACACACATATACACATGTATATGTAAGTGTATATGTATATGTGTGTATATATGTTTTAATTTACTGAAAGCTGAATCATTGGTATGATATATAAACAAACAAACAAACAAAACAAAAACAATTCAATCTTGGGCAACACTAAGAGGGACAGAGTTTCCAGAAATAGGGAGAGGATAAATTCATTCTTCTCTGCCCTTGTCAAACCTAATCTGGATTATTGTATTCAGTTATGGGCATCATGATTTCAGAATGACCACTGATAAGTTGGAGAATGTCTAGAGTGGCACAACCAGCCTAGCAAAGGGCCTTGAGTCCATTACATAAAGGATTGTTTGAAGTAATTGGGCATGTTTCATGTGGAGAGAGAAAGACAGGAGTAGGGCATGATAGCTGTATTTAAGTATTTTAAGGGCTGACATGTGGAATAGGGTTTCATTTTATTCTGTTTGATTTCAAAGACAGAACCAGAAGTAATGGGTAGATGTCACAAAAAGGCACATTTAGGTTTGCTGTAAGTAAAACATCAACAAAATTTTCTAATAATTAGAGCTGTCTCAAAGTGAAATGGGTTCCTCTTGAGATGGTAAATTCTCCTTCTTTGAAGGTCTTCAATTAGAAGGCAGTAAATTTGGTGGTGAATATGCTTTAGTGGAGATTAGTGTTGTGGGTGCCTTGGACAAGGTGGCCTCCAGGGCTCACTCCACCCCACAAATTCTATGATTCTGCTCAATATGGATGCACAACAAGGGAAATTCATAACATTTTTAGCAGATCTAAATTTATGTTACTATGATTTAATAGGGAGAGGAAGAATACTCAGCTTTGACTAGAATACTAGGCATGACTGTACACATATATTTAAGAAGGACACAAGGTTAAAGTCAGTAATTTTAGAGTAATCAATAAAATCTCATAAAAGAAAGGTTTGGGTTTTTTTATTCAAATTGTTTCATTCATGTCCAATCTTTGGGAGTCATTTTTGGAGTTATTTTGACAAAGATTCTACAGTAGTTTTCCATTTCCTTTTTCCAGCTCATTTTAAAGATGAGGAAACTGAGGCAAGCAGGGTTAAATGACTCACCTAGGGTCACACAGCTAGCAAGTATCTGAAACCAGATTTGAACAGGCCAACTCCTGACCTGATGCTCAATCCACTATACCACTTAGCTGTCCCAAAAGAAAGCTTAATCTCAGTCTATTCTCTGTCAAATGGTACAGTGATATGTTTTCATAAGTCATCCTAAATATATCCTTGAAACATAGGATAATATTTTAAATGGCTCATCTTTTCCAAGGCAGTTTATGAATGCCCAAATCTTTGAACATTACAAATACATTTAATACAGGCCAAAGCCTGTACTGAATTCATGAAGACATGAATTGTAATAAAGATTGAATCCCACTTACTGTCTTATTAAATCTGACAATTGCTAATTTTGTCTCTTGCTATCAAAAATGTCATGTATCTTTCTCTTTTAAAGACATTATGGGAGGTCTTAAAACTGTCTAAGTTTGGGTCTTTCTTTTTCAGCAAAATGCCAAAGTAGGTCTTCAAATCTTAGAGCTACTAAAGAGAGAATGAGCTATTATTGTCCACTAAAGGAAGGCTAAATGGAAAAGCTGTGAGGACAGTAACAACATCTTTGGAAAAGTGTGAGTACTCTTTGTGTTCAGTGGTTTATAAAAAGGACCCTTATTTCTTCTTGGGAGACACTTCACTTCCACTCTCTTCTTTTCACTCTCTCACTCATTTGTCAATTTAAGACAAGAAGAAAAACACAGATTGGATTGATCCACTCTATGAAATGCATTATTTTTAAAAAAGTTGTTTCAAACCGATGTGTTCTACAGAGTAGAGAATAATTTTCCAATCCAATACAGAAAAAAGCTAGTTTGTGTGGCATTATATCAATGAAATGTATCTGTTAACCTACCTTCTAAACAATTATGATATAACCAATCAGTATTAAATGTGTACTTCCTATGTGAATGCCTATAAGGCACAGTAAGATTCCAAATATGCTTTCAATATGGCACAACATAAAAACAACTTATTAAAATCAATTTACTGGGGGGCAGCTAGGTGGCGCAGTGGATAGAGCACCGGCCCTGGAGTCTGGAGTACCTGAGTTCAAATCCAGCCTCAGAAACTTAACACTTACTAGCTGTGTGATCCTGGGCAAGTCACTTAACCCCAATTGCCTCACTAAAAATAAAATAAAATAAATTACTTTCTGCAGTTTCTATTTCATAACAGCCCAAGCTGAGAAAGGGAGTCAATGAGATTACCATTGTCAGAGTCCCAGCCTAACTATAATATCCTATGTCAGGACTTCATTGCTGTTGTGGGGACCACTTTTTAATTGGGTGGTGTTAGCTAAGCAGCTCACTGCAATATTGGGGCAAAGAAGGAGAATGGCAGCCTCCCTCAAAACAGAACAGGATTTATTTTAACAAGAATGAACTTTAAAAAAAAACAAACACAAACAGGATCAGTAGGATCAAGGGAAAGGAAATAAAATGGGGAAAGGGAAATTATACAACCTGAAAAAACCAACACTGCCCAGGAATCAGCTGAGAATACACTGCAGCCTCTTCCAGGCCTTTCAGCTTCCAGCTAGAATGCCAAAAAACAAACAAAACAAAAAAAACTCCCTTCCCCCACACAGTACCCAGCCAATTAGCTAGCCACTCTGACAATCACATGACTGCCCTCACTAGGCTTCCAATCATTATAATTTTGCCAGGCCCATGTAGGCGTCTGCTGGTGGTGATGATGTGAGGTGCCAGCACCATGGCAATGGCTACAACCAGTGGGTGGAGCACCATGCAGTTTGCGGAGCCCCAGGCCAGTGCACGCAGAGGTTTTACTTTTAAATTCTAGCTAAAAGATGGAGTCATAAAAACCTCAAATAACAATTTTTACACTGTTTACTATGGAAACTACTTCAATGACCAGTCTTCTTGCATCTGTTTCATCTCTTAACCAATTCACGGTATTGCCCAAGGAATCTTAATGTATCATGACTCTAATAAGGTTACTTCTTGCTTTTGGCTTCCTATTATCAAATCAAATATCAATTAATTATCTGGCTTTTAAAATAATTCCCAATCTTGCATATGAAGAAACACACATATATGTAAGTATATATATGCATATGTACATGTGTGTATATATTTGTGTACATATACCCGCACATATAAGTAGATAGATAGATTGATAGATCCATACACATCTCACTCATATAGCTTTTTCCTCTTTCTTTGCAGTGTCCAAGAAGAAACAGTGTGTATGATATAGGGAATGTAAAAAGAATTTTGTCAAGGTTCTTCCCTGAGCAGTTCAATCCTCTTTGTGAACAGAGGAATTTTTATTCTTTTCTCTTTGTGGGCTGGAGCCACACTATAGCAATGATTTCACTTCTAGTGAGCCATGAGGAATGTGGGAGCAAAGTCTTTTGACACTGACTATATTGGAGAAATTAAAACCTGAGAGATAGTTTTTGGTTCCTGGTATAGCAGAATTATTAGGAAGAAAGAAACTGAACTATAGGAACTTAATATTACCCCTGGAAGTTTCCTCATCCCCTGTGACTTTCTCACCTCAAAATATCCCTTCAGTCCCTTCTCCAATTGGTGAGTTCATCCTTGAACTTCCATTCTAAAGAAGGGCCCAGATCGGACAGTCTTTTCCCAGCTCTACTTCTGACTCTCCATATCTTGTCACTGTGCCCCTGAGTGGCCATGTTCTCCCTCCCATTACACTTCCCTCCTACACACACAAGTTTTTGATCCCTTTTATGTGTTTTCCTTGTTAAAATATAAGTTCCTTGAAAACAAAGATTGTTTTTCCTATTTGCTCATATTTGTATGTTCAATTTCAGGACAAATTCTGACACCTAAATTTAATAAATGCTTGTTAAATGACCAAATGACTTTTAAAACCTTCAAGTCCATTATGATTAAGGGCTGAATTGTGACTAAGTTGGTCTCTGAGTGGTAGTGATATGGGGCTAATGCCAAGCATCAAGGGAGTGGGACCTCATTGTCTTACGGAAAGATAGTGGGAAAATGGGGATTATTTTTACTGTATTTTTAAAAATTGTATTCTTTTTACCTTTAATAAATTCTGTCTTGGTTAAATGTTTCATAAAGTCTAAGTGTCTCTAAGGGAACCTAAAAGAAGAAAAATAGGACCCTTAGAGAAAGTGTCTTTAGCCAAATTCAGATGCTCCCAGGGGCTGAAACCTGAGTGGAAGCTAAGGCATAAAGATTATTAAGAGAGGACTTTCAAGAATAAGCATGGTTAATGGCTCCAAGTGTTCAGAGCCCAGATCATAAGTTATATCAATATGATGCAAATTCTAAAATTTTGCATGGGAAATTCACTTATGTAAATCCAGGTCTTGTACTGTGTTTAAGCTTCAGTCTGAAAAATAGTAATCCAAGCTACCCTTTCCTGGTCTTTTGGACCCCACAACTTTTGAGAATCTAGAAAACCAGGGTTGGTGTATCAGATGTCAGTTATATGGAGAAGACCAATTGTCAAAAAGGTTTATTTATATAAAAAATGTCTTTCTTGTTGATGAATGACAGAAACAATTCTGAGAGAAATTTCTGAGTCAGTGGGATCACACAGGGACACTGCTATGGTACCTTTTAAGAAATCTTCCATTGGAGAGGGGAAAAAACACCTAAAAGAATAATGCTTTAGAAATGTCATGTATGGCATCCTGGTCCTGCAGCATTAAATGATTTTTATAAGAAAGTAATCACCCAGAGATATTTGCTTGCTCAATATCAGAACACCCATGAATGGTTCAATCAACATGATAGGTATCTTTTATGTGCAGAGTACTAAGGATAAAAAGTCAAAATGGAATATTAATTGTCCTGAAGGAGAGAACATTCTTCTGGAGAGATGCAGTATATACACAAATAAGTAAATGTAATGGATAAAAAATATTTTATGTTACAGAAAATAATATGTTTACCACCTTTCATAAACAGATGACTGGAAGACTTGCCTAATTCCTTTTCTCTCTCACTGGTTTCTGCTTTCTCATTTGTTTGCAAGTTAACACTCCATAGAATTCTGTTCTTTGAGAGGTTATTTGGAGTAGCATCTCACGGTATTGTGAAGGTTTTTAAACCCTTTAATCTTGCTTTGCCAGTCATGAGTACTACTTATGAAATAGTAATAACATTATGATTTTCATTTGTATTATGGAAATAATGCAGGTATTCATATAAAATGTTTGATATGCAGAAAGGAGCTCTGTAATACAGACAGCTGGTCACATTTTCCAATATTTTTCCCACTGCTGTAAATACAGGAGGTTTGCAGAGCAGGGTGTTGAAATATTCTCATATAATTTTAAATATTCAGAGGCCCCAATCATAGCAAACACTGAGAGTTATTATAGCATAATTGAGCTTGAGATACTATATAACTTGAAAAATAAGAAAATATCCATGTACATGGGAAGGTTTTCAGACAGAAAATATCTAATATAGTCTAATCCAAGCCACAAACACAGATTGACTGGTTTCATAGATGAGATATACTTGTATTCTTGTACTGGTGCATTCCTAAACAGAATATAGATCTCTCTTTTAACATCTCAAAGCAAAGAATCCTTTTTTGTTACTCGCTTTCTAAAAAAAATCCTTTCAATTGAAATTTAACTGAAGATTAAAATTTACATTTTGTACAGCTCAATGGATAATTCATTAATATTCATACTTGATTTATGTACTGCTCATTTATGAAATGCCATCTTGTCTGTGAAAATATGTTTTAGCAACAGAATGTCTCCTCCTCCTCCTCCCCCTGTAATATCTTTCCAGGATTTTTTGTGCTTTTTTTTTTTTCATTTTGTTCCATTCCTGTTTTTTTTTTCTTTTACTGTGACTATGCTACCATCTGTTAAGACTTTTAGATGACATACTATCATGGACATGTGCTTCTGGAGCATCTAAACTGAATAGCTTCTGGTATGATGGAACTTCTATTTGGCAGCCAATGGGGCCTCAGTAGTACTGAGAAGTGAATATAATACTCCAAATGTGATTTGACAAGGATGGAAGAAAAGAAGGGAGGAAAGAAGAAAAGAAAGAAGAAAAAAAGCAAGGAAAGAGGGAAAAAAGGAAGGAAGGAAGGAAGGAAGGAAGGAAGGAAGGAAGGAAGGAAGGAAGGAAGGAAGGAAGGAAGGAAGGAAGGAAGGAAGGAAGGAAGGAAAGAAGGAAGGAAGGAAAGAAGGAAGGAAGGAAGGAAGGAAGGAAGGAAGGAAGGAAGGAAGGAAGGAAGGAAGGAAGGAATTAAGCATTATTAACTGCCAAGCACTTTAAAATATTACCTCATCTGATCCTTACAACCTTAGTAAGTAGGTACTATTATTATAACTCTTTTCCATTTGAAGAAAACTAGGTAGACAGAGGTTAAGTGACTTGCCCAGAGTCACACATGTAATAAGCATCTGAGACAATATTTGAACTCAAATCTTCCTTGCAATAACCATTATTCATGCATGTGGAACTTGCAGGTCACTAAACCATAGAAGATGTTTTTCAGAGTAATAGAGTTTTAAAAGAATAGTGGTACCTTTCTATCTCATAATTGTTAGATTGGTTAGGACATTAATAAGCTGGAGATTTTTACCATGAATGCAACCAGATAGGCGAGAGGCATTACGTTAATTCCATAAAAGATAATTTGAAAGAATTGGAGATGAAAACATGAAGAAAATAATCCTGAGGGGCTTATGTGATAACTGATTTTAAGTAGTTGAAAGGCTATCATGTAAATAAGGGATTGGACTTTATTTTCATAGTCAGGAAATCTGTTTTTTAGACAGTAGTAGCATCTAGTCTAGCACGTAACAACAAAAATTCCATCTAAATATACTTAACTTTTGGTCATGCAGTCTTTATTTGAAGATGTCCAGTGCAGAGAATCTCATGACCTTTTGACAAATTCTGCTACCTGCAAATGTTAGGAAGTCTTCCCTTGTATCATTTTCATCTACTATTTCTTGATTTTTGCCAATATGCCGCTCTCCAAGGTGGTCCATCCAACATGCCTAGGGACTTCTTCTAGTTCCCTAAAAACGACACGCGGATATCAAATGAAATACACATAACATCACTGTGACTTGACCCTTAGAAATGAAGGAGAATATGGGGGCATATGAATGAATCTGATTCAACCTGAATGCCTAGCTATCTGTACAGCACTCCTCATCCTGCAACCAGCCTGTGAGAGCACAAATGGCTATAACCAAAGTTACTGGCAATAGGTAATTTTTCAGCTAAACTGTTAACAATTTTTCTATTTGAAAACAAACATAGAGACATTGAAAAGATATCAAATGTTTAATACAATGTATAGACAAGAAATTTGGCATGGTAAAATAGAAAAAACAAGAAAATCTACAAACTTCCTAAAGAAAGCAAAATGGAATAAATTATCCCTAAATGAAACTTATCACAAGAGAAATAAACACCAGTCATCACAGATATAATTGATTTATAATGATGATATTAGAAGGAATATTGTAAGAAAATGCATTATCCTGAAGCATCTATTGAAATGTGATCAAGTAAATTTGGAAATCTGTAGAAAATTGGTTTTCTAATTTCTAATGAAAGTTTAATGCTATCCTAGATTTCTTCACTGCTATACAACCTTTAATTGCTTCATGTTGTATTATTTTCATGCTTGATATTGGTGCTTGTTAGTTTTGGTCTCACCTCAAATGAATTCTGAGGAACCCTTATGAGCAATTATAGTCAACAAATTTATGCCAGGTCGGTATGAAGCCTGATATCTGGATTAAAATGAACATAAATCCAAATATTCAGTTGTTAAATATATACATTAATTGGAAATATGTGAATATTTAATGGAATATGTTAGTTTGTACATAGACATCACTATTTCATAAAGGGAAAGTAGTGGTTTGTAGGTGGTGGCCACAGAAGGTGTTTTAGTTCTACAAAGACCTAGAAACTTCACATGACCTTGGGACTGTTGGAAAGAATAACAGAACTGGAAATATGGAAATCATTTCCCTTTTGTTCTTGGTGGTGGTAATATATTCATTTGATAAAACTCATTCAGTAGATTTCAAATGTTGTACCAGAGATATATAATGCTTATATATTTCATTTTCAGCCAATTTGAATTTTCAAAAACAATTTGAATAAAATTAGTAAAGTAGTTTGAGCAAATTAATGTTAATGAACAGTCAGAAAATAACAATAATACTAACTCACATAGGATAACAGTATTTACAGCAATTAGGAACCTTAGACATCTAGTTCAGTCCTTTCATTTGACAAATGAGAAAAGTAAGTTTGAGAGATGAGGAAACTTACTCAATGTCATATAAGTCAATAGTAGAATGAAGATTCAGAATCATATACTCTGACTACATTTGTGTAGCACTTTAGAAATTGACATCTTTATAATACTTTAAGGTTTATATAGTATATAATATATCTGTGAAGTAGGCAAACATAGCTATATGCCACATAAGTGAATTGAGCTAGATGATCTCTAAGGTCTTCTCTATTTCTTATATGCCATGGCTCTAATTTAGAAGCAGAAAGACCAATTAAAGGGCTGTCATAATTGTTTAGGTGATAAACAAGAGGGCATGAACACATTATGATTATATCATTCTTCATTAGATCTTCATAATACTGTGTTTACAACATGCCAGTGTATGTGTTTGAAAGGGGAGGATGTGACAACCTACTGATCAGTTTAATTCCCCTTTCCAAATGAATTGACCAATTTTGGGGGGCTTTATCTATACCCAGTCAGACAGTGATTTCTATCTTCAATCAACCCACAAGAGCTTTTTGTGAATCCCACTGTCATAAAGTTCAGTAATCCCCATTAATTCAATTATTTTTAACATGTTAAAAAAAGTAAATATGGGAATCTATGAACTAACTGTGAAGATACCACCAACATTTTGCATATTTCTCCTAAGATATCATATGCATGTACAAATGCATACATAAATATATATGTGCACACACCATACATATGAACATATGTACAATACATGTTTTATTATATGCATGTTCATGCATATGTGTCCAGGTATCTGTATCTTTGCACACAATGGCACTACATATATGTACATCTACACATATATTTATGGATTTATGTGTGTATATGTATGTAAGAATATATACAAATTCCCCTCCCCTCAAAAACCTGATTGGAAAGAGAAAACATCAAAAATACCATGTGTCATTCATGAGTCAGGCAATCTTCACTTCGCAAAGATCCTAAAGCCTATTTTTTTCAGAAGGTAAATATTGTTATCCTAGTCTCCGGAACTAAGAGTTATTAAAAAGAAATATTACCTTACTTTTTAAAAATGTTAAAGAAAATTTAAATTACCCTCAACTGGATTTGAGGAAATCTGCATTCAAGTTATTTACACATGACATTCTAACAACTCAAGGACTTCCAGTGGTCCCCTGTTTTTTCTTTTTATCTGCCCAAACAAAACCAACCAACAAACAAAAGCATAAGAGGTTTAATTGAACTTGTTTTTAAGAACACTTGCAGTTCGAAATAGCTTTTTTTCCCATTTCTACAAAATCAAAGAGGAGCTAGGGCTTGTATTAGGAATGGAACCCAGGAAAGCTTCCTATTTAAAGATTCTTTATTTAGCTCATGTCAATGTCAATGTGATGGAAAGGAAGAGATAAGTTTGGTCTGATTCATAATGGCTCATTAAGACAGAGCTAAGAGCAATAAGAACTGGTAGCCCAAGGTTCCTCCTTTCTTTAGGGTTACACAGACAGGATGTGGCAGATTGGAATGACTGGACCATTTGACTTGGTTCTTATAAATCATGATCATGTAAATCCATTTTGCCCAAGGTTTGCATCATACAGGAACTAATATATGATTATAGTTTCATGACTCAGATTATCTTTTAGAAACATTTGAGTATATGGCATTTGAAATATTCTTAGTTCTTAAACTTAGATACATTTTCTTCTCCCTGCCATGAAGAATTAATAGAGCAGTGTGGATTAGTATCCGTATGGTGTTCTACTGCAACAATACCAAAAATACCCATAACATTTCAAGCCTGGGCACAATGACTTGTTCTTAATAGGAAACAGAACAATCCTTTACTGTATATTTGCTGTCACATTTACATTTGGCATCACATTCTGCCTGAAGAGGCAACTCCCACCTTGCCCATCTCTTCTTAAATACTTCAAAACTCAGAAATAAAGCTCAACACCCTTAAATTTAACAAACTCCTATTATATGCCTAGTGTGTACAAGAAACTTCTTTTTTTTAAATTCTGAAACACTCCTAAAACATCATCTTCAAATACTATCAAACTTCATATCGCTGTGTTGCTTTGACTGTTCAGAAAAAATGGTGTGCTATATCATCAAAATACTGCTGAACTTAGTGTTAGAAGACTTCAATTGTAATTTTTCCTTAGAAACTTATTATCTATATGATAGTGGGCAAATCACTTATCTTCTTAGTACTTTTTTCCCATCCATAAAATGTGAAGAGGACTTCTTGTACTACTTATCTCACAGAATTGTATTAAGGAAAGTGATTTGCAAAACTTAAATCACTATGCACTGGTGAGTCCTGATGTTAACATTTACAAAAGCTTCCTAATTTATGATGGCAAATTGTCTTGATGTCCAGAGTTTGGAGTCAGAAAACATGGGTGTGATTATTTGTTTTGCTACTGACTGATTACTTGACTGTAATAATTATTTTGCCTTTCTGAACCTGTTCTTTCACTCATAAACTGGGAATGATAATATTGACTCTAACGTGAGGTATAATTGAAAACGACCTCAACTTTGAGTCAAGAAGATTTAGGTTCAAATATTATCTTGGGCATTTAGTAGCTGTGTGACCCAGGGCAAATCATTTAAGTTCTCTGTGGCTGTTTCTTCAACTGGAAAATGAGTGGGTTGTGCTTCATGGGTTCTAAGGTCCCTATTAGTACTAAATCTATGATTCTTTTTACTTTACAGTCTAAATCTGTGATGTTGTTCTCAATATCAGCAGCAGTGTTTCAGTGAATAGAAAGCAGGAAATGGAGTCAGGAATATAAAAATTCTAATCCTTCCTCCAACACATACTAGCTCTTTGAACCAGGACAAGTCATCTAAATTCTGTCTGTCTCAGTCAAGTGCATTCCTCACTGGGGTGTTTTTAGCATCAAATAAGAAAACATATATATGTAAAGCATTGTACAAACCTTAAACCAGAATATGAATGCTAGTTATTATTAATAGCACAATTATCCATTATTATTGTTATTATTGTAGTCATGGATCCCAGTCCTAAAGCTCATATTTTGTCCTCATTAATGGAGATGAATGCCCTCCCTTGACCAGGAGTGAGGAGCAGAGTGGAATTGATGACATTAGAAGAATTCCAGCTTTCCTCAGTTTTTTGTTTTGTTTTTGTTTGTTTGTTATTTATCGGGCAATGAGGGCTAAGTAACTTGCTTAGGGTCACATAGCTACTTAAGTGTCAAGTGTCTGAGGCCAGATTTGAACTCAGGTTCTCCTGAATCTAGGACCGGTGCTTTATCCACTGTGCCACCAAGCTGCCCTTATCTTCGGTTCTTCTCTGAACCTTCTCTGAATTGTTTTGAGTTACTTCAGGTACATATGAGTTCCAGCTCCATGAGGGAATATGGAAGAAGTCAACCCTACTTCAGGTTGCTGAAGGAAATGACTTGGAAAACATGAGAAGTGGGGGGCAGTTTCCATCACGTCCTGGTCCCTAGCTTGTTACACTAGAGACTGAGCAGAATTTAGACTTGGGTGAGACCTAGTACTTTCTCTCTTGGTTGACTCAATTATCTCATTCTTGTGGGAGAACTCCTCTATTCTGTCTTGTCTATTATATTTTCATGTGGATACCATTTCTGATTTTCTGTTTTTCTTTGATTTGGATGAATGGGTTTCTTTGCTATTTGCTATGTATATTCATTGTGGAATTGGTATTTGGTAGGAAAGGAGGAAAGCCTTGTATATAGAGCTTGTGTTCTTCCTCTACAAAATTGAACAGCAATCAAATGCTACTTTGATCATGATAACTTTATTTCCTAAACTAATAATATTTAAGGGAATAGATAAATATAATTCTAGCCCAATACCCATTCTCTTTGAGGAGAGAAGAGAAATAGCCTCAGGCTACTGCCCTCTTGCTTGCCCATAGAATAGAAAGTAAAGCCTCCCTTGGAGAAGGGTAGAGGAGAAAAGAGGCTAAAGATGTCTATTTTGACATCCCCATTCAGAGATAGGAATATGAGGTTCAAAACATTTGGGACTTTGCCAGATATTTTATAAACCATAAAGTACTATATAAATGTTAGCTATAATAATAGTGATGATGATAATCATGAGGATGAGAACAAATAATTGTCCATGTTTCCTAGGGACAGATGAATAGAGTCATGTCAATGAACTAGCCTTAATTCCATCCATCTTGTCATTTGGAGCTTTTAAAGGAAAGTTCAAAAATAAAAGATCTTTCCTGTTTCTACTTTGAATTAGTAGAGCAAGAACATTGGGAACTGAAATATTAATGGATATGATATTTTCATTGCATGAATGAGGAAAAATTCAGGGCCAAGAGAACACCTGAATGCTTGCTGATGATGAGAAACCATTTTGAGGCTTATGTAGCAGAGGAGAAACACCATGCATGTGACTGGCTCACAGACTGTGTGGGTACATGTGACTCCCAGTATCATTTCAAGGTCAGAGAAAGAAGCGTTTCTGCTTAGTAAATGCTGATCCTGCATGTTAAATTATGATAATAATCAGAAAAAAAATATTTCAGAAATGTCATCTTGTTTATTCTGCAGCTAAGGCTTTAGCACTGAATATGCTCTTCACATTTCCTAGTGCCCCTTCAAGCCTAATATAATTAAAGAAAGAAGAACTCATTTATGGTTTTAGTTATATCAGACTTTGCATTTTTCCCTTCACCCAGAGAATAATCTTTCTCCAGGATCCAAAGGGTATTTTACTTCTAAGGTATGTCGCAAGCAGAGGGAGACAGCTTCCTTTTTTTGACTTTGCTCATATTCATTGATCTTAATCAAACGAAAGTCAGCTAATGATTTGGCCATTACTAATCAAGATGGAAATAATGCAATTCTGAGTATATATGACAAACTTCCACTGAATATCTTAATTTACTTTAAAAAAATTAATTCTTCTGGGAAGGATAATGACCCTAAAGACTGGGAGACAAAAATTGACCTATTTAAAGACCCATTTGGTACAATTTCTCATTACAATCTTTAACTGTTTTGCAGGCTGTGGAGAAGGAAGAAGAGTACTGGGATTTTTATTCTTCTTTCCTAATCAATAACTGAGCAACTGCAATGATGTGAAACGAGCACTGGAACTGAAATTATCACCAAAAAACATGAGTTCCATTCAAACCTCTGTCATTTACTTACTGAGTAACCTTAAATGAGGGACATGATAGTAACACTTGCACCATCCAATTCACAGATTTGATAATAAACTATCAGGACCCCCAGACAAATCACCTCATTTCTCAGGTTTAAACCTCTTATTCTTTCCATTTGAAGTAAGTGTCTCTATTGTCAGTTTACAATCTTGTCAGAGAAATTCTGAGAACCTTTCATCCATTCAGACAAATGTAAATAGTGTGATTGAAACTGAAGTGATGAAGACCACTTTGATTATATATTTGTACATATATAAAATTTACTTATTATTTATAAAGTATATATTATTAAATTATATTTATTTATTACTAAATTATATTTGTTTATCAAATTATATGCTGTTGACAATTAATTATAGTTTTTATCTGCATGTATCCTATAAAATAATAAACATATCAGAAAAATTAATTTAATAATATCTCCTCCAAAAATTAATAATAATAATCAGAGACATATCTCCCACAGAACAAAACCCAGGTGAAAGAATATAATATCTCCTATAGGATAACCCAGATCAGAGATAGACAGGAAAAACATAATACCAATTAATTTTGTCCAAAGAAGAAAGAACATGACCATGTGGAGACCTTTCCTAAAAGGGCTGGTGATTCCCTCTTTTTGAGGGTATATAAGGTGGTATTTTTTGTTTATTTGTTTGTTTGCTTGTTTGTCAATGGATTACAGAGTGCTGTTTCAATAGTATGATAAATTCAACCCAGAAGCAAAAGCAGTTTAACAATTTCAGCTATAACAAGTATTGAGGAAATACAGAAGCTTCATGATAAGATTACAGGATTCTAAAAAAAGGTTTGGCAAGGATGAGGACTCTGAGATGTCCCCATAAGATAGGGACTTGTTATCCTTAGGGAAAAGAATCTACCAGGTAGGGTCTTTTACCTGATAGGTATCTGGATTCAGTTTGGAGTTCAGTTGAAGGACATTTTCTCCTATTAGTCTAGGGTTTCATAAAAAAATATTTTTGGATAATAAGGCACCTCCATCAAATCCAGGTGATCCATACATTCATATTAATAATACTTATTAATTATTAACAATATATATTTAAATAGGCACAAAATGAAAATCAGAGGCTCTATCTATATACATATGTGTGTATACATTTGTGTATACAAACACATATATGTAGACAAAATTTACTAAAAATTGACTTATCCTTACCTGGTCTCCATTCAGATGCCAATTAATGGCCTGGGGATGACCAGACTTTGTCAGTTCCTGAGTTTGATTGTTTTATGGATCTCCCAAACTTTCCCC
The DNA here is from genome assembly GCF_019393635.1 of Dromiciops gliroides. Classification (NCBI taxonomy): domain Eukaryota; kingdom Metazoa; phylum Chordata; class Mammalia; order Microbiotheria; family Microbiotheriidae; genus Dromiciops; species Dromiciops gliroides. The sequence goes on along the minus strand of NC_057863.1, from coordinate 524,783,185 downwards.
TCCCAGATGTTTCCAAGCTTACTTCCTAGACTTTATTATTCACAAGGTTCTTTTGTATTAGGTTCTATCTCTGAGAAACTTACTTTTCCTAGAGGGAATCTCTTCTCTTTCTGTTTTGTTATCCCATATAAACCCTGTCCCCAGTTCCCATCTATAGGCATTCTTAGCATCTGCTATAAAATTTTCTTAAGCTGTAACTCCTCTGCTCCAATTAAAGACCTTAATTTTGTTATAGTGATTGTTTTATTAATTTTCAAGTTGACTATATGTTTATATATAGTCAACCTGAGAATTAATATATTATATATAATATATAATGTATATGATTATATATTATCAATTTAAATAAATGTATTTTCTTTGCTATTGACCATGTGTATTCATTTTGGAATTGGTATTTATAGGGAAAGGGATCAAGTCTTGGCTATTGAGATTGAGGTCCCCCTTCCCATCAATAATAATAACAAAGCATTCAGAAATTAGATAAAACTTGATTGTATACACATGAATAATAATCTTTAAAGGAGCAGATAGAGATAATTCTAATCTAGAATCATCACCACCAATCTCTCTTAAAAGAATAAATTGGTCAAACTATTGGCCCCATATTTAGTTTTCCTTGGAGAAGGATGAAAAGTACTTGCTCATCTTGTGAGATTTTCATTGAATTCTTCCCACAAATTCACCATAGGAGAGTCACCCTAGATAATAAAGGTCTTCATTGTTCTCTTGACAAGGATATCAATTTAGAATGTATATTTGTAATTGTTATCCTCCTTTCTAGACATATGCCTGCTTCATCTTTTATTAAATGTATAATGCGTCTGGATGACAATTGCTGTTAATAATTTATTTCAGCTTATTTACACCTACCATGCACTTCTTCACTACCTTTTGGGCCATCCTTAACTTCATTTCTTTGAAGACTGTGGTATTCAATAACTATCATTCGTTCAACATGTATTTGAGAATATGGAGTTAAAAAAGAAGCCTTTACTACTAGGGGAATCTTGGACTTAATTAGAAGACCGTTTTTGGTTTCCTAAAGATATTTTAACTAAATAATTTCCTACACACACACACACACACACACACACACACACACACACACACACATATCCCTCCTGTGTTCAGCTCAAGGTTCCGCTCATTGTACATTTGCAGCTCTGTTAAAATGAGACTAAAAGAATACAAAGCCCAATGATTAAAAGGATATGAAGCTTTGATAAAATACCTTTTTTGGTTATTTTCAAGAAAGGCATGTAATTGAATAATTTAATCAACTACATGGTATACTTCTAATGTTATTTGCATACATAACTAAAAATTTACATATTTACTGTGTAACATTGGTTGATTTATTTCTCTTTATGGCATCATTGTCTTCGGTACTTAATAATTGATGATCTATAATATCCTGGCACATAAGGTCCTTCCTAAGAGGAAAACAAACCAGTTTTGTTTGAGATAAACATATCAGAAAAATTAATTTAATAATATCTCCTCCAAAAATTAATAATAATAATCAGAGACATGTCTCCCACAGAACAAAACCCAGGTGAAAGAATATAATATCTCCTATAGGATAACCCAGATCAGAGATAGACAGGAAAAACATAATACCAATTAATTTTGTCCAAAGAAGAAAGAACATGATCATGTGGAGACCTTTCCCAAAAGGTCTGGGGATTCCCTCTTTTTGTTTTTTTTTTCCATTTTTTCTCAGTAAGTTGATGTTTCTTACCTTATTCTTTGTGCTCCTCCTATTTTATTTTCTTGTAAATATTTCCTCACTTATTCTCTACTATACTCAGGTAGAATCTAACATTTAGAATCTTGTCTGTCATTGTGACTATCGTTTAGGAAAAATGTGATATGTTGAACAGTCTCTAGAATCCAAATATAGACAGACAAAACAAAACAATAAATTAAGAACCATTTTTGTGACAATATTGAGACAATTCCATTACCCTGCAGTATATTGTTGGACTAGAGGAAAAAGGATGACAAAAACAGAGACTGCTTAGATGTATGTGCTTGACTCTTTTTCTTATACACTCATGAAGCCAGACTGAAAAGCAATTCTCTTACACAATAAGAACACCAGAAAAAAAGGACACACACACACACACACACACACACACACACACACCTAGTTTACAGTTATTGGCCAGATATGCATTGACAAAACCTATTTATATTACATATACTGCTGTCACCTTGAACTGTTTTTGTGGTTTTGTTTAGTTTTTATTTATTAGGGTTATTTCAACATTTTACAGGAAAACAGTCAACACTGGATAACACAACAGAAAATATTTCATTGATAAAGAAAAAGAAAAATACTTTAATCTTTCCCTTTGTGATAACAACAATAAATATCCAGTTTTAGGAAAGTAAATGCTTCTAATTAGGTATCCAGCTGATTCTCATTTAACACATTAAAATAAAGTTTAATGATAGAAAGTGTCAGGGCTGAAGGTAAGTTGCCCAGAAAACTTTAATGGAGTCATTTTGCTCTTCCTAGGACAGGCTTTTGTGTCCAAGTTCATCCTACTATGACAAAATCTTGGTGAATGCTTCCCTGTCCTACTCAGGGAAGAGGAACACTATAAGATTATTTTCTAATTTATGTGTAAAATTTGACTTTCAAATACAAGACCCTAGAGAACCATAAAAAAATTGGATTTGGGGGGCATACCTGGGGTTGCACAGTGGGTGACTGTCTTGTGTCTGAGGCCAGGTTTTGACTGGGATCCCCCTGGGTCCAGGGTGGATACTTTGTCTACTGTGTCACCTAGCTGCCCCATGATGACACCTTTAGGGTTAAATAGAGGGGTGATGGTAATGCACTGGGGGAGGGGGAAGGGCAGAGGTAGCATGGGGTGAAATCCCATATGAAACAAACAGGAAAGGGCTTATGGAGTGGGGGAAGAGATGAGGGAGGAGCAGGGCAGTAAATGAATTTTACACTCATCAGAGCAGGCTCAAAGACCTCAATTTCATCAGAATTGGCTCAATGAGGGAATAACATACACACTCAATTGAAGTGAGCAGAACTGGAGAGAGGACATTATGCATAGTGATAGCAGTATTGTTTGATGAGTAATTGTGAATGACTTAACTACTCTCAGCAATACAAGGATACAAGACAATGCCAAGGGACTAATGACAAAGCATACTATCCACCCCCATACAAAGAACTGATAAAAAGAGCACTTGTGGATTGTACATAGATAACCTGGTTGATGTCTTGTGGAGGGGGGAGGAAAGGGAGGGAGAGAGAAAAATTTGAAACTCCAAATCTTATGACAATGAATGTTGAAAACTACCCTTATGTGTAACTGGAAAAAATAAAATAAAAGTTTTATTGCAAAGAAAAATAAAATATTTGTGTAGTGATGATAAGGTTTGTCCATCTATCTGTAATTATAGATATTCTCTTTTTTTATTTTTAATCAATGTTTTTGTTTTTGTTTATGCAGGGCAATGTGAGTTAAATGACTTGCCTAGGGTCACACAGATAGTAAGTCTCAAGTGTCTGAAGCTGAATTTGAACTCAGGTCCTCTTGAATCCAGGGCTGGTGCTTTATCCACCTCACCATCTAGCTACCTCCTAGATATTCTCTTAATCACATTTTGAGTTAATAAGAGGAACTAAGATGTATTTCCAAATTTTGGGTATATTCCCCCCTTCCAGATACATTGAGAAGTTTTAATCACTACCTTCATATTGGTATTTCCAGAACCGACCTCATCTCTATATGGTTGATCTGGTCTATTCTAGACATTTTCTGACAGTTTTTTGTTCAATTCTGTTTCTACTTGTTACAAGCCACAGCCAACATTGGGATGGTAATGTGTGATTAATCTTTTGTGCTTGATAATAAAGAACTGGGCATAAATCTTTACAGCTCCCCCAACCCGTTTTTATCTATTGTGATAATAAGAAACTTCATTATCTTAAAATGTATTGAAAATGGAGGATGTTTAGTAATAGTTAACTATATTTCTTGCCCCCACTTTAAAAGCAGAATGACATCATGTAAAGAAAATTTACATTTGTTATCAAATAATTTTAGTTTAAAGTCTGACTTAGATACTACCTGAAAAAGGTTGCGCAAGTTATTTTAATACTCTGTGCCGCATCTATAAAATTAGGGGGTTGGTTAGGCAAGTTGATCTCTAAGGCTCCTTCCAGTTCTAAGTCCTATGATGGTACTTAATTATACAGATTGCTTAATGAGGAAAGTTTTTTTTTTAATTACATCTACATAGCTTGTCAAAATGATTACCAAGGAATACTATATTAGCAGTTGACATTATTCATGGGTCTAAAGAAAGTAAGATAGAGAGATGTAGTCAGCTTGATTGAATGGGACATAGCTTGTAGTAACAAAATCAAATTAAGAATGAACAAATTTTGACAGTGTCATAACAATGTCACCAAATGCATGTTGAAATCTTGTCTAGGAGGGGCAATGATAGGTTCTTAACTTTCTTCTCAAGTTCTTTCTTCTTTTTTTAAAAATAGTACCACCATGAGGGGCAGAGCCAAGATGGCAGAGGAAAGACATTAAACACACAGAACTCCTGACACAATTGTTCCCAAGACAGCAATAAAACAAGCCCTGTAACTGTAAAGCCAATTAAACAATGAGCTGAGATTATTTTCCAGATTAAAGGGCATTGTGCTGGGCTGAAAGCAGAGTCCAACCCTGTGATCATGATGACACAGACTCCAGACAGGCCATGCAAGAGAAACTTACCCCAGACCTCCAAAACAGCTGCAGCACTGGCATGTTCTCGAACTAACCTTACAGTTGGGTGAGAAAGCTGAATGACTGGCCAGGGGGTGAATGGTGTGGGGGAATGGAGAGGTGTCTGTAGGACCTAAGGAGGAATTTGGCTGCCCCACCCCAGCAGAGAACCAGGAAGAAATCCTGAGGGGCAGGAGGCACAGGTGGGGAAGAGGCACAGGCTCATCAAAGCTAAGAACCACAGCACACATAGGTTTGCTGACTGGTGAAGAAGTATCAAGTTGTCTTGAGGTTATTTTCAGACCAGAGGACAGGCCATGGAAGAGAAAAATCTGCCCTCCCTCAAACCAAAACACATGGAACCCTTTAAAGCTTGGGACAGTATAACTTGGAAGTAGGGACCCACTCTAAGAGGGAGTTAAGAGGTAAATAAAAGACAACAAGATAAGCAAGCAAAGAAAGTTAAGAACTATTGAAAGTTTCTTTAGTGACAAGGAAGATCAAGGTGAACCCACAAAAGAGGATAGCAACCTCAGGGCCCCAATATCCAAAGCTTCCAAGAAAAATATGAATTGGTCTCAGGCCATGGAAGCACTCAAAAGGTACTTTGAAGAGAAAGTAGGAGAGAGGAAGATTTTGAGAGGTGGAGGAAAGAATGGAAAGAGAAATGAGAGCAATGCAGGAGAGCCATGAGAAAAAAGTCAACAGCTTGAAAAGCCAAATGGAAAAGAAGATACAAAAGCTCTCAGAAGAAAATAATTGCCTAAGAATTAGGATTGAACCAATGGAAGCTAGTGAATTTATGAGAAACCAAGACAGAGTAAAGCAAGTTCAAATGAATTTTTAAAAAAGAGGGCAGTAAGAAATATCTCCTTGGAAAAAACAGCTGACCTGGAAAATAGATGCAGGAGAGATAATTTGAAAATCATTGGACTACCTGAAAACCACAACCAAAATAAGAGTTTGGAAATCATCTTCCAAGAAATTGTCAGGGAAAATTGCCCTGAAAGAGATCCCAAAAGGGAAACCTCCAGGAATATTATAGCCAAATTCCAGAGCTCCCAGGTTAAGGAGAAAATATTTCAAGCACCTAGAAAAAAGGAATCCAAATACTGTGGAGCTACAATGAGGATAACACAAGTTCTAGAAGCATCTACAAAAAAAGGACTGGAGGGCAAGGAATATGATATTCTGGAGGTCAAAGGAACTGTGACTACAGCCAAAAATCATCTACCCAGCAAAACTATGTATAATCTTTCAGAGGAAAAAATGGGACTTCAATGAAAAAGATGACTTTCAGGCATTTGTGATGAAAGAACTGAACTGAATAGAAAATTTGACTTTCAAATGCAAGATCACAGAAAAGCATAAAAAGGTAAACAGGAAAAAGAAATCATGAGGGGTATAAAAATTAAACTGTTTAAATTGCTACATAGGGTGATAATATTTTGAAATCATGAGAACATTCTCAGTATGAGGCCAGCTGGAAGAAATACACAGAGGACAGAATTCTGAAATGAATATGAAGGGATGATATCTGTAAAACATTTATTTTTTCTTTATCCTTGTTCTTTGTGGGGCAAACAGGGTGGGGTGTCTTATTTCTGGGGCCAGATTTGGACTCAGGGCCTCCTGCATCCAGGGCTTGTGCTTTATCCACTGTGCTACTTAGCTAACCCATGATGACATCTTTAAAATAAGGTTGAGGGGTAGGAGGAATGTGCTGGGGGAGGGGAGAAGAGGAGAGGTAGACTGGGAGATGTAGGTCACATGAAGGAAATAAGAAAAAAGCTTATGGAGGAGAGTGGAAGAAGGGGAAGAAGTGAGGAAGTGAGTGAACCTTACTATCATCAGAAGTGGCTCAAAGAGTGAATAATGTATATACTCAAGTGGGTATAGTAATATATTTTTGCCCTGAGGTAAAAAAGGAAGAGGAAGGAGATAAGGGTGTAGGGAGAAGAGGGGAAGGAGGGAAGGGCAAACTGGGGGAGGGAGCAGTAAAAAGCAACACACTTTCAAGGAAAGTGAAGGTTTTCTGCATAACTGCACATGTATGACATATTGAAAAGCTTGATTTCATAGGGAGGTTTGAGGAGGGAGGGAGGGAAAAAATTTAGAACAAAGAATTAGCTCAAAGACCTTAATCTCATCAGAGTAGGCTCAAAGAGGGAATAACATATACACCCAATTGGGATGAGTAATCTATTTTACCTTACGGTAAAGTAGGAGGGGAAGAGGATAAGGAGGTAAGGGTGAAAGAAAGGAGGGCAGAGCAGGGGAGGGGGCAATTAGAAGTAAACACTTTTGAGAAGGAATAGGATAAAACAAGATATAAAATAGAGTAAATATCATGGGAAGGGAATAGGATGGAGGTAAATAGTTGTGATGAGTGACTATAATGGAAAAATGTATGGTACCTACCTTACTGGGCTTTTGTGAAGAAAATACTTTGTCAAGTTTCAGGTACTATATAAAGGTTGTGATGGACAGGATGCTATCAGAAAAACCTGGAAAAACCTACATGAACTGAAGCAGAGTGAAATGTACTGTACAGAAAATAAGAGCAATAGTTTAAAATGATCTTCTTAGAAGCACATGGTTATTTTCAGCAAGTCAATGATCCAATATAACCCTGAAAGACTTATGCAAATTATCTACCAAAAAGAACTGAGGGTATCAGAAAACAGATTGAAACACTTCTTAAATTTTGGTTGATTTTTCTCTTTTCTCTCACAACCTGTCTAATGTTGGGATGTTTTCCATGATTATTCATGTATAATTTATATTGACTTGCTTGAGTTCTTGAGGGCTGGGGGTGGGAAGGGAGGAAGAGAAGTTGGAAAACAAAGTTTTAAAAAATTGATGTCAAAATTTGTTTTTACATATATTTTGGAAAATAAAATTCTAAACAGAAAAATAATAGCACTACCACTAAGAGTAACTGAGATGTAAAACCAGAAATATAAGATCACCAACAGCAGCACAATTTTTAATATATCCCTATTTTTAAATGATTATGAATTCTAATTGGCTTAATGAAAATCTTTGCATCTAAAACCATTTGTTGATAAGCCATCTTAAAATGAATTGTATTAATCTCTGATAATGCATCTCGTGTTCAGTTTTCTTGCTACTTGTTGTGGAAAGTTTTTGACATTTTATGTGCAATGAGAAGTTCTGATTGAAAGGGCAAAATATCTTCCCCCTTTCCCTTTATAAACAGTGTAGTTTCAAATGGAAGTAGTTTGACAGTTAGTAAAGAAGACCTTTCCCATTATTGATGAATACTTTTCTTAAGCACCATGGGATTCATTCAATAGTCCTTTCTGCTTCTTCATAGACTTTGTTTTTGTTTTTGTTTTTTTTTGTGGGGTAATGAGTGTTAAGTGACTTGCCCACGGTCACACAGCTAGTAAGTGTCAAGTGTCTCAGGCCAGATTTGAACTCACTTCCTCCTAAATTCAGGGCCGGTTCTTTATCCACTTTGCCACCTAGCTGCCCCCTTCTTTTGAAACAAAAATGAAATATCTGTCCAACCAGTAGGCCATCAGGAGCTATCTACAGCATAATTCTAGGTAAACCATGGGCTATACAAGGAGAACAGAGAAACACTCTTTACTCCCTTATTGCTGAGAGTACATGACTGCCATTTTTTTGTGTGTGTGAGGCAATTGGGTTTAAGTGTTAAGTGTCTGAGGCCAGATTTGAACTTAGGTCCTCCTGACTCCAGGGTCAGTGCTCTATCCACTGCACCACCTAGCTGCCCCATGACTGCCATTTAACTGGACACAAAGATGAGAATTGATCATAATTTTACATTTTACAAAAAGAACAAAGAAGTTTTAGAAGGTATTTTGAGAAATTTTTTGAATTATTAGGGTATATGGGATATTTAGATATGACTACTACCCTTATAAGAGGGTGTACTGAGCCCTTTTCAGAGTTCTTCACCTTTTGTGTCCACCTCCCACCCAACTCTCACTTGTGACTCCAAGAAGTTGAAGTATATTCAGTGGCCACACCCTGGTAAGCTATCTCAACATATGGGCTAAAATAGGGCATCAACTTCACTGAATGAACAGTCAGTAGTATATGTTGAGGAATAGAATGCTAATATCAGCTAAACAAGCTTTGGTAACACCATATAATATCAGTAAAAATGCATATTATTTTAAGTGAAATTTATCCTTTTACTTGGATGTCATCATGTGTTGCTGTTACATATTTGTGTTTAAAAATTACACACTACCAAATTAAAACTAATTCTTAATGGAGTTTTAACGGTCCATGACAAATGCAAGTTCTACTATGAAGACTAAAATGTATGCTTTGGGCCCTAACTCACTTTTTTAAAATATTATAAGTAATGGAACTCCGATGGGCATCATTTATAATCTATACATGTTTTTAAAACCCTGCAAACTGAAGAATTCTTAGAAAAGCAAGTTGCTTATTTTCATAAAGTCTATACCAATATATCTTGGCATTTTAGACTGGCAGGAGGAATAATGAAGCTGTTTCAGGAGAAGTTTGTGCAAAATGAGTTACCCTCTTAAATGATATTCTGGAGAGTTGAGAAAACACTTCATATTTCATCCATCACCTAATTACCTTACTGCTATGATTTTGTCTTCATATATTTTAAGGATAAAATCTGCAACCAGTGCTAGAGCATTGATAGCTCAAAAAATTGACTTCATAAATACAAGAGGGAAGCATAGTTAGATAGCAATTATTCTGAAAAAAAGGCATAGGGGTTTTAATGGATTACAAACTCAATATGAGTCAATTGCATGCACACATACATATACACACATACACTATAGAAACGTAAATAGATGATAGATAGATGGATAACAGATATATATATATATATATATATATATTCATCTATCTATATATCTAAACAAACTTATGTGATCTTATTCTGTATTGAAATAAGGAGGTATTATTCCTCTGTACTCTGTCTTTGTCAGGCCATGCCTAGGTTTGGCATGTATTCCAGGATACTATATTTTAGGAAGGACATTGATAAGGGGGAGAATATCAAGAGAAGGGAAACCAGGATGGTGAGGGAACAAAATAATTAAAAGGGATTTGGAACATTTAACCTGGAGGGGAAAAAATCAAGGTATGTATAATTATATATATATATATATATATATATATATATATATATATTTAAAGAAATGCCACTATATAAATATCAGAGAGAAGATTTAAGAGAATTTAAGAGAAGTTAGAATTAGATAAATTGAAAAGATTTAAGAATAAACTTCTTAGCCATTAGAGTTATTAAAAATGGAATGGGTTGCCTCTGGAGGTAATAAGTCCACCCTCCCTCAATGGAAATCCTTAAGCAAAGGCTGAATGAATAAGATGAAAAGATTTTCCATTTTGAGTGAATTACAAGTGTCTAGCACTTAAATTGAGGTCATTATTGGCACTGAAAAAGAAGGAGCTCACTAAATATTAAAAATGAGACTTTTGAAAAGTCAACTATTTGTGGCCTGTAAGGAGTACATTAAGTTAAGAATACCCCTGAAGGAAGCTAAGCAGGAATGAACTCATCTAGGAGATATTAGGGAATAGGAAAGAGACTGAAGACAGATGGTTGGAAGCAACAAATGTTTAGAATTTCTAGTAACTTCTAAGTACCAATTGGTATAAAATGTATCTTGACTAGGAGTTTGTCCATTGCCACTGAAATTAGAGGAAGTAGAAATAGGTGATTTTCAACTTTACTCAATTTAAGCATGATAAGTACATTGTGGAAATTTGAGTGATAGGTAGAGAAGGGGAACATTATGTAAAATGTTAATGTAGAAAAACCTGCCCAATGATGAAGTGGTAAATTTGACTCAATGGCCATAGGGAGGCAACATGCTCATGCTAACTTTTGGCTGCTTATTGTGCCACCTGCAGTATGATGTCTCACTGGGGTCTCCTTTCCACAATCAGGCTAATGATCTGGACTATTGTCTCCCCTTACCTCTCCAGATTAATTTATCATGTCATATTTCATTCATTTAGCCTCTGCTCCACGCTTTCAAAGGTCATACTTTGTCATCTGTTTATCTTATTTGCAAAAGATTTAACAATCTATAACATTCATTCCCCTTTCAAGGGACTAGGAAAATTTTGATATTGCTTGAGGCACAATGATTTTACAAAAGGGAATGAATATTTAATGGTAGAACTTCAGATGCTATTAGAAAGCAACAGTAGAGCTATCTGGGGTGTTAGAAAAATGTTGACTTCTATTCAATCTGATCACGTAGGCTGTCACTTAATCCCTAAATGTTTTTGGCCAAAATCAGTTCTACCCCAACCAAAAAGAATGGTTAGTCTTCAAACAACTTTCCAGTGTTTTAAATATAGATGAGAGCATCTCTTTCTCTCTTTCCAGTCCTAGATTGGGTGGAGAATATCTTTGGGACATTGTGAAAATGTGACAATTGAAAGGATGCAGTTAAAAATTAAAATGGGGCAATGGTGATGCTATTTTAGACCTGCTGTAAATGCTTTGTCCCCTAAGACTACAGGCATCTAAGATAAATTGATTTATGAAACAACATAACAAGAATTCCACCATTTCAGCATGGTGACAGGCCCATTGATAAAACCTACTCAGGCAGAAGCCAGGCGTCTGGAAAGTCAACCAGTTTATTATTGCAATTCTACCAAAGTAAAGGAAACATCCACCTATACTCAGGACCATCTATCTTCTTTCCAATGGGGAGGTCATTTGTCATTTTCTTCTATTAAAATGAGCAAAAATTGAACATACATACATTGATTTTCTCTGTTCTTTTGCTTTTGAGGTTTAGCAATCTGAGTCTTATAACAGTCAGTCCATCTCTGTCTTAGCACCACATGACAAGAGCTTTAGTTTCCATATTAAATGATTTTCCTAATCTAATCATAAACTTCTAGTGGTGAAAAGAGGCAGTAATCACTATGGTGAAAAATGTTTAGGAATTCTCACAGTCATCCTAAATATAGGACGATAACAACTGTTGTTAATATCACCTTTGCTCCCAGGCCTGAACATTTTTAATGTAAAATTCATTTCTTTATAAAAGTATAAAACCATTCATTATGCAAGAGTATGATGTCTAACTTTTTTTTTGCTGGGCAACGAGGCTTAAGTGATTTGCCCAGGGTCACACAGCTAGTACATGTCAAGTGTCTGAGGCTGGATTTGAACTCAGGTACCCCTGAATCCATGGCCAGTGCTTTATCCACTGTGCCACCTAGCTGCCCCATATATGCCATTTTTCCTATGACTTATTCAAGTTGTCAAACTGGGATTTTATGAAAATAGAATTTTGAGTTTTTAATCTTTCATATAAATAAGTATGGTACATGACACAGTCCTCTGGTGATAGATGCCACTCCATATTGTTTATTTACTTTTACTCTTCTCTTCAGCCTTTAGCTTAGTCATTGGAACTGATTTAATTGGATAGTTTATCTTAAGCTGGTGTTTTGCATCATTCTGATAGCTGAATATTTATATATCAGTGGGTAGCAGTGAAAAATTCCAAGCATGAGAAAGAAGAGTAACCTTTTGACTCCTTTAGAGCTATTATTTAGTAATTTGTTGTTGTATTTGAATTGCCTTTGTTATATCTCTGCATTGAAGTATACAATTTAGTTTTGTTATTGGTTGAGTTGCTAAATATGGAGAGTTTTAAGGAATGACTAATAGAATCCATCATCTACATAATATAAAAACTGACTAATTCAGGCTTAATGATGATTTTTCTGTGTCACTGGACACATAAAGAAAAAGTTTTAGTAGAAAGGAGTGAATAAAGGTTGATACACTAATAAGATTTATCCTCATAATTGTCTGAGGTGACAAAGAAATAGATTTTTTTAAACTTCACCTTTGTTTTATGAACTGTCAAATGGGGGTTCTGCCTTAGACTATATCCAAGGTCTGTACATCACCTAATAGACTAAATTTATCTGGTTCTATGAGGGTATTAATGGTTGCAATATCATTTTTCAGCCTTCAATATTTTCCATATAAGTATTTTATTATTTTGCAGTTACATGTAGAGATAGTTTGCAACATTTGATTTTATAAAATTTCTACTTTCAATTTTTTCTCCCTCCCTCCCCTCCCTTCCCCCTCCCCAAGACAGCTAGCAATCTGATATAGGTTATATATATACAATAACATTAAACATATTTCTGCATTAGTCATGGTGTGCAAGAAGAATCAGAGCAAAAAGGAAAAACCTCAAAAAAGTAAAACAAAAATAGAGATGATATAGTTAAATCTGCGTCTAGATTCCATAGCAGCCTTCAATATTTTAAGTAAAAATTCTCATTACATGTTAGAGAGCCTGAAGTTTTTAATTGAAAACAAAAACTTAAAAAGTGAGCCCTTAACTTAAACTGATTCGTTTCATATAGCATGCACTGAAATAGATCTTAACTAGGCAAAGCTTCATTTTACTCTTTGTTTTAATCATTCACTTCTTTCTGTAAATCAGTGTCAACAGCTTGTCAAAACCAGTGAAGGACACAGGTTTCATATACATTTAAAGAGGTTGAAATTATTCTCAGTGAGTCTGGCAGACTGGCACAATTATTTAAAGAATATGAAGATTAACACAAAACTAGAATAATCCAGCATGCTTTAAGTCAGTCATAGTTTGGGGCATAGTGAAGATGGCAGAGGAAAGGCAGTGACTCGCCTAAGCTCTCCCCAAGAACCCTCCAAATACCATGAAAATATATATATATATATATATATATATATACATACATACATACATACATACACAAAAATAATGTTTATAGCAGCCCTTTTCTGGTGCCAAAATGCCAAAATATTTGACATTGAAGAGATGTCCATCAATTGCAGAATAGCTGAAAAAATTGTGGGATGAGATTATGATGGAACACTATTGTGCTATAAGAAATGATGAACAATGAACAAACAAGAGATAGAGTATATTATAAAATGCAAAATGGGTGATTTTGATTACATTAAAGTAAAAAATTTTGTATAAACAGAAGCAATGCATCCAAAATTAGAAGGGAGGCAGAAAGCTGGGAAACAATTTTTGTGGCCAGTACTTCTGATAAAGGCCTCATTTCTAAAATATATAGGGAACTAAATCAAATTTATAAGAATCCAAGACATTCCCCATTTGAGAAATGGTCAAAGGATATGGACAGGCAGTTTTCTGATGAAGAAACCAAAGCTATCTATTCCCATATGAAAAAATGCTCTAAATCTCTAATGATTAGAGAGATGCAAATTAAAACAAATCTGAGGTACCACCTGACACCTATCAGATTGGCTAAAATGACAAAAAAGGAAGATAATAAATGTTGGAGAGGCTGTGGGAAAATTGGAACATTAATGCATTGTTGGTGGAGCTGTGAACTGATCCAACCATTCTGGAGAGCAATTTGGAATTATGCCCAAAGGGCAATAAAGCTGTCCATACCCTTTGACCCAGCAATACCACTTTTGGGTCTTTTTCCCAAAGAAATCATGGAAAGGGGAAAGGGACCCACATGTACAAAAATATTTATAGCTGCTCTTTACGTGGTAGCAAGGAATTGGAAGTTGAGGGGATGCGCATCAATCAGGGAATGGCTGGACAAGTTGTGGTATATGAATACAATGGAATATTATTGTGCTGTAAGAAACGATGAGCAGGAGGAGTTCAGAGAAACCTGGAGGGTCTTGCTTGGGCTGATGATGAGTGAGATGAGCAGAACCACAAGAACATTGTACACAATATCATCAACATTGAGTGTTGATCTACTGTGATGGACTATATTCTTCTCACCAATGCAATGGTACAGAAGAGTTCCAGGGAACTCATGATAGAAGAGGATCTCCAAATCCAAGGGAAAAAAAAAAAAAAGAACTGTGGAGTATAGATGCTGAATGAACCATACTATTTCTTTTGTTTTTGGTGCTGTTGTTTTTCCTATTTTGAGGTTTTTTCATCATTGCTCTGATATTTCTCTTATAACATGACTAATGCAGAAATAGGATTAATGTTATTATGTGTGTGAGTATATATATATACATATATATAACCTATATCATATTACCTGCTGTTTAGGGGAGGGGAAGGAGGGAGAGAAATCTGAAATTGGAAAGCTTGTATAAACAAAAGTTGAGAACTATCTTTACATGTAACGGAAAAATGAATTAATGAATTAATTAATTCATATTTTAAAAAAACAAAAAAAAAAGAAATGATGAACAGTATGCTCTCAGAAAAACCTGGAAAGACTAACATGAGTTGATGCAAAGTGAAATGTACTGTATACGAAATAACAGCAATATTGTAAGATGATCAGCTTTGAAAGACTTAGCTATTCTCAGCAACAAAATGACCCAAGACAACTCTGAGAGACTTATGAAAAATGTGATCCATCTCTAGAGAAAGAACTGATGGTGTCTGAATACAGATTGAAGCATCATTTTTTTTAGTTTCTTTTTCTTAATTTTTGGTCTGTTTTCTTTCACAACTTGAGTAATATTGAAATGTTTTGCATGACTATACAGTGTAATTTATATTGAATTGCTTGAGTTTTAAATGTGTGGGGTGGGGAGAGACAGAAGAATACAATTTGGAACACAAAGTTTTAAAAATGGATATTAAAATCATTTTACATGTAATTGGGGAAAATGAAATTCTAAATTAAAAAAGACAGTCATAGGTGTTTTTTGTTTTTGTGGGATTTTTTGTTGTGTTTTTTTTTTGGGGGGGGGACAATGAGGCTTAAATGACTTGCCCAGGGTCACACAGCTAGTAAGTGCCAAGTTTCTGAGGCCATATTTGAACTCAGGTCCTGCTGAATCCAGGGCTGGGGGGTTATCCACTGCACCACCTAGCTAGCCCTGACACTCATAGTTTCTAAGAATAAGGATGTTATTACAGATAAGTTGGTCAAATCAGATCACAGTTGGAGAACTGTCCTCACTTCTAAATAATATAATCAGCAAACATATTAATAAGCTAGAGAGCAGAGGAATGAAACCAAGATGGAGAATTGACTTGAGAATCAGCTAAAGGAAATAAGAATGCTTATCCTGGAGAAGAGAAGGCAAGGCACGCGTAATAACTTTCTTCATGTATTTTTTACCATGGGGTCAGAGAGAAGGACTTGGTTACCAGCTATAACATTACATACCTATAGTCCCCTTTATTGACGGACTGAGGATAGAGCATCACTTGACTTTGGGAATTCTGAGCTGCAGAAGGTCTAAAGCCAATCAGGTGATAAGGTAGCACCATGGGGAGTCCCTAGCAAGCAGAGGGTCATCAGGTTGCCAAGGGATAGATGAGCTAGCCAAGGTTAGTAAAAATAAATGAAGGGCAGCTAGGTGGCGCAGTGGATAGAGCACCGGCCCTGGAGTCAGGAGTACCTGAGTTCAAATCCGGCCTCAGACACTTAACACTTACTAGCTGTGTGACCCTGGGCAAGTCACTTAACCCCAATTGCCTCGCTTAAAAAAAAACAAATAAATAAAAATAAATGGAGCAGGGGCAGCTTGGTGGCACAGTGGATAGAATACCAGACATGGAGTCAAGAGGACCTGAGTTCAAATGTGACCTCAGACACTTGACATTTAGTAGCTGTGTGACCCTGGGCATTTCACTCAATTGCCTCACACACAGACACAAAAACCAAATTTAAAAAAAAATAAAGGAGCAGATTAAAGCTTTTGTGCCAGTTAGTATGGGGAATTAACCTGTGAGTACTTTAAGCCTGATAAGGCTTGAGATAAGGACCCTCCTAATAGAGAAGAGGAAAGGGAGAGGACAAGTCAGGAGGAAAGGGAAGAGAACAGGGGACAGTGTGAGGAGAATATAAAAAGAGATTTTTTTTCTGGAAAAAAAAATGTTTCTGGATGATTTGACTTAGCCAAAAGTGTAATGGGCTATCTCAGGTAGTAAGTATTCTCTTCAATTCAGACCTTCAAGAGAAGGGTAAATAAAGCCTTTTCTTCTGTGTAAAGAGGAGATTCTTGTTCAGGTGGACTAAATGTTTTCTGCATTCCCTTCAAAAATTATAGATTTTATAATTCTGTGCCTGAAACTGAAATTTTAACCATATATTCTAAAGAGGAAATTCTACCAAGGAAAATGTGTACCTGCTCTGAAACTTGTAGTTTAAGAGAGTTGCATCAGGATAAATAAGAAATTAAATTACTTGATCACATTCACAAAAACATGCTGAAATATTGTACAAAAATGTAAGAGAATGTTATTGTGCTCTAAGAAAAAATGAACATAATTAAAACAGAAAAGCATGGGAAGAATTATATGACCTGATACAAAGTGAAGTAGATCCGGCAACACAATAAAGATAAAGAATATAACCATGTAAGTGGAAAGAAAAACAATCATAAATAATTGAAACTAATTTCTGTGATATTATAAGGCATAAAGTGGCCCCTGAAGAAGAAATTTGAAAAGAACCCTCTCCCCCTATTTGTAGAGATTAGGGTATATGTTTGTGGAACATTCCTGATAACATCAACTTTGTGTTTGTTTGGGGTTTTTGGGGAGGGTTATATTTAATTTTTTTTTTATTTTGATTGATCTTTTTAATTTTTATGTTACTTTCATTTTCTAATACAGTAATTCCCCTTCCCCACTGAGCAGCCATCTTTTGGAACACAAATAAAAAAGAAATGGAGAAAAATATAGCAATTTAAGAAAACTAACCAAGACATTAAGTAATTCTAGAAACATTTGCAATATTTTGCTTTCATAATCCTTGAATTCTAATAAAAGGAGGGAGGAGTAATTTCTTTCTTATTCTGAACTCAAAAACATTCCGAAAATGGGTATTTTCATATATAGAACAGGAAACACACACAAATTTATATTAAAGCTATGTCTCCATTTCATACTGTTTACTTTAAATATGTGTGTATATATGCATAGACATATATATATACATATATATAAACACATGTATCTTTGTAAATATGCGTGTATGTATATACACATGCATATATATGTGTATATATATATATACACACACACACATTACTTTCAAAACTATCCTGCTTATCTGTGCTTCCTTCTGACATTTTGTTCTCTTTTTGGCATTATCTTTTCTTTCTTTTTTTGTTTTGTTTAGAATTTTATTATCCAAATTACATATAGAAATAAATTTTGACATCATTTTTTTTAACTTTCTGTTCCAAATTCTCTTCCTTTCCCCCACCTCCAAGAACTCAAGCAATTCAATATAGGTTATACATGAGTAGTCATGCTAAATATCTCCACATTAGCCAGATTGTGAAAGAAAACAGACAAAAATAAAACTTCAAATTAATGAGCAATCAAAAAAATTATGCTTCAATCAGTATTCAGATACTTTCAGTTCTTTATCTGTAGATGGATTGCAATTATCATAAGTCCTTCAGAATTATATTGAATCATTGCATTGCTGAAAATATCCAAGTCTTTCACAGCAGATCATCTTACACTATTGATGTTATTTTGTATACAGTGCATTTCACTCTGCTTCAGTTCATGTAGATCTTTCCAGGTTTTTCTGATAGCATCCTGTTCATCATATGTTTTTTTGTTTGTTTCCTACGAAGTAACTAACAAAAAAGAATTACGTTTCAATCTGTATTCAAATACCATCTGTTCTCTCTCTGTAGATGGATTGCATTTTTCATTAGACCTTTGGAGTTGTCCTGGATCATGGCATTGCTGAAAATAATTGAGTCATTAACAGCAGATCATCTCACAATAATACTGTTTGTATAACGTAGATTTCACTTTGCATCAGGTCATGCAGGTGCCTCCAGGTCTTTCTAATAGTATCCTGCTCATTATTTTTTTTTATAGTACACTACAATTATACAGTACTTTAAAGAGAGATTTCCTTACAATAAACCCATGAGGTTGATTATTGCAACAGTAATATAATATAATATAATATATCTTAAAATTGATAAAGAATTTTTGACTATTTCTCTCCATTCTATTTCCTTCCTATATTTATTTTCTATCTTCTTTTACCCTATTCCTTTTCAAAAGCATTTTGCTTCTGACTGCCCCCTCCCCTACTCTGTCCTCCCTTCTTTCACCCTTCCCACCCAATTGGGTGTGTATGTTATTACCTCCTTGATCCAACACTCATGAGATTAAGGTCTTTGAACAAATTCTGATTTGTATAAGGCTCCTTCACTTCTCCACTCCTCCCCCAACTTTCCCCCCACTCTATATGCACTTTCCTGCTTCTTTAATGTGAGATTTTACCACTTCCCTATGCCCTCCCACAGTGTATTCCTCTACCCTCTCAATTTCACCCCAAAGATGTCATCATGGGGCAGTTTGGTGACACAGTGGGCCAAGCACCTGCCCTGGATCCAGGAGGACTGAAGCCCAAATCTGGCCCCAGACATAAGACACTCATCAACCCTAACCACCACCCACCTCCCCCCCAAAAAAAGAGCAACCAAAAAATAAATGCTTTACAGGTATCATCCCTTCATTATCAATTCCCACCTCTGTTCTCTGTCTAAATTTATTCCTATCATCTGCCCTATTACTCAGAAAGCTCTTATGATTTAGACATATAATCTTCTCATGTAGGAATGTAAACAGTTTAACCTTTTAAGATCTCTCATAATTTCTTTTTCCTGTTTGTCTTTTTATGCTTCTCTAGGGTCTTGCATTTGAAAGTCAAATTTTCTATTCAGTTCAGGTCTTTTCATCACAGATACCTGAATTTCCTCTTCATCATCGAAGTCCCAATTTTTCCCCATAAAGATTATACAAAGTTTTACTCGGTAGGTAATTATTTGTTGTTATCTCAATTCTTTTCCCTTCTATAATTTCATATTCCATGCCCACTGATCCTTTAATGTAGAAGCTGCTAGATCCTATGCTATCCTGACCATGGCTCCACCGTATTTCAATTGCATTTTTATGGCTGCTTACAATATTTTATACTTGACCTGGGAGCTCTGGAAATTGGATATAATATTCCTGGAAGTTTTCCTTTTGGGATCTCTTTCAGGAGGTGATTGGTACATTCTTTCAATTTCTATGTTATGTTCTGTTTCTAGAATACCAGGGCAATTTTGCCAGACAATCTCTTGGAAGATATGTCTAAACTCTAATTTTGATCATGGTTTTCAGGTAGACAAATAACGTTCAAATGATCTCTCCTGGACCTGTTTTCCAGGTCAGAAGTTTTTCCAAGGAGATATTTCATATTGCCCTATTTTTTTTATTCATTTGGATTTGCTTTATTGTTTCTTGGTTTCTCATAAATTCACTAGCTTCCATTTGTTCAGTCTTCATTCTTAGGCAATTATTTACATCAGAGAGCTTTTCTATCTCATTTTCCATTTGGCTTTTCAAGCTATTGATTTTTTTTTCTCATGATTTTCCTGCATCACCCTCATTTCTCTTTCCATTTTTTTCTTCTACCTCTGTAATTTTATCTCCAAAGTCCTTTTTGAGCACCTCTATGGCCTGAGATAAATTCATATTTTTTTGGAAGCTTTAGATGTAGGGACCCTGACATTGCTATCCTCTTCTGAGTGTGTACTTTGATCATCCTTGTCACTAAAGAAACTTTCTATGGTTCAGAACTTTCTCTGCTTGGTCATCTTGCTCATCTTTTACTTGACTTTTAACTCCTCCTTAGTGTGGGGTCCTGCTTCCAGGTTATACTGTCCCAATCTTCAGGGGGTCCCAGGTGTTATGAATTAATGAGGGGCAGTTTCTTCACATGGTGAACTTTTCTGTAATCCATATTTAACCCCAGGCCAGTTTGCTAATTAACCAGGCAGTGACATTTTGTGTGCTATTGGTTGTTAGCTCTGATGAGCCTGCACCCCTCCTCAACCTGGGAAGCCACTGCCCCAGGTTTATTCCTGGTTCCCAGCTATGGCTGGATATCCAAATATCCCCTTAGCTCCTGCATATACCCCGTAGACTCCCCTCCAACCAGCGATTCAGCCCTCTCACCAAACTGTCAGGTTAATTCCAGAAGATGCTGGCACTACAGATGATTTGGAGGCTTGGGGTTAAGTTTCTCAGGTGCAGCCTGCCTGTGGCTGGATCTGTGTTGGTGCAATGGCAAGGCTGGACTCCACTCCCAGCATAGCTCCCTCTGCTGCTGAAATTCCAAACTGTCTTTGGCTAGAAAATAATGTCAGCCATTTTTGTGTGTTCTGCTGCTCCAGGAATTATTTTCTGGCTGTGTTTGGAGTTTTTTCTTAATTAATCCTGTCAGGAAGTCTAAGCATTTATTACCTTTCCTCTACCATTTTGGCTCCTCCCCTGCTAACATCAACTTTTAAAAAATATGTTGATTGATTTTGATTACTTTCTTTTTCTCTTTAAATTAAAAAAAACATTGTTATAAGAGATAGTTTGATGGTAAGGAGAGAGAGAATAAAAGAAAGTAGTCAATTAAAGGTGGGCATGGGACAAATAATAAGGAGGTAATAAAAGAATCTAGCTAGCTACCTTTGATGAGTCAAGGACACATGGCTCAAATGAACTTATCCTTAATAGCTAAAAGAAGTGGCAAATGTGAACTTGAGTTTTGTTCCTGAGAAAATTATAAAATGGATAAGTAAAATCACTGCTAGTAAACAGCTAGAAAGGGAATTCATTACACAAAAGCCAACATAGTATCTTCAAGAACAGGTCATGACTGACCATCTATTTTCCCTGATTTTTTATGAAGTCACTAATCTGGTAAATGTCCAGAATCTAGTAGTTATATTTTCCCTATATTGAAGTGAGGTATTTGGTAAAGTCCTTCATAGCATTCTTGTGGTGAAGATGAAGACTTGAGTACTAGGAAATAATAAAGTTAGATGGACTCAGAACCAGTTGAATGTTCAAATGTCAAGATTGGTTATTAATCATGCATTGTCAACAAGACAGGAAGTGTCTAGCTTGGTATCCCAGGAAATTATCCTTGGTTCTATAATATTTAAGACTTTTTATCAATGACTCAGACCAGGGCTTGTCAAAATATGGTCCAACATCCAAATTTCTCTTCCTCCCCCCAGTTTTGTATGACTCTTGGTCTATAAATAGTATTTACATTTTAAAATAATAATTTTTTTTAAAAAGCACTCAGCCTTAGGTCAGATTTAGCTGGAGAGCTATAGTTTGCCAACCTCTTATTTAGATGAATTGATAAATAATTTATGGAATTGTTAAATTGGGCCAACACACCCAGTTCTTTGGGTACTTGTCAGGAAAGACCACAATAGCAGTGGGAAGTGGGGCTGTGATCATAATTTAATAAAGCACAGAGGGTGTAGGAGCATAGAAAGTACAGAAAACAAAAGCAGCAAAGCGGGGGGGGGGAGATACAGAGGCAGAAGATATGGAAAGGGGGATTAGCGTGGTGGAAGAAGGCAGTCAATGATAGGGAAGAAGATGAGCAAAGGGTATGACACAGATCACAGTCACAAAACTATGGATTAGAGATGGGTATACTAGGTAGCATGGATCCAGTGGAGATGGAAGAATGCTCAGAGTGTAGGGCTTTGACAAGATTTCATTTCTTAGATGTTTTGGCAGGGTACAGACTAACTCTTATCTGTTCCACCTTAAAATTAGTTCATTAACATATCCAAATAATCTCAAGGTTGTCAGTAAAACTTTATATTACCATAAACCTTGAATTACCATATTCATGTTAGCACCATTTGTTGATCTGCTGATGTCTAGAATTTGTCTGAGATTTACATATCAAAGGACCAAAAGACTCTGCAAGCAATGTGGTAAAAATTATTTGTGGTAAAGGCAGCTTTTGAAGGACCCCTTTTAGGGGGACAAGAGATTGAACGCTCCCTGAAGGAAGGTTAGAGGGCACTTCTGGAATGCTAGCTCTAGAGGCACTTCCAGAACGCTAATTCACTCTCTTGGTGTGGTGACTGCTGTCCTGGTGGCGCATGCTGGTTCTTGGTCTGGCGGGCTATTCAGGTATTTGGTGAGTTAATGATGGAAAACCCTAAATTCCATTGAACTAGCTTAATTGGAAAATGGTCTGGGGATTGCAAAGGCTAAGTTTGGGGTTAAAAATATCTATCTGTATTTCTTTTATCCTATTTCCTTATCTTTGATTTTTATTAGTTTCACCTTTGTTGTTTAATTAATTCCCAAGTAATAAAATCTGGTCCTTTTGTGAACTAAAGCTTAGAGGCTCCTTTCTTATTGGCCTGGGAGAAATATCTAAAAATGGCAGTTCAGAGGAGAGGGTTAAACCTAAAATGTCCCTCATATTTCCAGGACCCCAATATTAAGGTGTCACCGAAATAATGCTCCATATATCAAATTTTGGCCCTCACAGAAAAGTGTACATAGTTTCTTCTAACTCAGCACATATTACCAGGATGTGATTTTTGATTAATATATGAAACATCTTGCAAATTATGCTTCTTTGATCTTTGGGAGAGTTTGTATATAACTTTAGGTTTCCCCTTTGTCATCTTTCTGTCTGCTATTACCACTTCATACTGGATACTTATAAAGTTATTAGACTAACCAGAAGGGGTGAGAGGAATGCTAAATCAGGCCAAAACAAGATGCTTTAACACACTGGACAAAGGCATAGATGACATGTCTAAGAAATTTGCTAATAACACAGAGTTGGAAAGGGTAGTTAACATAGTCAATTACAAAAAAGATACAGTAAGGTTATAACATTAGGGACAATCCAATGAGTAAATGGGGAAGGAAATGGCAAACCACTGCAGTATCTTTGCCAAGGAAACCCTAAAGGGACCTGACTGAAATGACCAAACAACAATGAGGAAATCCATAGAGGAAAAATGTAAAGTTTTACAATGGTTCAAGAAACGACTTCAAAAGTTATTTCATATGATGATGAAAGAATGGTGTAATAGCACTTTGGAAAATACTTAGGTGTTTTCACTCTAAGCTCAATATTAGTCAGCAATGTAATGTGGTAGCCCAAAGCACAAATGTCATCATGGCGTGCAGTGAGATAGGCAGAGCTTCCAACACTTATACATTTTGTCCTGGTCAGAACACAGATGGAATGTTTGGGTGAGTTCTGAGCACCAGTTTTATGTGGACATTGATAAGGTGGAGGCCATCCTGAATGGATTAATAGATGCCAAGAGAGCAAACAGAATGATAAAGTTTCTTGAGTCCATGTTATATGAGAATCAGTTTTTAAATCTTCTCATATTTGAAGAGCTGTCATTGGGGAAAGGGATTAGACTTTTTTTTTCTGTATGGCCACAAAAAGGCAGATTTAAGAGGGTATTTGTGGAAGGTGTTTTTGGACTTGGCATGGTAGTATATTCCTGTAATCCTAGTTATCACTGAGGCTAAGGCTAGTATATTTCTTGATCTTGGGAATTATGTGCTAAGTAGAGTCAGATGTCTGAACTAAATTTGGCATCACTATGGTCAGTACCTGGTATCATTGGTGTCAACAAATTACCTAAAGAAGAACAAACTGGCTTGGGTATTAAACAGAGCAATGTAAAACTTCTGTGCCAATGAGTAGTGGTATCAGGCCAATAAGTAGCTCCTGTACTTCCAACCATGACTGAGAGAGCAAAATACAGTATTACTAAACAAACAAGCAAAGAAAGAAACAGGAAGATGGATAGATGGACAGACACAGACAGACAGATGTTATTAGAATTAATAGTTTGTCAATCTAGGAGGCTACTAGAATGATTCTAACTCAAATTCTGAGATTCTGTGATGATTATAAAAAAGTAATCTTTATTTGTCCCCTCAGACTTGATAATTTTTTTGAATTGGAAGATTAAAAAAAGTGTGGAGAAACAGAGTTATAAGGCACATGTACACACATCTGAGGTCAACCCATAACTGAAGAATATATATTAATTTCCTTATAGTAATTTTGTCTTTGCCTTAAGACTACAACTAAGAAGTGAGGGGGACTCCATTTCTACCCAAGGAAGACGATTTGAATAGTTCAAATTCTTTTTTTTTAAGTTTTTCCTCACATCAAATCTAAATTTCCCTCTTTGTAACTTCTAATATTTTATCCTAATTCTGCTCTCTAGAGCCAAACAGAACATATATATATATATATATATATATATATATATATATATATATATATATATATATATATATATATATATATATATATACATACACACATATATAGTAGATAATATTCCAGTTTATGAAGTAAACAATGCCCTAGTGAAGTGATAATTATGATGCCAGAAAAAAGCTTAAATAATAAAATTTAATTAATTTCACGCATATAAACATAACCTACGGTACAGGGATGTATGCTACTCTTTTGTTATCAGAATGATAAACACATGTACCACATTAGATCATGTCTGTCTTATTTACATGTGTCATGTTATATTTGTATATAACTATGCACAATCAATCTTAGTGAGATTAGAGAGTAGTTAGCCATTGGATCACTGCCTTGTCATAGAAGAAGGGTTTATGTAGTTCAATGAAACTATGAGCTATGGTTACCCAGATAGATAGGTCATAGTGGAGAGTTCTGTTAAAAAGTTGATCCACTGGAAAAGGAAATGACATACCATCTCAATATCTTTGTCAAGAAATCTCCATGGACAGGACTAAAATGACAAAAGAAATGACATAAGAAGATGAGGCCCTCAATACAGAGGGTGTCCAATATGCTACTGGGGAAGAGTTGAAGACAACTATGAGTAACTCCAAAAATAATGAACTGGCTGTGCCAAAGGCAAAAGTAATCTGTGGGTGGTAAATTTAATATGGGGAGATTTAATTGGGTGGCTTGCAGTAATATTGAGCTTCAGAAAATAATGAGGGACCTCTAGGTCCAAAGGATCCTCCCCTCCAAACTGCCTTTTTTATTTATTTCTCCCAGGCCAATAAGAAAGGGTATAGATGCCTCTTTTCCACAAACAAATCAGGTTTTATTAATGGGAATAAAATACACAGCCAAGGTGAAATTAATTAAACCAATGACAAGGGAATAGGGAAAGAGGAAAATAGATAATCTCCCTAACTCTAGCAAAGGCCTATATAATCCCCAAACTCACTTTCAACCCAGCTAATTCAAAGAGCTGGATTTTATTAACTCACCACCAGTGGTCCATAATTTCTATGGGAGTCAGTTGTGCAGCCAGTCTCCAGTCTGCTCCAAAAGCTCCTATAAGGGGGGAGAGAGAGAGAGAGAGAGAGAGAGAGAGAGAGAGAGAGAGAGAGAGAGAGAGAGAGAGAGAGAGAGAGAGAGAGAGAGGAGAGAGAGGAGAGAGAGGGGAGAGAGAGAGAGAGAGAGAGAGAGAGAGAGAGAGAGAGAGAGAGAGAGAGAGAGAGAGAGAGAGAGAGAGAGAGAGAGAGAGAGAGAGTCACTTCCTGTTGGAGGTCCCTCTGAATATACTCCTTCTCAGGGTTGGCCAAGTTTAAACTAGGTTTAACAGGGCAGGCCAGGTGTGGCTCCAAATCTAATAATTTTAAGTGGGTACTTAGTAGTTTCTCATTCACACTTAATTCAAACACTACTAAATCAATCAGGTCTAACCCCTGGGTGTCTGCCAAATTCCATTATTTTACCACAAATCTCAGCTGAGCATGCTTCTGGTGACAAAAGGAAAGTCCAATGTTTTAAAGATCAATATTGCATGGAATCCTGGAATGCAATATCTATGAACCAAGATAAGCTGGATGTGTTCAAATAGGAGATTGAAAGATTAAACATTGACACCTTGGGTGTCAGGGAACTCAAAAGGATGGTAATGGGAGAATTTAATTCAAGCAATCACATAGTACTGTGAGCAAGAATACTTTAGAAGAAATAAAATAGCTATTTTTGTCAATAAAAGAGAGTGAGGAATTCTAATCCCCCCCCAAAAAAAAGATATACAAGGCAAACAACCTAACATGAGAGTAATACCAGTCTATGTTCCAATAACTAAGGTCAAAGAGGTAAAACTTCATCAGTTTTATGAAAACCTACAAGATTGTATATAAATAACACACACACACACTCACACACACACAAAGATGTTACATTCACTATAGGAAGTTGGGATGCTGATGTAAGAAATCAAAGATAATTGGCAAGTTTGGCCTTGGAGCACAAAATGAAGCAGGTCAGAGAATAGTAGTGTTTTGTCAAGATAAGTTACTGTTCATAACAAAAAAAATTTTTTTGACAACCCCAAAGGTGTCTCTATGCTTGAAAATCATCAGGTGTTCAATATCAAAATCAGAGTGATTATATACTTTGCAGTCAAAGGTGGAGAAAGTCTATACATTTAGTGAAAACAAGACCCAGAGCTAAATGTGACTCAGATCATGAGCTTCTTATTGCAAAATTCAGATAATTGGAAAAGGTAGTAAAAGTCATCAGACCATATATAGGTATCATCTAAATAATACAATATTCCTAATATAAAAAGACCAGGCTATATTTGCAGTACTACTGAGTATTGGTCAACACGATCGTTTTACTAATAAACAGCATTCTAGCTTTGCTGCTTTGCTTCTGGAACTGAAATCTGGGATTGGGGGGGGGGGGAGGAGAGAAGCAATGATGCTGCTTCCTCTATGCCATGGTCCAAAGACTAGTGTACCTATAGAGATAAAAGGTTGGGAGAGCTTGAAGCCATGGTATCACTGGTAATGGAGTTCAGTGAATTAGAAAGAGGTAACAGATTTTCCTTTACCCCAGATTATACCTCCAGTATTCTATATCTATTTCCTATCCTCCCCTGTCTTTCCTTTCCCCTAATACCCTAAAGTATCCTTCTCTACTTTTAACAGAGAACCATCTAACCTAGATATCTTCTGCTCACCTTGATTCTATCTTTTGCTGCTCATTAAAACCAAGTTTTATCCTGAAGATTTCATACATCTTTGCACTCTCTCCAAAACTGAGTATTATTACCAAGAGGTGCTGATATAATTGTGGCTCCCTATAATCCCCTGGTACTCCTCTCTTCTGCTAATGCTTTTCATCTGGGATTACATTCCCTTTACACTATGTATGCCTTGTATCTATGTAGTTATTTGCATCTTGTCTTCCCCATTAGAATGAATTTTCCTTGAGCGCAGGAACTTTTTGCCCC
The DNA here is from genome assembly GCF_019393635.1 of Dromiciops gliroides. NCBI lineage: Eukaryota > Metazoa > Chordata > Mammalia > Microbiotheria > Microbiotheriidae > Dromiciops > Dromiciops gliroides. The sequence continues at coordinate 524,755,324 of NC_057863.1, read as the reverse complement.
TTCTCTGCTTCCCCAGTGCTTAACACAGTGCTTGGCAGATAATAAGCACTTGGTAAATGTTTGCTAATTGAGAGACAGACTGTCACCCTCAAATCCCCTGCTACTATCATTTAGTAACCAATTTCCATCTTTTAAAATCTACTACAATTTTTTAATATCCTTCTTGCCCTCATTTGTGGATGTCCAAGCCATTCTTTCTCCCTACCCCTACCTCCAGCAACTTCAGTACCTGACTCACAGTCTTTTTCACATCTGATTTTTACCTCCTTCTAACATCCTTAGTCTCTCATTACCTCAACCTCATTCACTTTGATGACTTCTATGATAGTCTATCTCAGTCATGAAAAAAAAAAAAATCATGACTCAGAAACCAACCCTCTCTCAATTATATTTGGCTCAGGTTCCAGGATTCTATTTATTGTTCTGGATCTGGACAATTGTTTTTCATGCCAAACATTTTCGTATCAATCAGGTTGTGAAAGAAAACAGGCAAAAACTATATATAGATATAGATATAGATATAGATATCTCTCTCTCTATATATATATATATAGATACATATATATATATATATATATATATATAGAGAGAGAGAGAGAGAGAGAGAGAGAGAGAGAGAGAGAGAGAGAATGCTTCAATCTCTATTCAAATACCATTAGTTCTTTCTCTAGGGATGGATAGTATTTTTCATCATAAGTTCTTCAGAGTTTTCTTGGAACATTGTATTGCTGGGAATAGGGAAGTTATTCACAGTGAATCATTTTGCAATACTGCTATTACTTTTTACATAATACATTTCACTTTGTATCAGCTCATGTAAGTCTTCTGTGATGTTTAAAATCTAAACTGTGGGGGCAGCTAGGTGGCGCAGTGGATAGAGCACCGGCCCTGGATTCAGGAGTGCCTGGGTTTGGATCCGGCCTCAGACACTTGACACTTACTAGCTGTGTGACCCTGGACAAGTCACTTAACCCGCATTGCCCGCAAAAAAAAAAATTCTAAACTGTGGTCACCTTAAATTAGAAGCTTTAGCACCAGTCCTTGGGCATTAAACATTTATTAAAGCATACATATATTCCCATGGAGTTCAGAAAGTTAAGAAAAAAGCCTATTTAGCCTAGAGTTCCAGCCTGGTATGGTTCTTCCGCAAGTCCTCTTCCACAAGCCTGCTTCAACCATGAACTCCCTTCGGCAAACTGATTGTGGAAGCTTTTTATAGGTCTGGAAGAGAAGCGGTCCTTACACACTGTTTCAAGATAATTGGTTGGCATCATCCAAATCCATTGGTTCTGAATGTGTTCTCAAGGTGTGATTATAATCCAGTTAACTTGAAGTAGGCTAATCAGCAGTTAATCACTCTCACTTGATTCAATCAGTCTAGATTAATCTCCAGGTGGGTCTTTGAGTATCTGCTAAATCTCATTATTTCATCACACTTCCCAGGTTTGTTCTGAGAGCATACTCTTCATACTCTTCATCATTTCTTTTTTTTTTTTTTCTCTTTCTTTTCTTTTTTTTTGGTGGGGCAATGAGGGTTAAGTGACTTGCCCAGGGTCACAAAACTAGTAAATCTCAAGTGTTTCAGGCTGAATTTGAAACTCATGTTCTCCTGAATCCAGGGCTGGTGCTTTATTCACTGTGCTACCTAGCTGCCCCTCTGTTCATCATTTCATATAGCAGAATAGTGTTCCATCATTATCACATACCACAATTTGTTCAGGTGTTCCCCAATTTTGAAATATTTGCCACCAGAAAAGAGCGGCCATAAATATTTTTGTACATATAGGTTCTTTAACCTTTTGTTTATTTATTTATATTTTACATTTTTATATTTTTTTTTTATTTATTACCAACCTAGTAGTCATTTGGCCATAGTTCCAACAAATTCTTCTACAGAATGTTTGAATCAGTTTGCCACTCCACCAACAGTGCATCAATGTCTCATTTTCCCCATATCCCCTATGACATTTGTCATTTTCCTCTTCTGTCCTATTATCCAATCAAGTATTTATGAGGTAGTACCCTGAATTGTTTTGACTTTCATCTTTCTAATCAATAGTGAGTTAGAGATTTTTTTCATATGGCTATAAATAGTTTTGATTATTCCTTCTGAATACTGTTCATATGTTTCTATCATTTATCAATTGGGAATGGCTCTTGTTTCAATAAATTTGACTCAGGTCTCTATATGTTTGAGAAATGAAGCCTTTATCAGACAAACTTGCTTCAAAAATTTTTTTCACAATTACTATTGATAACTGTATTTCCCTCCATCCTATTCCCTCCTCACATCATTTACTCTATTCTCTATCCCCTTTCACCTTGTCCTCCTCAAAAGTGTTTTGCTTCTGAATGACCCCTTCCCCAATCTGCCCTCCCTTCTCTTCTCTCTCTCTCTCTCTCTCTCTCTCTCTCTCTCTCTCTCTCTCTCTCTCTCTCTCTCTCTCTCTCTCTCACATACACACACACATACATACATACATAAATACACACACACACACACACCTCTATCCCCTTCCCCTTCTACTTTCTTGCAGGATGAGAAGATAGATTTCCATACCCAATTTAGTGTGTATGTTATTCCCTCTTTGAGCCAAGTCTAATGAGAGTAAGGTTCAATCATTACCCTGGATCACTCTACAACCTATATTCTTAGACAGGAACCTGAGAAACTGAATGATTAAGTAATTTGCTCAATTATGTGTAAAAGGTAGTATTTGAATCCAGGTCTTTCACACACTGAGGCCAATTCACTTTCCAATATAGCATAAGTATCTCTCATGTCAAAGGTAATTAGATTTTAAAAATTAAAGCAGCTGTGTAGACTATTCCTATCATAATTATGGCCAACTAAATTTAATAGGTCTCAAGCATATAGCCTGATATAGCCAGCCTCTCTATTTTCTACCCACTGATGCAAAACTTTACTTGGAATAGTAATATACTAAGGATTATATTTTTAAAAATTCTTTTCAATCTTAATAGTATTTATTTTTTCCAATTATGTGTAAAGATAGTTTTCAACATTTGTTTTTATAAGATTTTGAGTTCCAAATTTTTCTTCCCTCCCTTACTTCCCCCTCCTAAGGACAGCAACCAATCTGATATAGGTTATATATGTACAATCACATTAAATATATTTCCACATTGGTCATATTTTGAAAGAAGAATAAGAATGAAAAGGAAAAATCTCAAGAAAGAAAAAAGAAAAAATAGTGTGTTTTGATCTTAATTCATATTCCACAGTTCTTTTTATGGATGTAGACAACATTTTCCATTATGAGTCTTTTGGAATTATCTTAGATCATTATATTGTTAGCTCTTTTGAGCTAAGTCTATCACAGTTGATCATCACACTATGTTGCTGTTACTGTGTACAATGTTCTCCTAGTTCTGCTTACTTCACTCATCATCAATTCATATATATCTTTCCAGGTTTTTCTGAAATCCACCTGTTCATCATTTCTTATAGCACAATAGTATCCCATTACATTCATATACCACAACTTGTTCAGAAATTCCCAATTAATGGGTGTCTCCTTAATTTCTAATCCTTTGCCACCACTGAAAGAACTGCTATAAATATTTTTGTATGCTTTTTTCCCTTTTTTAATGATCTCTTTGGGATACAGACCTAGTAGTGGTATTGCTAGGTTAAATCATGTGAACAGTTTTATAGACCTTTGGGCATAGTTCCAAATTGTTCTCTAGAATGGTTGGATCAGTTCAAAACTCCACCAACAATGCATTAATGTTTCAGTTTTTCCACATCTCCAACATTGATCACTTTCCTTTTTTTTTCATGTTAGCCAATCAGATAGGTATGAGGTGGTCCTTCAGAGTAGTTTTAATGTGCATTTCTCTAATCAATCATTCTCAGGATTATAAAACATTTAATATATACCAGATAAAATAAAGTGGATTAGGGAAGATTTGCAAATTATGGTAAGTCTATAGCCGTGTAAGTGTGAAAGACATAAGCTAAATCTTAAAATAATTTGTAAAAGTAAAAATTTTAATGTAAAGTATAAAGATTTATATTAGCTGCTACAAGGACTGGGATAACTAAAAGAGGAAGAATAATGGTGATACTGTATAGTAATGTTGAGAATAGATAACAAGGATCTCCATTGGTTTTGTGAATGCCTCTAGTGGTATTCATCACCACAGGAGTAATAGTAGGGAAGAAAAAGGTTGAGTGTGACCCAGAGTTGAAGCCTGGTAGAGCATGAATGAGCAACATATAAAAGAATTCAAGTTGTCAAGAGAGTCAAGGATAAAAAACAGTTTGTGGTGGACTAGTCAATTATAGGGTCAAATCAGTGAACAGAGGAAAGCAAAGGCAGAGAAAAAATGACTTCCTTCAAGTATTGAAGTGTTTTAGAAAAATCATCTCAAAATACAATTGTAACAAAATGGATAAAATTTAAAATACTGAAAATAAAAATAAAATGACCAAATATTATATTAATAATGTCCAATGGAACATTAGTAGTAACTCCCTACAATGCCCCCAGAAAATGCTCTCATTACCTACATTGTAGAGAAAATAGAAGCTAATGATTATTTTAAAGGGAAGAAAAAAAGAAAAAAAACATAAAATATGAAAAATATAATTTCTGACAAAAGCTTTATATGTCTTGGGCCATAGATAAATCACCTAATCTTACAGATCCTCAAGCAACTATCTAATAGTTATCATACAAGTTATAGAACCTAGGGTCTGTACTGGTACTCTCCAAGGAAATCACCAGTACTTGAAGCATTGATTATTTCTGAATATATGAGTTACAGATTGAGGTTTATACTAAATAGCTAAGTTACCCTCTGATCAACTTAAAATTCATATGTTCCTTTAAAAAAAATCCCATACATTGAAATGATAAGCATCACATCAAAGATAGATAACAGTAGAAATAACAGCTAACAAGGTGGTCAAGCCTTGGATATTGTGAATCTATATCATTGACAAGAAATATTTTCCCAGTTCTACTGGTCTACATGTTGATATTAAAGATAAATACCATTACCACTGGCACCATTAGAGATTGTGTACCAATTTCATTTTCCTGGCTACTCACTCATACATTCTTGAGCAGAAAAAGTTTAGGCATCTTTGCAGCAGTGTCCTAGATAGCAACATTTGTACTTCAAAAGTCATTTGCCTCCAGCTACCAGGGATTGCAATATCCAACTAGCAATATATATATATATATATATATATATATATATATATATATATATATATATATATATATATATATATATATATATATATATATATATATATATATATCAGGAAGAAATAACAAGAAAAATAGATAAGGAGGCAAAAGATGCTATGTGTTACATTTATTCCATCATGTTGGGGCACTATATCATGCACCGTCGAGCAGGATATTTTATCAGCTTTCTTTGTTGATTTGCTAGACCTTGAAAATTGATATTCAGTCTGTTCTCACAAATGTGTCTCAGTGGCTGGTGCTGATTCACATCAAACTCTTTCACATTTTTCATATTCAGTTACTAAAACTGTATCATAAAAATGGCAGAGTGCTTCTTTCTAGTTACATTGGTGTCTTTGTATAGCATGTCATTTAAGAGACTAAACCTCACTCCCCCTTCTCAAATGTCTTTATTTAATAACCATCTAAGGGCCAAGCAGGGAGAAGGCATGCCTCACATGTTTTTGAATCATCTGAGGATTCAACTATAATAAGCCTCCAACAAGAAGATCCTTAGCATGTGCTTGCATTGAATAGTATTATAATGAATGGAACCATTGTAGGTTTTTCAAAGCAATTTTCTTTAAAAAAGGAAGACATCTTATTTTGCTGCTGTTTCCCCCATTGTTTTGGTCTTTGATCAAAGGTGAATTTTTTCCAAAAATTTTGCATGAAAATATAAAAAGGGTATGACTTTATTTTTAATAACAAATGATACTTTATTACGGAATGATAAATCTGTCTATGAGGAAGAAAGAGACAGAGATAAAGACAGAAAAGAGAGGAAAGAGCATTTAAAATTACATATTTATATGATATGTATGCATGTCTATATATATGTATGTGTGCATTTTGTATGTATGTGTTTGCATGTTCTTTTTATCCATTATGCCATTCTTTTCTCATATACATTCAAAACCAATCTCTATAAAAGGAAAGTAGTTTTCTGATGATATGGTTATATTAATTAACCAACACATCAACTAAGTCTTTTATTAACTGTAGATGGAGTGTCTCACACCTATGTATGTTGAATTGTTGTGCAAATCAGTTAATCTCTGAGTATTGCAGCAAACCTCTCAGTAATAAAGCAGGAAAATTTACCAACCTTAAAGAGTAGAGAAAATTTATTCACCTAAGAGTTCCTTGAAATAATGAAATCTTTGGCCCAGTCCTTATCCCTATCATACCCATAACCAGCACTGGAGTAAGGAGATAGGGGTTTAACCATGTGATTTTACTGATACAGGGAATTCTCTGATCAAACTTTTTCTATTAACATAGGTTAGCATCTTCTCTTAACCTTTTATTTTTTTAAAGAAAATACTTCTTTTTAACATTCTTTTCTTTTTTCAAAATTTTGAATTCCACAATCTCTCCCACCTTCCCACAATCTCCCACACCCAATAAGAAGGCAAGCATTATGATATCATTTATATATCTGAAACCATGCAAACATTTCTATATTAACTATATTTCCAAGAACACAATAAAAATAGATTGAAAAAAATTATACTTCAGTTTAAAGTCAGAGTTCATCAGTTCTCTTTCTGGAGGTAGAAAATATTTCTTTTTCATCATGATCCCTTTGGAATTGTCTTGGATCATTATATTGATCACAGTATCCAAGTCTTTCACAGTTGATAAGTATTACAACATTGCTGTGATTACTGTGAACGATCCAATTTTTCTCATTGCACTTTGCATAAGTTCATACAGGTCTTTCCATGTTTGCTTGTTTGTTTTTTCTAAAACCACCCACATCATCATTTTCCAGAGTACAAATACTCCATCACAATCACATGCCAAAACTTGTTTGGCCATCACCCAATTAATGAGCACACCACAATTTCCACTTTTTTGTGATTGCAAAAGGAGCTGCTATAAATATTTTGTACATAAAACTTATTTTCTTTTTCTTTGATCTTTTTGAGCTACAGACCTTGTAGTGGTATTTCTAGGTTAAAGGGTATGCTCAATTTTATAACACTTTTGGTCTATTTTCAAATTGTGTTCCAGAATGTTTGGACCAATTCACAACTCCATGAACAATTCATTAGTCTACCTATTTTTCTCTCATCTCTTCTAGCATTGTGATTTCTGATAGGACTTAGGCAGTATATCAGAGTTGTTTTAATTTTCCTATTTCTAAGATTTAGAGCATTTTTTCATATGATTATTAATACTTTTGATTTCTTCTGAAAATTACCTGTTTATATCCCCTGACCATTATCAATTAGGTAATGGCTGTTATAGTTATATATTTGACTAAATTCATACTCAGATTATATTTGAAAAATTAGGCCTTTATCATAGAAACTTGCTTTCACTGATCTTTTTGAGCTACAGACCTTGTAGTGGTATTGCTAGGTTAAAGAGCATGGTCAGTTTTATAACACTTTTGGTCTATTTTCAAATTGTATTCCAGAATCTTATGCTTCTGTTATGACTTATGTTTGAATATCAGATATTATATTTAGTTCTGGTCCTTTCATTGGGAATGTTCGAAAATCCTCTCTTTCATTAAATATCAATTCTTCCCTGGAGGATTATACACAGTTTTGTTGGGAAGGTAATTTTGGTTACAATCCTAATTCCTTTGCCTTCTAGAATATGATATTTCAATTCCTCCACTCTTTTAATGTAGAATCCACTAAATCTTGTGTTAACATGGCTAGAGCTTAAGAAAATTGAATTGTGACTGCTTGAAGTATTTTCTCTGTGACATGGGTGCTCTGGAATTTGTCTATAGTATTCCTGAAAGGTGTTGTTTTTTTTTTCTGGGGGGGGGGGTCTTTCAGAATGTGATCAATGGATTCTTGCAACTTCTATTTTACTTTCTTGATCTTAGATATCATGTCAGTTTTCCTGGATAATTTCTGAAAATGTGAGGCCTAGTATCTTTTTTATCATGGCTTTCAGTTATTTCAATAATCTTAAATTATCTCTGTTTGATCTATTTTCAAAGTCCTTTGGTTTCTGGTGATTTTTTTCATATTATATGCTATTTTACTCATTTTTGTATTTGTTTTTATTATTTCTTGATGTCTCATGGAGTCATTAACTTTCACGTTCAAAATTATAATTTTTAAATAATATTTTCTTTTTCTCTAATTACATATTAAAACAAATTTTAATATTCTTTTGTCTAATCTATAATTCCAGATTCTCTTTTCCCTTTCTCCTCTCTCCCTTCCCATAGACAGTAAGCAACCCAATATAGATTATACAGTTAATCATGTAAATCATTTCTGCATTAGTCACTTTATAGAAGAAAACTTGAACTAAAAAAGAAAAATATTATCCTTTGGTCAGTATTCAGGCTTCATCAGTTCTTTTCTGGAGGTGAATAGCATTTTTTATCATGATTTCTTTGGCACAGCCTTGGATCATTATATTGTTGAGAATATTTAAGTCATTCATAGGTTTGTTTGTATTGTATTGTATTGTTGTTACTGTGTGCAATGTTCTTCTGGTTCTGCTTGCTTACTTCATTTTGCATAAGTTCATGTAAATCTTTCCAGGTTTTTTTGTTTCTGAAATTGTATTGCTAATCAATTCTTTTTTGTTTTTTTTTGTTTTGTTTTGGCAATAAGGGTTAAGTGACTTGCCCAACATCACACAGCTAGTAAGTGTCTAGTAAGTACTATCTGAGTCTGGATTTGAACTCAGGTCCTCCTGACTCCAAGGCTATTGCTCTATCCACCACACCACCTAGCTGCCCCCACTCATCAATTCTTATAGCAAATCCCATTACATTCTTATAACAAATTCCATTACAATTATATAACACAGCTTGTTTAGTCATTCCCCAATTGATGTTCATCTCCTCAATTTCTACCAAAATTTAAAAAAAAAATTCTTCAGTGAGATTTTGTACCACCTTTTCCACTTGACCAACTGGGACAACTCAGTAGACAATGGATATACTAATAAGCCTGGAGTCATAAAGATATGCATTCAAATATGGCTTCAGACTCTTACTAGCTGTGTGACCCTAAGCAACTCACTTAACCCTGTTTACCTTAGTTTCCTCATTGATAAAATGAACTAGAGAAGGAAATAGCCAACTACTCCATTATCTTTATCAAGAAAACCCCAAATGTGGTCACAAAGAGTCAGACACAACTAAAATGACTGACAACAATATATTCCACTTGGCGAATTCTTTGGTAGATTTTTGTACTGCCATTTTCCATTTAGCTTTTCAGCTGTTTAAGGAGTTCTATGCTTCAGTGTTTTTTGTTCTTGTTTTTTGTTTGTTTGTCTGTTTCTTTTTGTTTTGGTGCTTGTTTACCATTAGGCTGATTTTATTTTAAGTGGCTATTTCAGTATTCTTTGTGACTCCCATTTCTTTTCCCAATTTTTCCTCTATCGATCATCTTTTTCTTTAACTCTTCTAGCTATTCTTTTTGGGTATAGGTCTAATTGGCATTTTTTTAAAGGCTTTGTAGCTATTTTCACATCGTTGCCTTCTGAGGTTATGTCTTGGTATTCACTCCCACCCTAGTAGCTTTTTATGGTATTTTTTCTTTACTCGTTTTTTGAAGCATTTCTTGACTTTGAACTTCATAGTAAATTTGGTTTCTGCTCAGATTGGGGCAAGGAGATACTGTCCCAAGCTTCACATATTTTTGCACTGCTTTTTTAAGAACTAGTTTTTGGAGAATCTGCAAGTTTTTTGTGCTTCCAAAGTGATTTGATGCTGGGAGAGGTATAGTCACTGCTCTCCTTTCTCATGAAGTGTCCCTGGTCTTCTGTAACCACCGATGTTTGTGCTCTCTTGGTCTTAAATTGCAGAGGTAAGTCTTGAACATAGGTCCTCTGACTTCATATTGAGGACCCTTTCTCTTATGGTGTATTGTACTGTATTGTGCCAACTCCTGGCTGTCTGCTCAGTCTTTGCCTAACTTCTTTGTATGGCTCTTTGACTTTTGTGTTCCTGACAGCCTTCTCTGCTCTCATCTGCAGCACCTGAGCCTGCCTTGCTTCAAGATTGATCATGTGGCTCCAGAGCCCTACTTTTACCTTATCTAATGGTTTTCTTGTGCTCTTTGAGTCTGTCTTCCTCCTATTCCTAGTTCAAGCTCCCTAAGTATATCTGCCAGCATTTTTTCCCATGATTCAGACAATGATCAATGGAAGTAGCCCAGTGTTAAATCATATTGTTCTTCAGAGATTGCAGACTAACCACAACAGCAATAAGCAACATTTACATCATCATTCCAGGTTTACAAAGTACATTAAAATATTCTCTCGTTTTTTCTTCTCTACAACATGCAGACATGATCCCTATTATGATCTTTATTTTACAGATGAAGAAGCTGAAGCAGGCAAAGGTTAAGTATAAGTGACTTGCCAAAGTTCATAGAACTAGCAAGTGTATGAAGTTGGATTTGAACTTTGGTGTTCTTTACTACAGTTCCTTTGTTTAACCACTGCACTACAATAACAGCAGTCAATTTTATTTAACAATTACCATTTATTTATTTATTTATTTATTTATTTATTTATTTATTTATTTATTTATTTATTTATTTATTTGTTTGTTCATTCATTCATTCATTCATTCATTTATTCATTCATTTATTCATTCATTTATTCATTTATTTATTTATTTATCTATCTATCTATCTATCTATCTATCTATCTATCTATCTATCTATCTATCTATCTATCTATTATTTATTTATTTATTTATTTATTTATTTATTTATTTATTTATTTGTTTATTTGTTTATTTATTTGTTTATTTATTTATTTATTTATTTTGCGGGGCAGTGGGGGTTAAGTGACTTGCCCAGGGTCACACAGCTAGTAAGTGTCGTGTCTGAGGCTGGATTTGAACTCAGGTACTCCTGAATCCAGGGCCGGTGCTTTATTCACTGTGCCACCTAGCCGCCCCTAACCATTACCATTTGCTTACAAAAGTGATGCAAATATTTATCAAACCTAACCCCCTCATTTTATAGAGTAAAAAACTGATGGCCAAAGAAATTAAATGAATTGTATAAGGTCACAAAAGGAGTAAGTGGTGGAGCTGTGTTTTCTGACTACAAATACCATGTCTTTCCCATTATATTCTAATGCCTTTCTAAGACACTTTGCTATCATTACCTCAAAAACCTCACAAGAACTCCAAGAGGTAGGTTCTATAATTATCTCATGTTATGGATGATGTAAGGAATTAATTGTGATTTGGGGTTTTCATAACCCTATCTTTGCTTTATTATGACCAGACTGAAAAGAAATGTAAGCTTGGGTGGGTACTTTGAGAGATAATTGAACAAACAAGAGGAACTCTGACCACAGGGAACATTTATTGAATCAAAGTATCAAATTGAATGACTGATCATCCCCTGGTAGCTCCCCCACACCCACGTGGGTCTGGCCAGTTTATAATGGGGACAGCCCATATGGGTGTGCTGAGCCAATTGGAGACTCAGCATGGCTAAGAACTGTCCCTCCCCTTCCTGTTGGAGTTACAGTTGCGATACAGTTCAAGTTCAGTTAGAGGGAGTCACAGGGAGGGAGAATAAGTTAAAAGGCAGTTAGGAGAGGGTTCTGAGGGAAACAGGGAAAGAAGGCAGACATTTTTAGAGGGGCTGTTGGTGTTTGACCTTCAGACAAAAACAGAAGAGACTGAACAGCTGATTCTTCTTAAAGCTGCAGATTTCAGGTGTGGTGAGTTTGGGGTTTGTTTTTGTTGTTGTTGTTGTTTGTTTGTTCATTTGTTTTTTTGTTTTTTTAGGCAAAGCTATCTTTTTGGAGCTAGATGGGCTGGAGGCAGGTTCAGGTGCCTGGGCCTTTCCTCACAACCACCTCCTAAAATTGGTTCTGAATCCCCAAAAGTAAATATTTGTGATAGAAGAAAAGTGGGGGGGGGGAGAGTGTGTCACTGACAGTTGATTTGTGATTCTGGCAGCTACTTCTCCAATTCATTTTTCAATTTATACTTTTAGGGGAGAAAAGAAACTTACCACAAAAACAAATTAGATGCAGAAATTCATGAAATGAGTTGAGAGAGACCTGAACCCCAGGGGCATTCATTCCAGGTTACATTAATAAAACTGCAAATGTGAAATACAGAGCATCATGAAATTCAGAACTTAGGCTTGCAATAGTAACATTATCTTACCCACCTACAGGTATGCATTATGTGATATTACTAGCTATACCAGTAAATTTGGCAGAACACATGAGCAAGATAGTGATTTCACGTTCTCTTCTGACCTATCAGTTTTGCTCAACTCTTTTTCATCCCTATTACCAGCCATTTTTTGTAGGTTCAATTTTTGTAAATTTTCTTCCCCTTGATCATATATTTTTGGTTCTCTTCTCCACAAATGTACTTCTTCTGGAGGCAAGTCTAGAGTCTAATCAAATGAAGTAGAAAGAAAAAAATGTTAATTTCACCTCTCCTTTCCCTAAAAACCTGAATTTCAACCCAGGTTTCCTATTATTCAAAATATTTTCAGGCTGCCATAGTCTTCCCTGCTGTAAAACCTCATCATTAGGGGGCGGAGCCAAGATGGCGGAGAGGAAGCAGCAAGCTGCCTGAGCTCTCCTTCTGTTCCCTCAAAACGAACATTAAATCAAGCCTCTGGACGGATTCTGAAACTACAGAACCTGCAAAGAGACAGAGAGACACAGTCCTCCAACCAGAGATAATTTAGAAGACTTCAGGAAAAGGTCGGTCTGACTCGGGCAAAAGGGAGGCCCAGCGTAGGGCAGCAACCCAGCGCCGAGGGGGTCGGGGCAAATCAGCAGGAGCTGCGGGTCACAGCCGAACAACTGAGGCTCCCGGAACCTGGTTCAAAAATCTGGTGGCCAAGAAGGACACTGGAAAAACTTACCTGTACCGGCCGAGAGGGCCACGAACGGCGGGATCAGACGCCGGGGTCTGGCGCCTGGCTGGCCGAGCACAATCAGACAGGAAGTGCAGGACAGGGGATCTCCACACACCATAAAGGCCTCAGAGTAAAAGCCCGGTCACACAGCACCTATACACCTGCACAAGAAGCCCAAAACAGGGACCCTGGTGCCCCCAGAGCAGACCTCAACTTAAAGAATAAATAAATAAGCTGCAATAATGAGTAAGAAGCAAAAAAGAGCCCTCTCCATTGAGAGCTTCTGTATCAATAGGGAAGAAGCCAACACAAACTCAGATGAGGACAATAGCCTCAAATTGTCTACATCTGAAGCCTCACAAGGGAAGGTGAATTGGTCGCAAGAACAAAAAGCCTTCCTGGAAGAGCTCAAAAAGGATTTTAAAAATCAATTGCAAGAGGTAGAAGAAAAAATGGGGAGAGAAATGAAAGCAACACAAAAAAACTATGAAAAAAGAATCAGCAGCTTAGAAAAGGAAGCTGAAGAAAACAAAGCCTTAAAAAATTCATTTGGCCAAATGGAAAAAAAGCTGCATAATCTCACTGAAGAAAACAATACCTTAAAAAATTCACTTAGCCAAACGGAAAAAAAGGTACATAATCTCACTGAAGAAAACAATACCTTAAAAAATTCACTTAGCCAAATGGAAAAAAAGGTGCATAATCTCACTGAAGAAAACAATGCCTTAAAAATTAAAGTGGGACAGTTGGAAGAAAAGGAATCCATGAGACACCAAGAATCGGTCAAGCAGAATAAAAAAAATGAAAAAATAGAAGAAAATGTGAAATACCTCATTGGAAAGACAACTGATCTGGAAAACAGATCGAGGAGAGACAATTTGAGAATCATTGGACTGCCTGAAAGCCATGACCAGAAAAAGAATCTAGATACCATATTCCAGGAAATTATTAAGGAGAACTGCCCTGATATCATAGAATCAGAGGATAAAATCATCATTGAAAGAATCCATCTTGTAAACAGCATATTGTAGGGTTCTGGTTTTTAATCCACTCTGCAATTCGCTTCCGTTTTATAGCAGAGTTCATCCCATTCACATTCACAGTTATTATTACTGACTGTCTATTCCCCTCCATTCTATTTACCCCCTTTGTACTTTTCCCCCCTTCTTTCACCCTATTCCTCCTCACCGACGTTTTACTTCTTACCCCTGCCTCCCCCAATCTGCCCTCCCTTTTTATCACCCCCCTCTCTTTTCTTTACCCTTTTCTCCCTTGCTTTTGTCCTCCCTTCTCAGTCCCCCCCTTTCCCTTCCCCTTTTGTTTCCCTAAAGAGTGAGTTAAGTTTCTTTATCCCAATGAACGTATATGTTATTCCCTCTTTGAGTCAAATCTAATGAGAATAGGGTTGAAACCATGTTCCCCCCTCCTTTCTTTCCCTCTATTATAATAGGTTTTTTTCCACCTCTTCATATGATATAATTCATCCCATTCCACCTCCCCTTTCCTCTCCTCCCCATAGACTCCCTTTTTATCTCCTTAATTCTTTTGTATCATCACATCAAAGACAATTTATATTTATACCCTCTATATAAAGTCCTTCTCTCTGCCCAAATACATTTACAGTTCTTAAGAGTTATGAGTATTATCTTCCTGTGTAGGGATATAAACAGTTTAACGTAATAGGGTAACTTTTTTTTTCCCCCTCTGTTTACCTTTTTAAACTTCTCTTGAGTCTTGTACTGGCTAAAAAATAGAGTGGTAGATCAATGGAATAGGCTAGGCTCAGGAAATGCAGTAGTAAATGACACTAGTAATGTAGTGTTTGATAAACCCAAAGACTCCAGCTTCTGGGATAGGAACTCAGTATTTGACAAAAACTGCTGGGAAAACTGGAAGATAGTATGGCAGAAATTAGGCTTAGACCAACATCTTACACCTTATACTAAAATAAGGTCAAAATGGATACATGATTTAGACATAAGAGGTGATACCATAGGTAAATTAGGAGAGAAAGGAATAGTCTACCTATCAGATCTTTGGAAAGGAGAACAGTTTTTGACCAAACATGAGATAGAGTATATTATAAAATGCAAAGTGGATGATTTTGATTATATTAAATTAAAAAAATTTTGTACAAACAGAAGCAATGCATCCAAAATTAGAAGGGAGGCAGAAAGCTGGGAAACAATTTTTGAGGCCAGTGCTTCTGATAAAGGCCTCATCTCTAAAATATATAGGGAATTAAATCAAATTTATAAGAATCCAAGTCATTCCCCAATTGAGAAATGGTCAAAGGATATGAACAGGCAGTTTTCTGATGAAGAAACCAAAGCTATCTATTCCCATATGAAAAAATGCTCTAAATCTCTAATGATTAGAGAGATGCAAATTAAAACAACTCTGAGGTACCACCTGACACCTATCAGATTGGCTAAAATGACAAAAAAGGAAGATAATAAATGTTGGAGAGGCTGTGGGAAAATTGGAACACTAATGCATTGTTGGTGGAGCTGTGAGCTGATCCAACCATTCTGGAGAGCAATTTGGAATTATGCCCAAAGGGCGATAAAGCTGTGCATACCCTTGGACCCAGCAATCCCACTTTTAGGTCTTTTGCCCAAAGAAATCATGGAAGGGGGAAAGGGACCCACGTGTACAAAAATATTTATAGCTGCTCTTTACGTGGTAGCAAGGAATTGGAAGTTGAGGGGGTGCCCATCAATTGGGGAATGGCTGGTCAAGTTGTGGTATATGAATACAATGGAATACTATTGTGCTGTAAGAAATGATGAGCAGGAAGAGTTCAGAGAAACCTGGAGGGTCTTACGTGAGCTGATGATGAGTGAGATGAGCAGAACCAGAAGAACATTGTACACAGTATCATCAACATTGAGTGTTGACCTACTGTGATGGACTATATTCTTCTCACCAATGCAATGGTACAGAAGAGTTCCAGGGAACTCATGATAGAAGAGGATCTCCAAATCCAAGAAAAAAAAAGAAAGAAAGAACTGTGGAGTATAGATGCTGATTGAACCATATTATTTCTTTTGTTTTGGGTGCTGTTGTTTTTTTTTCTATTTTGAGGTTTTGCATCACTGCTCTGATTCTTTCTCTTGTAACAGGATTAATGCAGAAATAGGATTAATGTTATTATGTGTATATATATGTGTGTGTATATATATATCTATATGTATATGTATAGATATATATAGATATAACCTATATCAGATTACCTGCTGTCTAGGGGAGGGGGGAGGGAGGGGAGGGAGGGAGGGAGAAAAATCTGAAATTGTAAAGCATGTATAAACAAAAGTTGAGAACTATCTTTACATGTAACAGAAAAAATAAAATATCTCAAAAAAAAAAAAAAAAAAAAAGAATCCATCGATCACCTCCTGAAAGAGACCCCAAAAGGAAAACTCCAAGGAATATTGTAGCCAAATTCCAGAATTATCAGGTGAAGGAGAAAATACTCCAAGCAGCCAGAAAGAAGCAATTTAAATATCATGGAGCCACAGTCAGGATTGCTCAGGACCTGGCAGCTTCAACATTAAAGGACCGCAAGGCTTGGAATATGATATTCCGGAAGGCAAAGGAGATTGGATTGCAGCCGAGAATCTATTACCCAGCAAAAATGTGCATTTGCTTTCAGGGGAAAAGATGGACATTTAATGACATTGGGGACTTTCAATCTTTCCTGGTGAAAAGACCAGAACTGAATAGAAAATTTGATCTCAACATACAAGACTCAAGAGAAGTTTAAAAAGGTAAACAGAGGGGGGAAAAAAAAGTTACCCTATTAGGTTAAACTGTTTATATCCCTACACAGGAAGATAATACTCATAACTCTTAAGAACTGTAAATGTATTTGGGCAGAGAGAAGGACTTTATATAGAGGGGATAAATATAAATTGTCTTTGATGTGATGATACAAAAGAATTAAGGGGATAAAAAGGGAGTCTATGGGGAGGAGAGGAAAGGGGAGGTGGAATGGGATGAATTATATCATATGAAGAGGTGGAAAAAAACCTATTATAATAGAGGGAAAGAAAGGAGGGGGGAACATGGTTTCAACCCTATTCTCATTAGATTTGACTCAAAGAGGGAATAACATATACGTTCATTGGGATAAAGAAACTTAACTCACTCTTTAGGGAAACAAAAGGGGAAGGGAAAGGGGGGGACTGAGAAGGGAGGACAAAAGCAAGGGAGAAAAGGGTAAAGAAAAGAGAGGGGGGTGATAAAAAGGGAGGGCAGATTGGGGGAGGCAGGGGTAAGAAGTAAAACGTCGGTGAGGAGGAATAGGGTGAAAGAAGGGGGGAAAAGTACAAAGGGGGTAAATAGAATGGAGGGGAATAGACAGTCAGTAATAATAACTGTGAATGTGAATGGGATGAACTCTGCTATAAAACGGAAGCGAATTGCAGAGTGGATTAAAAACCAGAACCCTACAATATGCTGTTTACAAGAAACACATTTGAAGCAGAGAGATACACACAGAGTAAAGGTAAAAGGCTGGAGCAGAATATATTATGCCTCAGCTAAAGTAAAAAAGGCAGGGGTAGCAATCCTTATCTCAGACAAAGTGCAGGCAAAAATAGATCTCATTAAAAGAGATAAGGAAGGAAATTACATCTTACTTAAAGGTACTATAGATAATGAAGTAATATCAATATTGAATATGTATGCGCCAAGTGGTATAGCATCCAAGTTCTTAGAGGAGAAGTTAAATGAGTTACAAGAGGAATTAGATAGTAATACTATACTAGTGGGGGATCTGAATCTCCCCCTCTCAGAATTAGATAAATCTAGCCAAAAAATAAATAAGAAAGAAGTGAAAGAGGTGAATAGATTACTAGAAAAGTTAGACATGATAGATGTCTGGAGAAAATTGAATGGGGATAGAAAGGAATATACCTTTTTCTCAGCAGTACATGGCACATTTTCAAAAATTGACCATGTATTAGGGCACAAAAACATCATAGTCAAATGTAGAAAGGCAGAAATAGTAAATGCATCCTTCTCAGATCATGATGCAATAAAAATTACATGTAAGAAAGATCCAGGGAAAAGTAGAATGAAAATCAATTGGAAACTAAATAATTTCATTCTAAAGAATGAATGGGCCAAACAAGAAATCATAGAAACAATCAATAACTTTATCCAAGAGAATGACAATAATGAGACAACATACCAAAATCTATGGGATGCAGCCAAAGCAGTGCTTAGGGGAAAATTTATAGCTCTAAATGCTTACATGAATAAAAAAGAGAAAGAGGAGATTAATGAATTGGGAATGCAACTTAAAAAGCTAGAAAAAGAACAAATTAGAAATCCCCAATTAGACACTAAATTAGAGATCCTGAAAATTAAAGGAGAAATCAATAAGATTGAAAGCAAAAAAACTATAGAACTAATCAATAAAACTAAGAGCTGGTTTTATGAAAAAACCAATAAAATAGATAAAATACTGGTTAATTTGATTAAAAAAAAGAAAGAAGAAAACCAAATTACCAGTATCAAAAATGAAAAGGGTGATGTTACCACCAATGAAGTGGAAATTAAAGCAATAATTAGGAAATATTTTGCCCAACTGTATGCCAATAAATTTGACAATCTAAATGAAATGGATGAATATTTACAAAAATACAAACTGCCCAGGTTAACTGAAGAGGAAATAAAATCCTTAAATAAACCCATATTAGAAAAAGAAATTGAACAAGCTATTAATGAACTCCCTAAGAAAAAATCCCCAGGGCCAGATGGGTTTACGGGTGAATTTTACCAAACATTTAAAGAACAATTAATTCCAATATTATACAAATTATTTGGAAAAATAGGTGAAGAAGGAGTTCTACCAAATTCGTTTTATGACACAAATATGGTGGTGATACCAAAACCAGGCAAAGCAAAAACAGAGAAAGAAAATTATAGACCAATCTCCCTAATGAATGTTGATGCTAAAATCTTAAATAAGATATTAGCAAGGAGATTACAGCAAGTGATCACCAGGATAATACACTATGACCAGGTGGGATTTATACCAGGAATGCAGGGCTGGTTCAACATTAGGAAAACTATTAACATAATCAACCACATCAATAAGAAAACCAACCAAAATCATATGATTATCTCAATAGATGCAGAGAAAGCTTTTGACAAAGTACAGCACCCATTCCTAATAAAAACACTAGAGAGTTTAGGAATAGGGGGAGCTTTCCTTAGAATAATAAACAGTATCTACCTAAAGCCATCAGCAAGTATTATATGCAATGGAGATAAATTAGAGGCCTTCCCAATAAGATCAGGGGTGAAACAGGGATGTCCATTATCACCCCTATTATTTAATATTGTCCTAGAAATGTTAGCTTTAGCAATCAGAGAAGAGAAAGGAATTAAAGGAATTAGAATAGGCAAGGAGGAAACAAAACTATCACTCTTTGCAGATGATATGATGGTATACTTAAGGAATCCTCGAGAATCAAGTCAAAAATTACTTGAAACAATTAACAACTTTAGCAAAGTAGCAGGATATAAAACAAATCCACATAAATCATCAGCATTTCTATACATGACCAACAAAGTCCAGCAGCAAGAGATAGAAAGAGAAATTCCATTTAAAGTAACGGTAGGTAATATAAAATACTTGGGAGTCTACTTGCCAAGACAAACCCAGGAACTCTATGAACACAACTACCAAACACTCTTCACACAAATCAAATCAGATCTAAATAATTGGAAAGATATCAATTGCTCATGGATAGGCAGAGCTAATATAGTAAAAATGACAATACTGCCTAAATTAATTTACTTATTCAGTGCCATACCAATCAGGCTACCTAAAAATTATTTTATACAGCTAGAAAAAATAATAACAAAATTCATCTGGAAAAACAAAAAATCAAGAATATCCAGGGAAATAATGAAAAAAAATTCACAGGAAGGTGGGTTAGCGGTACCAAACCTGGAGCTTTACTATAAAGCGGCAGTCATCAAAACTATCTGGTACTGGCTAAAAAATAGAGTGGTAGATCAATGGAATAGGCTAGGCTCAGGAAATGCAGTAGTAAATGACACTAGTAATGTAGTGTTTGATAAACCCAAAGACTCCAGCTTCTGGGATAGGAACTCAGTATTTGACAAAAACTGCTGGGAAAACTGGAAGATAGTATGGCAGAAATTAGGCTTAGACCAACATCTTACACCTTATACTAAAATAAGGTCAAAATGGATACATGATTTAGACATAAGAGGTGATACCATAGGTAAATTAGGAGAGAAAGGAATAGTCTACCTATCAGATCTTTGGAAAGGAGAACAGTTTTTGACCAAACATGAGATAGAGTATATTATAAAATGCAAAGTGGATGATTTTGATTATATTAAATTAAAAAAATTTTGTACAAACAGAAGCAATGCATCCAAAATTAGAAGGGAGGCAGAAAGCTGGGAAACAATTTTTGAGGCCAGTGCTTCTGATAAAGGCCTCATCTCTAAAATATATAGGGAATTAAATCAAATTTATAAGAATCCAAGTCATTCCCCAATTGAGAAATGGTCAAAGGATATGAACAGGCAGTTTTCTGATGAAGAAACCAAAGCTATCTATTCCCATATGAAAAAATGCTCTAAATCTCTAATGATTAGAGAGATGCAAATTAAAACAACTCTGAGGTACCACCTGACACCTATCAGATTGGCTAAAATGACAAAAAAGGAAGATAATAAATGTTGGAGAGGCTGTGGGAAAATTGGAACACTAATGCATTGTTGGTGGAGCTGTGAGCTGATCCAGCCATTCTGGAGAGCAATTTGGATTTATGCCCAAAGGGCGATAAAGCTGTGCATACCCTTTGACCCAGCAATCCCACTTTTAGGTCTTTTGCCCAAAGAAATCATGGAAGGGGGAAAGGGACCCACATGTACAAAAATATTTATAGCTGCTCTTTACGTGGTAGCAAGGAATTGGAAGTTGAGGGGGTGCCCATCAATTGGGGAATGGCTGGACAAGTTGTGGTATATGAATACAATGGAATACTATTGTGCTGTAAGAAATGATGAGCAGGAAGAGTTCAGAGAAACCTGGAGGGTCTTACGTGAGCTGATGATGAGTGAGATGAGCAGAACCAGAAGAACATTGTACACAGTATCATCAACATTGAGTGTTGACCTACTGTGATGGACTATATTCTTCTCACCAATGCAATGGTACAGAAGAGTTCCAGGGAACTCATGATAGAAGAGGATCTCCAAATCCAAGAAAAAAAAAGAAAGAAAGAACTGTGGAGTATAGATGCTGATTGAACCATATTATTTCTTTTGTTTTGGGTGCTGTTGTTTTTTTTTTTCTATTTTGAGGTTTTGCATCACTGCTCTGATTCTTTCTCTTGTAACAGGATTAATGCAGAAATAGGATTAATGTTATTATGTGTATATAAATGTGTGTGTATATATATATCTATATGTATATGTATAGATATATATAGATATAACCTATATCAGATTACCTGCTGTCTAGGGGAGGGGGGAGGGAGGGGAGGGAGGGAGGGAGAAAAATCTGAAAGTGTAAAGCATGTATAAACAAAAGTTGAGAACTATCTTTACATGTAACGGAAAAAATAAAATATCTCAAAAAAAAAAAAAAACTGAAAAAAAAAAAAAAAAACCTCATCATTATCTACCCATTCTTTATCCCTTCCATAATACGTAGTATTCTATGAACTAGAATTGATTTCTCCCATCAAAATATACTTGTCCCTGTGATGTTTAAAATCTAATGTGTATCCTTACCTACCCACCCCCCAGTTTTTTGGGGGAAACTAGCTAAGATTTACTGATAAATTCAGCAAGAATTTCGGCTTTTAATAATTTATTAAAGAGTAAAAATAACACATGGAGTACAGTAAAGCAAGAAAAGCCTCTCTCTCTCTCTCTCTCTCTCTCTCTCTCTCTCTCTCTCTCTCTCTCTCTCTCTCTCTCTCTTTCTCTCTCCTCCCCCCCCCCATCAACCCAAAGTCCCAGAATGAAAAACGAACGATCCTCAGCAGCTTCTCCCAGAAGCCCCCTGTGAAACAGGAAGCAGGGCAGTCCCCCAACACAACTCCAAGCTAATTCGCTGGTATCATTGATTGGCATGATTACAGGCATTCTATGAATAGATATAACTTCCCGATGCCAGGCAGCTTCCCAGAAGCTAGTTACATGGTTTCCTTTCAGGAGGGCATTGTCCTGTCTCTCACAATGTCTTTCTCATCATGGGGTGGCACCCTGATTCTCACATCCCATATATAAATAGATAGTATGATAGATGAGATGGAAGTGTAGTAATTTTCTAAGAAATCCTACTATCTAAAAACTTCAGCAACCACTGAAATTAATTATTTATATATGAGGTAAATAAAGCTGAACTGATGCGATTAATCAAAAACAGAACATAGGTAAAAGTCTCATGAAATAATATTGGACAACCAAAATACTTAGAGATTTATTAATCAATCCCTACCCCCTTCCCATAAAAGAGGTATACTAGATGCATTAAGAAGAAAAAAACAAACAAATACAACAACAACAACAAATCAAACATGAGGTTTCATGCTTCAGAATCCAGCAGTCATAGTGTCTGCCTGCTCCCCCAACCTATGGTAATAAATCTGTTTGAAACCCCTCTCATCCTGCAAAAGGCAAATGACTGTTTCTGTTTATCTTTGCAACATAAACAAACTGAAGTTTAAACTGGAATATGGTGTCGAGAAGATCTAGCAGTGTATAGGGTTGATTAGAGGGTGAGAAAGTGATTGATGTATATGAGAGAGTTTGGTCTTCTGATCAAAGTAAGGAGGCCTGGTGGCCATTGAGTGGTGGAATTATTTGCATTAAGAGAGGAGGAAGTATCAACAATGAGAAAGGAATTTAGAGACAGGTTACTAGGAACACAAAAAAGGGAGCAGCTGAAAAAATGGTAAAAGTAAACAAAGACATTCATAATAATACTTGTACCCAATAATATAATTCAACAACAACAAAAACTCTTAAAAAACAAAAAAAAAAGAGCAACCATAACACATGGAACAAGCATACCATGAAAGTAAGTGAAACAAAAATCTCTTGAAAAAAGTTTCAGTGAAATTTCCAGAAAGCATATATACAGAAATTAAATTATACTAAAAAAAAACCTGGATACCAAAAGAGAAATAAAAACTTTAAAAGAAAATATAAGGTTACAAATTATTTCAGAAATTGGAGCTAAGATTATTGAATAAAAGACAATTGATAAAGCAGCATTAAATATTTGCAGTACATGACAGAATATCCCTAAAGAACAAGAAATTCTGAAAAAGACTGGCAATTTTTGATCAAATATACACAAATGCGAGAAAATGAAAATAAAAAGATAAGGGAAGGTAAATACAATAAATTAAAAACAAAAAATGAATTCATTAAATAAAATGACTGATCCTGAAGATGTTATGAACAGATGAGCACAGATTTCTTCAAGATCATGGTCAGCCAGGAAAACCAATAAGATGGGAATAGTACATTTCAGGAAATAACAAAAAAAAATACCTAACAAATTGTTGATTTCTGAGAGCATGGACATCGAAAAATTCCATTTTTGAAACCTCAAAACATATAGTTATTAAGTTAAACAATAATAATTGCTTAAAGCCTGGAAAAAGTTACTTTATCTATAAATTCATGTCACTTTGAATGTCAGGATTATTCAGAAGGAATGAGAATGTGCAGAAGGAATTGGAATCAGATATTTTTAAATGGTCAAAAGATGTTACTAGGCAGTTTTTTATTAAGAAATCAAAATTATTTACAGGCATGTATAATGCTCCAAATCACTATTGATTAGAGAAATTCAAATTAAAACAACCTTGAGATATTATTTTATACCTACCAGATTAGTTAAAATGATAGAAGAGGACAGTGACAAATGTTGGAAGGCATGTGAAAAAATTGGGACACTAATTTATTGTTGTTGGCATTTTGAACTGATCCAACCATTTTGGAATGCAAACTGGAATTATGTCAAAAGAGATATTAAACTACGAACTCTTTAACTCAGCAATACAACTACTTGTCTTATTTCTCAAGATTATCAGGGCAAAAGGCAAAGAATATATGTGTTATAAAATGTTTATAAGGTTGCTCATTGTGGTGGCAAAGACCTGGAAATTGCAGGAATGACAATCAATCGGGGAATGGATAAACAAGTTGTGGTATATGATTTTGATGGAATACTACTGTACTATAAGAAATGATGAGCTCATTGATTGAAAAGAAAGCATTGAAAGATTTACACAAAATAATTAAGAGTGAAATGAACAGAACCAAGAGAACATTGTATACAGTAAGAGCAACAATGTTTTATTTATAAAAGTATTTTTTTTTATTTTCTAGTTACATGTAGAGAGAGATTTCAACATTTGTTTTTATAAGATTTTTAGTTTCAATTTTTCCCCTTCCTCCCATCGCTACCCCCTCCAAAAGACAGCAAGCAATCTGATAAAGGTTATATATGTAAATCACATTAAACATATTTCTGCATTAGTCATTCTGTGAAAGAAGAATCAGAGCAAAAGGGATAACCCTCAAAAAAGGTGTAATGATTGGAATGACACCACCTGCTGGAGACTTACTGTAGAAAAGCTCCCCATGAAGTGAAGGTCTTTGAGGGCAAGACCAGGAGTCTTTTCTTTGGCATCAGGAAGTGACTTCGGCTTGTGGGAGGAAGAAGGGAAGAGACCGGTGCTCTGGCTCGCTCTTTTCCTGGGGACTCTGGTGGAGAGCGGAGCGAGAAATGTGCTTTCCCTTTAATAGATAGGAATCTAGGCCTTTTCTTCTCTCTTTACCAAATTCTTATTCTCCTTAAGAAATGCTTAAAAGTCTAACTCTTGCTAAAGCTTATAATTTATTGGCGACCACTCATTAGTTATTTTAGACAGTTTAGCTAGAATTTTAGCCCTTAACAAAGGAAAACAAAAAAAGTAGAAATAGTATGGTTCAATCTGCATTTAGATGCCACCGTTCTTTTTTTTTTTTTTTTCTGGATTTGGAGAGCATTTTTCATCATGAGTCCTTTGGAACTATCTTAGTCCATTGTATTTCTGAGAAGAGTCAAGTCTATCACTGTTGATCAACACACAATATTGTTGATACATGTACCATGTTCTCCTGGCTCTGCTCATCTCACTCAGCATTAGTTCATATAAGTCCTTTCAGGTTTCTCTGAAATCTGCTTGCTCCTCATTTTTTCACACTGATTTTTTTAAAACTTTATGTTCTAAATTTTCTTCTTCCCTCCCTCCTCACCTCTTCCTAGGAATCAGGCAATTTAATATTAGACATTCATGTGCAGTTATGCCAAGCATCTTCACAATAGTCAAGTTGTGAAAGAAAATAGACAGAATAACTATAGCAAGAGGAAATAACAAATAAAATTATACTTCAATCTGTATTCAAATAGCATCAATACTTCCTCTGTTGATGGTTTGCATTTTTCATAATTCCTTGTGATAGCATCCTGCTCATCATTTCTTTCACAGTTGCTATTGCTAACTGTATTACCCTCCATCCTATTCCCTCCCCTTGATATTTACTCTATTTTCTATCTTCTTTTCACCCTATCCTTCCTCAAAAGTGTTTTGCTTTTTACTGCCCCCTCTCACAATCTGCCCTCCCTTCCTTCATCTCCCTCCTCTTCTTGTCCCCTTCCCCTCCCACTTTCCCTCAGGAAAAAATATATTACTATACTCACTGGAGTGTTTATGTTATTCCCTCTTTGAGCCAATTCTCATGAAAGTAATGTTCACTCAATTCCCCACTCCTTCCCCATCTTCCCCTCTGCTACATAAGATTTTTCTTGTTACTTTTATGTTAGCTACTTTAGACCCTTCCACCCCTCTCTCTCCCTTTCTTCCAGTGCCTTCTTCTTAACCCTTAACTTTATTTTGAGGATGTACTCATGGATCATCTAGGTGACACAGTGGACAAAGCACCATCCCCGGACCCAGATATGAGGTAGTACCCAGAATGGTTTTGAACTAAATCTCTCCAATTAATAGTGAGTTAGAGCATTTTTTTATATGGCTATAGGTGGCTTTGATTTTTTCATCTGAAAACTTCATATCTTTTAATCATCTATCAATTGGGGAATGGTTCTCTTTTAAACAAATTCGACTCAGTTATCTATGTGTTTGAGAACTGAGTCCTAACAGACAAACTTTTAAAATATTTTTTTTCACAATTATTATGGCTAACTATACTTCCCTCCAACCTATTCCCTCCCCTTGATATTTATTTTCTATCTCCTTTCACCCTATTTTTCTTCAAAAGTGTTTTGTTGTTGTAGTTGTTTTGTTTTTGTTTTTGGTTTTTTTTGCAGAGCAATGAGGGTTAAGTGAATTGCCCAGAGTCACACACCTAGGAAGTATCAAGTGTTTGAGGCCAGATTTGAACTCAGGTCCTTTTGAATCCAGGACCAGCATTTTATATACTGTGCCACCTAGTTACTCCCTCATAAAAAGTGTTTTGCTTCTCACTGCCCCCTCCTCCAATCTGCCCTCTCTTCCTTCATTTCTCTTCCCCCTATCCCCTTCCCCTCCAACTTTCCCACAGGGCAAAATATATTACTATACCCGATTGAGTGTGTATGTTCTTCAATATCTGAGCCAGTTCTGATGAGAATAAGGCTCACTCACTCCCCCATATCTCCCCTATCTTCCCATCCACTCCATAAGCTTTTTATTGCTTCTTTTATGTGAGTTACATTACCCCATTCCTCCTCTTCCCTTCCCTTTCTCCAAGTGCATTCCTCTCACCCCTTAATTTTATTTTAAAGATAACATCATGGGGCAGTTACATGGCACAGTGGACAAAACACCAAGGCTGGACCCAGGAGGACCTAAGCCCAAATCTGACTTCAGACACCTGACACTCACCAGCTGCATGACCCTGGGCAAGCTACCCATCCCTGAGGGCCTCATAAAAAAGATAAAAAAAAATAAATTCTTTACAAATATCATCCATTCATATCCAATTCGTACTTGTGTCCTTTCTCTAAATGTACTCTCTTCAGCTGCACCAATAATGAGAAAGTTCTTGTGAGTTAAATGTATCATCTTCCCATCTAGGAATGTAAACAGTTTAATCTTTTGACATCCTTCATGCATTCTTTTTCCTATTTACCTTTTTATGCTTCTCTAGGCTCTAGTATTTGAAAGTCAGATTTTCTATTCAGTTCAGGTCTTTTCATCACAAATATATGAAAGTCCTCTCTTTCACTGAATTCCCATTTTTTCCACTGAATCTTACACTAACTTTTCCTGGGGTGAGAAAATAATGGGATTTGGTAGATACTCAAAGGCCCCACCTGGAGATTAATCTAAACAGATTGAATTAACTGAGAGTGATTGGCCTTGCTGATTAGCCTACTTAAAGTTAATTAGATTGAAACCACACCTGGTTGACCCTTAAGAAGTTATTGTTCTCAGAAGCTTAGGACTTTGTACTCAACATGAGACCACCTTCAAGTCCAGTGAACCAATGGATTTGGATAATGCCTACCAATCATCTTGAAGCAGTATGTAAGGACCACCTCTGCTCCAGACCTATAAAATATTTCCACACTCAGTTTGCTAGGGAGTTTTTGGTTGAAGTAGGCTCCTGGTGGAGGACTTGAGGAAGAACCAGACCAGGTTGGAACTCTAGGGTAGATAGGCCTTTTCTTAACTTTCTGAACTCCACATGTTTTCCTTTTTTACAAATACCTAGTATGCTTTAATAAAGACTTAATGCTCAAAGACTGGTGCTAAAGCTTCTAATTTAAGGAAACCACACATTTAGATTTAAATATCACACTGGGTAGGTGTTTCTTGGTTGTAATCCCAGTTCCTTTTCCCCTCCAGAATATTATATTCCATTCCCTACTATCCTTTATTGTAGAAGCTGCTAGATCTTGTGTTATCCTGACTGTGGCACCACAGTACTTGAACTGTTTTGTGTTTTTGTTTTTGTTTTTCTGGCTGCTTGAAATATTTTCTCCTTGATCTGGGAGCTCTGTGATTTGGCAATAATATTCTTTGAAGTTTTCATTTTGGGATATATTTCAGGAGGTGATCAATGATTCTAATCAATGATAAAATAGGGAATTATTTTTGCATGCACTGCAAACATTGGTAAGCAGAGCATTGATTTATCCTGTGAACAATAGAATTATATTGTTTTAAAGCAAAAGAATCAACAAAACAGGGCATCTAGGTGGCACAGTGGATAAAGCACTGGCCCCGGATTCAGGAGGACCTGAGTTCAAATCCAGCCTCTGACACTTAACACTTACTAGCTGTGTGACCCTGGGTAAGTCACTTAGCCCCAATTGCCCCACAAAAAAAAAAGAATCAATGAAACAATATCAGTATTAAATCTAAATGTAGTAAATGACATAAGATGTAAATTCATAAATTATGGCTATTTTAATAGGTGTTGAATATGAATATATAATTACTGATGTAATAATTGTAATACAGTTTTTCCTTCTCAGAAATGGACAAACCAAAGAAGAAGAAAGGAAAATTTTAGAACAGAACAAGGTATTAAAGAAACTAGTTATGAAAAACTCATATCTTCTAAATGGAAACATTTAGGAATATTTATATTTCTAAGTAGCATCTTCTAAATTAATAATGAATTAATAGTGGATATGGTTAAATATAAAAGCATCTATAATAAACATACCTTTTATGGACCATAAAATAATTTTTTAAATGTTATGCCAAAAAGGGAAAACCTGCAAAAGATCCAGATCTAAATGGAGACAGAAGGAGGTATTCTTAATAATGAAAAGATCAAAAAAATCATAGAATCAATTAATATCTATGATAAAGAGAATGATGAGCCCATATAACAGTTTGTGAGAGGTCGTTTATAGGAAAGTCAGTACTCAAGGCAAAATTGTTTCTCTGAACATATGCATTCTCAAAAATGAAAAAAAAAAGTTTTATCAACTGAACAATTAAAAATAGAGAATCTACAATTTCAAAACATAAGAAAAAAATCAAAAACTAGAAGAAATGGATAAAATGGCTTTAAAATGATTACAATCTATACTGCAGTTCTTTGGAAAACCAATGAAATTAGTAAATCTTTATCTAATCTGATTTTAAAATAAAAGAAAAAGAGGAGAAAAAAATTATCAGAATAAAAATATGTTATATAGACGGCACAGGAGATAAAAATTATCACATTTTACTATGCAAATTATATGCTACAAATGATAAGGATTTAAAGGAAATTATTATTACAAAACATTATGTTAATTAATTGAATATTAACAGAATATGGAGACATTAAAGCATGCAATATCAAAATCATAATTTGGACAAGAAATAAAGAAAAAAATGAAAATTAGGGGAATGTTTTTCCAGATTTATTTTCATACAAATTCCATCTATCATCATGCATCAATTAATATCATTCTATGATAACTGGTAATATGAATTGAGATTAAAAATCTTATGTTATATGAATATTATCCTTAGAATTCCTAAGACAGGGGCAGCTAGGTGGCACAGTGGATAAAGCACCAGCCCTGGAGTCAGGAGTACCTGAGTTCAAATCCACCCTCCAACACTTAACACTTAATAGCTGTGTGGCCCTGGACAAGTCACTTAACCCCAATTGCCTCACTAAAAAAAAAAAGAATGCCTAAGACAATGAAAAATAAAATTGAGGATTCCAAAAAACTTTGTAATGAATATTTACACAAAATGTATAAGTAAAATCCTACTAGAATTATTATTAAAATGTGTCTTAATATTTGTTCACTGCAACCAAGTTGGATTTATACCACAAATGCAGGGATGGCAATGATATTAGGCAAATATATAATAAAAAATAATAATGCAAGCCAAGTTAATTTATAGATTTAATGCTATTCCTATTAAATATATCAAGATGATGTATCATGGAACTAAATAACAAAAAAAAAGATATTATTTTGGAGGAAAAAAGTCTAGAATCACAAGGAAGTAAATGAAACAAGTAAGCATAAAGTATAGTACTTTTAAATGCAAATTTATCCTATCTAAAACTATAATAATAGAAGTTTTGTTATATTAATTTAAAAAATAGAAATTTAAATAAGTGGAAAAAGTTCCATAAGAATTGTAGGGGGAAATAAAACTCATTGGTCTATTACCTAAAGAACATGTGCAGAGTTTTTATAAAAAAAAAATCTGGGAAATCAGCAAATTATTTGAAAAAAGATTTAGGATAACTATATTAGACAGTAAAGCAAAACAAGTTCAAAATATTGACTCCACTGAAACACAAAAAGTCATTATAAAAGGAATAAAACAGATGGAAATAGCTTTCATAGCTATGTCTTTGTCAAATAAATAATCAAACAATAGAGAAGCAAGAAAAATAGCTTGAATTATTTAAATTATAAAAAAATGTAAAATCTTTTTCATTCATGAACACAGTGCAGAACATTGTATATAAAGAAAAGCTGTCATTTGGATTAAATAACTTTCATACAAATATATACATACATTATAATATATACATATATACATTCATATACATTCATGTGTAATTATATCTGCACATATGTGCACACATAAATATCTACATATGTTTACACATGGATATGTCTGAAAGCTATACATTCTTATATGTGCATATACATGCATATACATATACATGTGTATTTGCATTAGTATATACTAAGACATTGGCCTTCATTGTTAAAGAGACTTCTCACTATTAATTCATGGATTTGTTAGAGCAGCAACAACAACAACGCCTACATTAACTTACTGTACCCCCTCCTTTAGCTATTTCTTAACTCTCCCCTTTCTGTTCCTAGATAGACACTTCAGAGTAGTTAAAACTTAAACTTAAGTCAGTTCCTATACCAGGCCTATATAGATACCCTTGGCACAATTTTGCTCCCCAAAATAGTCAAACCCTCCCCTCAAATCACCTGATGAATAAAGATGCCCCATCTAGGTTGATTCTGCATCCTAAGGCAGTTACCAATAAATAAGATTGTAATTTCCAATACAGTTTATTTTCAGGTAATATGTGTATACACAAATACATATATTCATGCATACATACATACATACATGCATACTTATATGCATGTATACATGAATATACATAAATACATATGTGTATGTATACAGGTCTAATAAAAATGAAGAACAGTGAGTTCAATATGCAGAGATTGAAATAAACTGAAATTTAAGCTCAATATAAGGAAAGGCTTCCTAATTATTAAATTCAATTATTATTCCACTATTAGAGTCCATTCCTCTTTGAAATGGACTCTAAATAATGTAATAATAATTGAATGGACTACCATTAGAGGTATGTTTCTCCACCTTTTTGTAAATCTTTAAATGGAGGCACAACTACTGTTTTGGAATACTGTTGAAGGGATTCCAGTAAATTTTATTAAGATGACAAGTTGGAGAACAGATGCTAGTTTACATGCACAGTGGGATTCTTCTACACCCATAAAATTGAGAATCTTTTTTAAAAATGAAAGCAAGATAATATATCTGTTTTATTAAAATCAATTATATTAGAAATCAATCATATATATTTTTGCTATTCTCTTTCCATGTGGGCATGTATGTGGGCATATGTGGGCATATATGAAAAGAAAAAAGCATTTGATGAGTGTTCATTGGAGAAAAAAATTTCCATTGAAGCTTATGGGATGTCTTTATCCCAGGTGCTTAAACTATGCCAAATTGGCTCTTTATTGTGTTTCTGCCTCTGTCTCAATCTTGCTTTCTCTTTCTCTTCCTTTCTTTCTCTCTGTTGCTGTCTCTCTCTCTCTCTCCCTCTCTTTCTTGATTTCCCTTCTTTTCTCCCATATTTGTTTCTCCCACGATAGGGTCATTGAAGCAACATCTTATTTTTTAAAATAAAACACAAGTAATTTGAATAGGTGATTACACTGACACTTTTTTGTAACCTTAGATATAAGATTCGCTTCAAATTCTTGGGAAAAATATAATGCATCAAATATTGTCTTTTGTCTTATTTTCTGCTGTACTAATAAAAAAAATCAATAATCACCTTTTCCTCTGTCTTGTCTCCTCATTTGAGTCATATGCTTATTAGTGTTTTATTTCAATGCTTTTTGGGTTACTCTCTAGGGTAATTTCTTTGGTGAAAAAAATGAAATTTAAACATTTGTGTGTTGCAACTGAGTTATACATGATGCTAATCATCATGATGAATGGCCTGTCATAAACCATTCACATTCTCTGCATGTTGGACAGAAGGAAAACAAAAGGAGAAGGAAACCTCAACAATGAAAAACACTTGTACTTTGGTTGGCCCATGTACAGCCCTTCAGGACGTCTATTTGGCCTTGTAACTTTTACAATTACAGAGAATCTTCATATTTCTATAATTTTTAGATACCTCAGAATCAGAAAAATGCAGACAAACTGTCAGAGATTCAGTGAATCCAACCCACCAATCAATGAAAAATAATATATTATGGACCAGTTATTCTGTGTACTGAGTTTACTTACATCACATGATTAGAATCTGCCCCATTGACTTTTTTTTTTTTTTAGTGAGGCAATTGGGGTTAAGTGACTTGCCCAGGGTCACACAGCTAGTAAGTGTTAAGTGTCTGAGGCCGGATTTGAACTCAGGTACTCCTGACTCCAGGGCTGGTGCTCTATCCACTGTGCCACCTAGCTGCCCCCCATTGACTTTTTGTGAGGATAAATTTGGTAAAAATTTTGTAACCTGATCCTAAAATGCACTTCTATGGAAATCTCTCAGTAACCTCTGCTACAATGTGACCGTGTTACTTCCCTACTCAATTAACTTCTATGGCTCAGAATTACCTCTTGAATAAAATACTAGTATTTAGAACCAATCTATCTAACTTCACTGAATCCTTTCCCTTGCCCCACACCCAATGGTTTAGCCATTCAAAGCACCATTCTCTCCATTTAACACATGATATTCCGCTTCCTTTCTCTATACCTTTGGACTGGCTATCCCCTAGCCTGGGAATGCATTCACTACTTTTGACTTCTTTAGAATATAAACTCTTTGAAAATATGGATTGGCTCAGGATAGTGGTACCCTCCTTTAATCCAGTTACCAGGAAAGACTGAGGTTGGAAAATCTCTTATACTTGGGAGTTCTGAGCTTCAGTGAGCTAAACTCTCTATGTCTGCAATCTGGTGAGACTCAGGATATGGGGGAAGGGCACCAAGCTGCCTAAGAAAGAATAAAATGACCCAGGTCTAGAACAGAGCATGTCAAAGCTCCTGTGCTAATCAATAGGTAAATTGGGTCTCTTAGTATCCATGCATTTCAAATATGGTTGAAATCAAGAGACCCACTATGAGACAGAGAGAGAGAGAGAGAGAGAAAGAGAGAGAGAGAGAGAGCAAGGGAGGGAGGGAGGAAAAAGAGAAGAGGAGAAAGAAGAGGTGGAAGAGGAGGAGGAGGAAGAAAGAAAGGAAGGAAAGAAATTGGTGGGGTTGGGGGTGTGGTGCTTAGGAATTCCTCTGTAAAGAATTACACCCTTGGAGCAGCTAGGTGGCACAGTGGATAGAGTACTGGCCCTGGATTCAGGAGAACCTGAGTTGAAATCTGACCTCAGACATTTGACACTTACTATCTGTGTGACCCTGGGCAAATCACTTAATCTCAATTGCCTCACCAAAAAAAAAATTACACCCTCTTGCACACAAATCCAATTAGAATAAAATTATATTTTATTTGGTTGCTAGAGAAAGGAAAGCAAGAGAGAAGTCCTTGGACTTCTTCTCATGGGGAGAAGGCATGGAACAGAGGTTTGGTTCTCTGAGATACCTATGTCCCAGAGCAAGAGACAGACAAATACTTTTATAGAGGACTGATGATGGTCTGGTGGGATGATCATCTATGTAAAGTTCCTTTATGGGGGGGGGGGACATTCCCCCACTGATGGTGGCTGGGGAAGTGAGAGGTGCTTCTGATCTCTCAAGCCATCCCAGTCCCCATCAAGCCATGAAGGCATCAGCCACACCCATTGGACCTATCTCTCCTGCTTTAAGGTATGACTCAAGGAGAAGATCTGTGTCAGCTAGCCAATTCAAACTTCCTACACCATAACAGAAGGAAGGAAGGAAGGAAGGAAGGAAGGAAGGAAGGAAGGAAGGAAGGAAGGAAGGAAGGAAGGAAGGAAGGAAGGAAGGAAGGAAGGAAGGAAGGATCATTTATTAAGTTACTATTATATGCTAGCTACTGAGCTAAGTACTTTACAAATGCATTGAGATTGTATGAGTCTCAAATGAAGGCAGGGATATATATTTATATAATCTCTTGCCCTCATCTTTCCCTAAGAGAAACTTCAATTCCTGCTAGGACAAGAAGCAAGAGGTTGCCACTGGGGAAAAGTTATTCTGCTCTCCTCATAGTGGGGGTGGGCAATATTGTGCTAGAATTACATTTTTACCTTCTCTGTTAAATATTATTAATCTAGGGGATGAAGTTTTCATGTTTGAGCTAAAGAGATCACTATATATTTTTTTTGATGGTACTTTTTTCCATTTACAAGTAAAGATAGTTTTCAAAATTCATTTGTGTAAAATTTTGAGTTCCCAATTTTTCTTCCTCCCTCCCCCCTCCTGATATAGGAAATGTATTACAATAATGTATAACATATGTACACATTAGTCATATTGTGAGAGAAGAATCAGAACAAAAGGAAAAAATAAAACAGCAAGGAAGAGGAAACAGCAATAACAAATTGAAAATAGTATACTTCAATCTGCATTCAGAATCCATAGTTCTTTTTCTGGACATGGAGAGAACTTTCCCTCATGAGTCTTTTGGCATTGTCTTGGATAATTTTATTGCTGAGAAGAGCTAATTTTCTCACAGTTGATCATCACACAATGTTATTTATACTGTGTACATTGTTCTTTTTATTCTGTTCATTTTTCTCAGCATTGATTCATGTAAGCCTTTAAAGGTTTTTTCTGAAATCCACCTGCTCATCTCTCCTTTTGCTTTTTTTTTTTGGTGGGACAATGAGGGCTAAGTGACTTGCCCAAGGTCACACAGGTAGTAGGTTCTAAGTATCTGAGGCCAGATTTGAACTCAGAATCTAGGCCTGTTGTTTTATCCACTGAGCTACCTAGTTGTCCCCACTTTTCTTTTGTTGGTGGTGGTAGTTGTAGTCTTTTTTATAATAAAAATATTTTATTGTTTTCCAGTTACATATAAAGATAGTTTTTAACATTTGTTTTCATAAGATTTTTAGTTCCAAATCTTTCTCCCTCCCTCCCTTTCTCCCCCCTCCCCAAGGCAGAAAGCAATCCAATATAGATTATCTTTGTACAATCACATAAAACATATTTCTGCATTAGTCTTGTTGTAAAAGAAGAATCAGAACAAAAGAGAAAAGCCTCAGAAAGAAAAAAACAAAAACAAAAGTAGAAACAGTATGGTCCAATCTGCATTCAAAATCCACAGTTCTTTTTCCTGGCTGTGGAGAATCTTTTTCATCATGCTGCTCATCTTTTCTTATAGCATAATAGTATTCCATTAAATTAATATACCACTTTTTTAGCCATTCCCCAACTGATAGGCATCCTCTCAATTTTAAATTCCGTGCTACTGCAAAAACAGAAGAAATAAATACTGTACATGTGGGTCTGTTTCCCTTTTGCAAAATTTCTTTGGGATATAGATATAGTAGTGCTATTGCTGGGTAAAAGGGTATGCACAGTTTTATAGCCTTTTGGGCATGGTTGCAAATTGCTCTCCAAAATGGTTGGATCAGTTCACAACTCAACCCAAAGTGCATTGGTGTTCCAATTTTCCCACATCTTCTCCAACATTTATTATTTACCTTTTTTAATGTCATAATAGCCAATCAGATAGGTATGAGATGGTACCTCAAAGTAGTTTTAATTTGCATTTCTCTACTTACTAGTGATTCAGAAGATATTTTTCATATGGTTTAACTTATCTGAAAACTACCTGTTCATATCCTTTGACCATTTCTCAATTGGGGAATGACTTGTATTCAGAGAACTTTAATGCATTTCTCCATATATTTTAGAAATGATGCCTTTATCAGAAATGCTGGCTACAAAAAATGTTTCCCAGCTTTCTGCTTTCCTGCTAATCTTTTGTGCAAAATCTTTTTTGTTTGTGCAAAAACTTTTTAAATTTTATTTAATCAAAATGATCTATTTGGGATTTCATAATGTTCTCCAGTACATCTTTGGTTATAAATTCTTTCCCTCTTCATAGATCTGACAAGTAAATTATTCCTTCCTTTTCTAATTTGCCTATGATATAACCCTTTATGTCTAAATCATGTACCCATTTTGACTTTACTTTGTTATACAGTGTAAGATACTAGTCTATGACTACCTTCTGCCATACAATTTTCTAGTTTTCCCAGAGTTTTATCTTAAATAGTGAGTTCATATCCCGCAGGAGAGAGTCTTTAGGTTTATCAAACAGGAGATTCCTATATCATTTACTGCTGTGTTTTGTGTTTCAAACCTATTCCATTGATGCACCACTCTAGTTCTTAGCCAGTAGCAAATACGTTTGATGACTGCTGCTTTATAATATAGTTCTAGTAAAACTAGATTACTTTGCTTTGCATTTTTTCATTAATTTCCTTGATATTCTTGAACTTTTGTTCTTCCAGATGAATTCTGTTATTTTTCTAGCTCTAAGAAATATTATGGTAGTTTGATTGGTGTAACGATTGGAATGACGCCACCTGCTGGATACTTACTGTAGAAGAGTTCTGCCCATGAAGGGAAGGTCTTTGAGGGCAAGACCAGGAGTCAGGAAGTGACGCGGGCTAGTGGGAGGAGGAAGGAAGAGACTGGCGCTCAGTCTCGCTCTTTTTCCTGAGGACGCTGGCGGAGAAGGGAGCTAGAAATGTGCTCTCCCTTTAATAGATAGGAATCTAGGCCTTTCTCTCTCTCTTTACCAAATTCTTATTCTCCTTAATAAATGCTTAAAAGTCTAACTCTTGCTAAAGCTTATAATTTATTGGCGACCACTCATTAGATATTTTAGACAGACTAGCTAGAATTTTAGCCCTTAACAGATGGCTGACCACGAAGAGGAAAGCTAAACCTCAGTCTTCTGATCTTCTGGTTGGGTAAGAAATTTCCCCTCCCTCTCCCTTTAACTGCTAAGTACTGGAGTAATGGCTGTGTTTTCCCTTTAAATTTTTTCAAATGGACCTTTTAAACTCCCTAATTACCCTATTTTTTATTTTAGTCTGTTTAACCAGACAAATGGGAGATAAGATCATGTTAATGCTTTGTTTTTGTGGATTTTCTATTTTTCTTTTTATTTTTGTTAAAAGAGCCAGCAACTTACTCACACAAGGAAATATCTCTCCCTCTCCCAACCATGCTTTTTCAGAGAAACCTGAAGAGATTCCTGCAGCTTTTCCCAGTTCTAACACTAATTGTTGCTCTAATTTTGCATGCCTGGAGGCAATGACCCACCCTCTAGAAGCTTTTAATCCCCTAGTACCTGGAGGCAAAGTGGGGGAAGAGGAATCCAGGCCTGAGTTCAAAATCAAGTCTGATTCAAATTGCTCTGGTCCCTCCCCTCCTCTCCAGACCCCACCCTCTACTCCTCCTATGGCCAAGCCCATAGCTTCCCCTGCCTGGGAAGTCCAGAGATCTGGTAGGCATGCTCAACTTTTTCTACCTGCATTTGCAGCTTCAGGCTCAGCCCTTCCCCGGCCTGGCTGTGCTTCTGAGACAACCTTAGAAAACCCTTTAAATTCCAGATATGCTCGATTTGTTCATAATTTTGCTAACCTGCTTTTGTCTTTAATTAGTAATCTTATAAAGCATTTGTATGGTGAAAAGACTGACAGACAATATAGAGGGGTTAAAGAAGAAAAACTTAAGCCGAATAAGAATGACAATCATCAACATAGTTCAAGACTCCGCTTCTTTTGCCATGGAAGGGTATATATTTTACAGAAATGTAGAAGTAAGCAGCAAGGTATTGATATGAGTATTGGGGATTTTAGATATCGGAATCAAAAGTGTTCTAAATTCACTCAGATTATTAATAGTATCAGTTCAGAGGTTACATAGGATTTCTATGCTATTACATATACATTTTGAAATTAATGGTATGGGTTTATTTTCATAGAGATTTTAATGCTTTTGAGATTGTGTCTTATACTTAGTTTCTAAAACAAGGAGAATATTTGTAAAAGCTTTTTATAGTCATGTGATCAAGTTTATATTTTATAATACTCTTATTGATATTAAGTTCATATTCATTTAGATTTCCTTAGTTTGAATTTCACTGTATTTTATTGTTCCATGTGTATTTTCTTCTATTCATTTGTCTATCTAATTTTGAAACATTGCAAGATGGTTTTGATTTTATTATACAATGTTAATTCTAGGAGTATTGTGCTCCCATATTCTGAGTTATTTGTTTTTGTTATTTTTTCTCAACTGATTATTTGATCAAACTCTTTAAAGCATTTCCCTGGCAAATTGTTTGCCATGGCAAGTGTAAATTGATTCTAGAAGTATTATTTTTGATAAGCATATTCCAAAAAAAAAAAAGAGAGGAACATTTGTAAAAGTTGTCTTTGAGATTGTGTTGTGCTTTAACTTGTATTTAAATATGTTCAGATTTTTCAAAAAAGTAATTGTATACTAAGTTAAAAAAGGGATATTATTTGAAATTGTTGCATAATTATATATTGTGTTCTGAGTCAAGATGTATTCACATTTTTTGCAATCATTTATTATCCTCAATTTTTAAATCCATATGAGACTTGGATTATGGGAACTTATCATTTAAGATATTAATTGCCTTTATTCTGAGTTATCAGATGCCAGTTGGCCAAGATGCCATCCAATCACAAGAGGAATACATGCAAGAGCAGACACTGAACTGTCACATGAGGGGAGAGACATGCATGAAGTCAAGGTATGGCCGAGGGAACGGCTTTTGACTAATGTTGAGGTTGGATTCTCTTGGTTTAATATTTTATTTTATTTTTCCCCACAATATTGTACAGATGGCTGGAAGTATTCATCCCACCCATCTCACTTCTACACCTGGCTTCTATGCTCCCTCCTATATGCCTGATGCCATGGACATCTCAATCCCATGCATCTGATTAAGTCTGACTCAGTTTCCTCCAATATGTTCGGTGGCATGGACATATATTCCATCCACCTATTTTAAGCCTGGCATACTGCATGGACAGTACATATTGCTCAAGTGTGGGAATGCTCATATCCCATCATTTCTCTGTTCTTTTATGGTAACCCCCATAATTATCTCAGGTGTCATGATAAATACAGTGTTGAATTTGGCCTTGACACCTGTTACCAATTATATTAGATTTTTTAATTTCTCATAATGGCATGAGGATAATTAGGCAGATGATGCAAAAAGTGATGAAACAAAGATAAAAAATTATTTTTAATAATTAATATCGCAGCAATTGTCTTCTCAATTACCCTCCATAAGGGGGGGACTATAGTAATATTATAATTTTAAAGAATGGTTCAATTTTTGTTTTATTATATGTTTCATGTGTAACAACTAAGATTCTGAATTCCCTTAGACATGTTTTTGAGAACTTTCATTGTTTGATTTGATTATTGACAAAGCTATTTTAAAGTTGTGTTAAGCTCAATTTTGTAGGAAATTTTCCTGGCTGATTACCAGCATCCACACATCAACCCCTGAAAAGACTTCCATTCCATGACTACACCTAGAGGACATCTGAGAAAAGACTTTCAGAGACTTTAAATGAACAGTTTTGATTTGTTGTTTTTTTTCTCTTTCTGTTATAATATACACCATCTGTAACATGTATTCTCTGCAGAGGCCCTCCCTTTGCAGGACTAATGTCAAAGCGTCGGTTCATGAGGACAAAAAAAAAATCGCCCCTCTGGACAAAACTTTCCTCTCTTCCTTTTCTATATTGTTGTTCACATATTATTAGTTAGCAATAGTTATTATATTCTTTTTACTGTTCCGTCAAGGAAACATTTTGTTTCTTGAGGAACAACAGGGGGGACTGTAACGATTGGAATGACGCCACCTGCTGGATACTTACTGTAGAAGAGTTCTGCCCATGAAGGGAAGGTCTTTGAGGGCAAGACCAGGAGTCAGGAAGTGACGCGGGCTAGTGGGAGGAGGAAGGAAGAGACTGGCGCTCAGTCTCGCTCTTTTTCCTGAGGACGCTGGCGGAGAAGGGAGCTAGAAATGTGCTCTCCCTTTAATAGATAGGAATCTAGGCCTTTCTCTCTCTCTTTACCAAATTCTTATTCTCCTTAATAAATGCTTAAAAGTCTAACTCTTGCTAAAGCTTATAATTTATTGGCGACCACTCATTAGATATTTTAGACAGACTAGCTAGAATTTTAGCCCTTAACATTGGTATAGCATGAATAATTAAGTTAATGTAGGTAGAATTGTCATTTTTATTATATTAGTTCAGCCTTTCCATGGGCAATTGTTCTTTCCATTTCTTTACATCTAATTTTATTCTGTGAAAAGTATTTTGTAAGTGTGTTCATTTGTTTTAGGTTTGCTTTGGCAAGTAGACTCCTATTTTATAGTGTATAAGGTTATTTTAAATAGAATTTCTTTTTCTATCTCTTGTTGCTGAGCTTTGTTCATCATATATAGAAATGCTGATGATTTATGTGGGTTTATTTTATATCCTGCAACTTTGCTAAAGTTGTTAATTGTTTCAAGTAGTTTTTTAGTTGATTCTTTAGGATTTTCTATGTATACCATCAAATAATTTGCAAAGAGTGATGGTTTTGTTTCTTCCTTGCCTATACTAAATCCTTTAATTTATATCAGAAAAGGAAAATAGAAAATAGGTAAAATCCCACTAGAGTAATGAATTCTTCTGCATGAAAGTTAACATTATTCTATTTATTATGAGGATTATGGCCTTGACTCAGGTAATTAGTCCTCTTTTTTCTTTTATCAGTGAGACTCACTATTTGTTTGACTAACTTCCTCTTCTTTCAGCTACTTACTTTGAACATCAGCTGCCTAGGTATATGCCTATTGTGAAAAGTTCAGGACATAGGTAATTAGAATGGGGAGGAGCATCAAAGCTTGAAGAATAGATACAGGTCACTAGCAAGAAAGAGAATTCTTTGGAGCTTCTAAAACATATGAGATCTTTTCCACTTGCCCTGAATCACAAGTTCAGATCATAGAATTATAAATTTATACCTACAAGGAGCTTCAGATATTATCAATTCCAAATCTCTCATTTCAGCTATGAGTAAAATGATGATCAAAACAATTCAGAGTTTTTCCAATATGAAATATCAAGTGAGACACATTTTTGCACAGGAGAGCAGTCCTCAGAGGCAGGAATAGTGAGGTTTAAATATTTCCTCTGATGCATTCTGGGTGCTTAATCCTTGTCAAATAACTTAATTCCTAAGTGATCTACTCACCCCTTTAATAATTTAATTTGGAGAGGAGTTGCTAACTTGCCTCACTATAGAAAATTTCCTCAATAGGGAGGATTTTCTAGATTTTCTAGAGGTTAATAAAGTAGCAGATCCAAGACATGAAACCAAGTTATTTTACTCCAGATAATAAAAAGAAATAGCTGTTAATAAAGGGGATCAATTGCATTTAAAAGACAACATTTCCTTTATCATTCCCATGATGACACTAGACTAGGTACTCCAATCAGATGTCCTACTGTGAATATCCAGAAAAAAAAAAAACGTAGCTCAGCTGAACAGAACATATTTTACCCTTTCCCTACACCTAAAATTAGAGGCAAGAGGTCACTGTTTATTGCCAATATTTCCTACTGTCTAGAAACAATT
Organism: Dromiciops gliroides; assembly: GCF_019393635.1. Taxonomy (NCBI): domain Eukaryota; kingdom Metazoa; phylum Chordata; class Mammalia; order Microbiotheria; family Microbiotheriidae; genus Dromiciops; species Dromiciops gliroides. Next base: position 524,713,357 of record NC_057863.1, on the reverse strand, counting down.
TTATAGAAAAACTGAACTTTGAGATGTAAAAGCTAAAGGAGGGGAAGTGATTAGTACATCCCTGCCCAAAGGAAGCCTCAAGCTTCATGTATAACCCTTTAGGGGCAGTACCTCTAAATAGATATGATCTTGTTTCTAAGCAGCCAATGCAAAAAATGAATTTAAATTTCAGGCATAATCACAGGTCATTGCTTCTTAATGAATTCGATTGATTTCAATTTTCTATTTATGAATTATGTTTCTGAATATTTTTAACTAATCATACAAAGTATCAAAATAAATCATCATAGAAATATTGGTGCCATAGATGTCATTTATATGGAATATTTAGATCCAGAGTTGGATAGTAAAGCAGTACCATTTGAGGTGCCTACATGGAAATTATTTTCCAATTAATTTCAAGGGGGTTAAATCTCTGTTAACTCTGTTAAGCCAGGAAATATAGAACAAGTGCTTTCAAAATACAGCTTCCCTTTTATCAACAGAATAGTGCTGCCAGCTGCAGCTATTGTTAGTTGTACATAGATGATAAATTGAAAGGAAGAGAGCCATCTTGTTTCCATTGAGAAAATATAAAGTTGAAATTACTTCTTTATAGTTAGTTTATGTCTCATTCAACAGAATTGAAGGGCATTATAAATATCAAAACACCCTGCCCTGGTGTAGTCAGTGATAATATCCCTCTTGTGAAAACACCAACAGAACATAAAATAAGTTGTACAATGATATTTTCTAACCCTTGGCTTTGAGATTAGCAAATCCCAACTCATAAATGACTTGTAAATAATTAATTCCAAAACCTGTTCAGTTCCCAGAGCACACAGGAAAGAAATGGGTCTCATTCTGAAAGCAAAACATTTTCTTATGTTTTACAAAAGCCTGAACCTTTAAAACAGTGTAATAAATCAGGGTGGAATGGGATACAGGGAAATGCAGAAAATACATGGAGTTTTACTGAAATGGCATTTATGAAGTCTGATACTGCTTTAGTGTACATCTGAACTGGTTATTAACAAGTCCAAATGTCTAATGTATGCCTGGCACATAGCTAAATTTTAGTCAGCAATTTCTGTTCTCTGCTCCACACATCACAATAAATCCAGGAAGTTGTCTATTATTAACAGCCTTTAACTGTGCCATTGCACAGTGGGATTATAGCAGCACAAGAACTCAATATTCTCCCATTTAAGTGAGTAAATTAAAATAGCTTTAGTTAGTAGAGGATTTAGCTTCAGTGGTTCCTTGTACATAGCATGAAACATATCACAACACCTTGGAGTTCATTTTGAGGCATTAGCAACAACTATTCAGCTCTTCCAGTGACTGAATTTTTAATAGGACAAATAGTGTGTTATACCAAAGTTTCTAGGCACTGAATTGGAGATGAAAAGAAAAGACAGAAGATTTACTTATTTTTTCCTTTTTTCCTTATTTATTCATTCATTCATTTATTTGGAATTTTCCCCAAGTTACATGTAAAAACAATTTTTCACATCGATTTTTAAAACTTTGTGTACCAAATTCTGTGCCTCCCCTTAAGAACTCAAGCAATTCAGTATAAATTAAACACGTGCAGTCATCCAAAACATTTCCACATCAGTAAGGTTGTGAAAGAAAACACAAAATAACTTTAGAAATAGGAACTAACAAAAATATATATTTCAATCTGTATTCATATACCATCAGCTCCCTCTCTGCAGATGAACTGTACCCTTCATAAGTCCTTCTGATAGCATCCTGCTCATCATTTATTACAGCACAACAGTGCTCCATCCGATTCTTTTTTCAGATAAAGGAACTAACAAAAAAATTTTGTTTCAATCTGTTTTCAGATACCATCAGTTCTCTCTCTGTAGATGGATTGCATTTTTCATAAGGCTTTCAGAGTTGTCTTAGAGCATTACATTGCTGAAAATAACCAAGTCATTCACAGAAAGAAGATCATGTTAAAATATCACTGTGATTTTGTACACAGTACATTTCACTTTGCATCAGCTCATGAAGGTCTTTCCAGGTTTTTCTGATAGAATCCTGCTCATCATTTTTTATAGTAAACTACATTTATATAGTACTTTAAAGAGAGATTTCCTTACAATAAACCCATGAGGCTGATTATTGCAATAACAGCAGTAGATAATATTTATATAGTACCTTATACCTGACAAAGAATTTTCTTAACAATAGCCTAGCAAAGTAAGTAGCATGTTTTGTCATCATCATCAATCAATCATCCATTAATCATCATCCATCTATCCTCATCATCTATCAGTTCTCATCACTTATCAATCTTCATCTCCATCCAATCATAATTAATGAATCATCATCATCTTACATTGCTCTTGCCTCTTTTTGAAAAATTTTTTAACACTTACTATTGTTAACTGTTTCCCTCCGTCCTATTCCCTCCCCATGATAGTTACTCTATTCTCTATCTTCATTCACCCTATCCATCTTCAAAAGCATTTTGCTTCTAACTGCCCCATTCCCTACTATGCCCTCCCTTCTTTCATCCCTCCCTCCTTATCCCCTTAGGACTTATTACTCTTAAACAGCACATAGGCAATGTTCTCAAATGTTATTTTGGCTAAGAAATTAAATGTATAGTCCTCATTCTTTTAAGGATTTGCCACTTTTTTAGTCTCTAAATTAGACAGGACTCTCCTACTTGTAGAATACTACAAAACTACCATTCTAAATGTGAGGGAAGAAGTTATTGGTTGGAGTAAGTCATGCATGATAGTATTTCTGTGTCATATGTTCCCAAATGGTTGATCTCAGAAATGGTTATTCAAAGTCTAGCAGCTCCCATGTTTTCTACCCTTGCCCCCAGCACTCTTCCTCTCCCCTGACAATGCCCCACTTTAAGTTATGGATATAGGCAGATGGATCCAGAGAGATTTCAGAGGACACCTATTCTAATGCCTATATTTTCCAAACAAGGAAATTGTGTCCCAATGTGATAAAATGATTTCCCCAAAGTTAATTCAATTACAAAAACGTGTGCCATACTACACGCTTGAGATATAAGAAACAAAAAGAAATAATGCTAGCCCTCAAGAAGTTTATATACTATTGTGGGTATACTATTGGTACAGAAGCAAATAAATATAAAATACATACAGAGTATGCTCTAAATCACTATTGATTAGAGAAATGCAAATCAAAACAACTCTGAATTACCACCTGACATCTATCAGATTTCCTAATTTGACAAAAAAGGAAAATAATAAAAGTTGGAGAAGCTGTGAAAAAATTGCAACACTAATACATTGTTGGTGGAGCTATGAAATGATCCAACCATTCTTGAGAGCAATTTGGAACTATGTGCAAAGGGATATAAAGCTGTGCATACCCTTTGATCCAGAAATACTACTTTTAGGTCTTTTTCCCAAAGAGATCATAAAAAGGGAAAAGGAACCACATGTATGAAAATATTTATAGCTGCTCTTTTTGTGGTGGCAAAGAATTGGAAATTTAGGGGATGCCCATCAACTGGGGAATGGCTGACCAAGTTATAGCATATGAAATTTAATGGAATATCATTGTTCTGGGACAGCTAGGTGGCAAGGTAGATAAAGCACCAGCTATGGATTCAGGAGAACCTGAGTTCAAATCTGACCCCAGACACTTACTAGCCAGTCACTTAACCCTCATTGTTCCCCCCCCCAAAAAAAAATAAAAGGAATATTATTGTTCTGTAAGAAATGATGAGCAGGCAGATTTCAGAGAAACCTAGAAGGACTTACATGAACTGATGCTGAGTGAAAGGAGCAGAACCAGGAAAACATTGTACACAGTGTCAACAACATTTTGTTTTGATCAACTGTGATAGGCTTGACTCTCTTCTCAGCAATAATACAATGGTCCAAGATAATTCCAAAGGACTCATGATGGAAAATGCTCTCCAAATGTAGAAAAAAAGAACTATAGAATCTAGATGCAGAATGAACCATACTATCTCTATTTTTTTGGTTGTTTTTCTTTTTTGAGGTTTTTTTTTTCCTCTGATTTTTCTTGTACAACATGACTAATGCAGAAATATATTTTATGTGATTGTACATATATAACTTATATCAGATTGCTTCCTATCTTGGGGAGGGGGGAGGAAGGGGTGGGAGTGAGAAAAAATTGAAAATAGAAATCTTGTAAAAACAAATGTTGCAAAAGATTTCTACATGTAACTGGAAAATAATAAAAAACTTTTATGGAACACAAATTTAAAAAAATAAAAACCACAAAAAATACATATAGAGTAATATAAAATGATTTCCTGAGGGGAGAGCATGTTTATAACTAGGGAGATCATGAAAAATATATTTTTAGGAAATGATCAAATGAAACATTATATCAAGCCGAATAATGGTATATAATCTCTCATGAAAGAATAATAAAAAATACTACTTAATGATAATAGAAAAAAAAAACAGAACTCAGAATCCATGTTCTTAGTCTGGGGCCTTTTACACAACACTATAATGTTTATAATCTTCTAAGGGAAATGAATGTGATTAAATATTGTTTCCCTCTCCATGCTACTTTTGAGATCATCCCAAAATAGTAGATTCACACCGATGTTTTTTGTCTAAGTATATTCCTTCTAACTGTTATAGTGATGATATAGGGGTTATATGTGTCATCTTCCCATAAAGAAATTGAAATAAGGTAAATAGTTTAACATTGTTCCATATAATTTCTCACTCATATTTATCTTTTTCGTTTCTCTTGATAGTTATATTTGGATGTCAAACTTTCTATTCAACTCTAGTCTTTTTCTTTTCTTTTTTCTTATTCTTTCCTTTTCTTTTTCTTTGGGGTTGGGGGCAAGGCAAATATGCTTGTGACTTTCCCAGGATCAGACAGCTGTTAAGTGTCAAGTTTCTGAGACTGGTTTTGACCTCAGGTCCCCCTGACTCCAAGGTCAGTGCTCTATCCCCTGTGTCACCAGCTGCCCCTCAACTCTAGTCTTTTCAACAGGAAAGTCCTCTATTAAACTAAATATTCATTCCCCCCCAAAAAAATTATACTCACTTTTGCTATGTAGGTTATTCTTTGTTGTTATCCTAACTTCTCTGCCTTCTGGAATATCATATTCATAGACCTCTCCTCCTTTATAGTAGTAGCTACCAAATTTTGTGGGGTCCTAATTCTGATTCCATCATATTTGAATTGTGTTTTTCTGCTTCTTTGCAATATTTTCTCCTTCCTGGGAGCTTTCTTTTTGAGGATTTCTTTCAGGAGGCAACCAAGTGAATTATTCAATTTTCTACTTTACCCTACTCATTTGATAATATCTGGGCAGTTTTCCCATATAATTTCTTGAAATGTGGTGTATATACCTCCCCTTTTATCATGTCTTTCAGGTAGCCCCCAAATTCTTAAATTATCTCCTCTTGATTTACTTTCTAGTTCAATTTATTTTTCTGTTGGGATATTTGACATTTTCTTTAATTGTTCAATCTTTTCACTTTATTTTAGTACATGATGTTTGAAGAATTCTATGTTTTTAAAATATCTATTTTATGCCTTTTTTTTTTACTATTTGGCCAATTCTGATTTTTAAAGAGTTTTTTCTTCATTATTTCTGTGCCTCTTCTACCAAGCTGTTAATTCTTTTCATAATTTTCTTGCATAACTCTTATTTCTTTTTCCCATTTTGCATTTATTTACTTTAAGATCATTTTAATCTCATTTATAGTTCTTTTATAAATTATTGTTGGGTTTGTTTTCAATCTGTATTTTTCTTTCAGGTTTTCTTTTGATATAGTTCTTAATGATATTCTGAATATCATGCAAAGAGTCTGTGGTTAAAATTATTTATGGTAAAAATTATTGGGGTTTTAGCTGACTCATTTGGGAGGGGCCACACCCAGCCCACCCTGAAGTAGTGTGCTACTGAAGTCAGAAGGAGAACTCCCCATAGGAAGTTTTTGAAGGACCTCCCCTTTTGGGGGAGGGAGATTGAACGCTCATTGAGGGAAGGCAAGGAGTCGCTTAGAGAACGCTCTGGTGCTTGGCTGTTCTCTCTCTCTGGCTCTGGCTCTCTGGATCTCTGTCTCTCTCTGTGTATCTCTATCTCTCTCTCTCTTTCTCTCTCTCTCGGGTTCTTCCTGGTGATGTAAGAAAGCAAGCAGACTTTCCAGGTTTTGGTGAATGAACACAACAAAACCCGCATTCCTTTGAATTAGCTTAATTGGAAATGATCTGGGGATTGCACAGACTTAGTTTAGAGTTAAGAGAATTTATATACATTTCTTTTTCCCTATTTCCTTATCTTTGATTTTTATTAATTTCACCTTTGTTGTTTAATTAATTCCCAAGTAATAAAGTCTAATCCTTTTGTGGAAAATAAAGCTGTAAGGCTACTTTCTTATTGGCCTGGGAGAAATATCTAAAGGGGCAGTTCAGAGGAGAGGGAGCTTTGAACCTAAAGGTGCTTCATTATTTCCAGGACCTCAACATTCCAGTGAGTCACCCAATTAATGCTCCATATATTAAATTTTGGCCCCTACAAGTCTCAAGGAATCCATTATTTAAAGTTCTTAGACAATTCTCAATTTACAAATAATTTAAGGGGGGTTATGGCCTTCAGTAATTCATGGGCCTGAAAAGTACTACCACTCCCAAATAGAAGTACACTGTCATGCAAATTCAGGCAAGAAGTAACATTTCATTTATTTCCCATAGGTTCACTCCTGCCTTGTACTTTAAAAAAAAAGTTTGTCACTTCCTAAATCAACTAGAAAAGGAACTAGGTTTTGGGGACAAAGGGACATATTCTGAGCTTCTGACTGTGTGTGATCTTTAACAAGGGGTGAGAGTAAATATATCATAAGATATGGCCTAAATTCATGCTCAATCCTATCATCATGTTGCACACTCATTCATGGAGGCTTCTACTATTTTTCTGTTCAATTTTTTTTTAACTCACTGTTAGAATTAAATATGTATGGATCTGGTTATTTCCTCCTTCCATTAAAAAAATATTCTCACTGTCAAATGTCTCTGCACTACGCTCTTATATCTCCATTCTTTTGCTCAGTCTACTGTGTGTATAAACACAGACACATACACTTCTATTTTCTTCTTTCCCACGCCACAACTTTTTATCACTTAAAGCTCAAATCAAATACTGTTTCCTTCAGCAGGCCTTCTCTTGCTTCCTTGAAGCAAAAAATAAGTTAAAAAGATTTCCTTTAGGTCTCAAAATGCAAACACCATATTAATAAGAGCCACAGAGAAACATCCTAAAATGTTTTCCATGGGTATTTGATCATCAATTCCTCCTTAAGTCCATTTTATTTTATTTTTATTCATTTTTGTAACTGTAAATCATTTGGGTATATCTCGATTCCATACTAAGTTAGAAACATATTCTGGAAGGTAAGGATCCATGTAAAATAGACATTGACATTCCAGTAATTAAGTCTCAGATAGGCAGTTGCATCTACTTCCTTAGATATTTAAGAAAGTGATATATATCAATCTGCCCAACATGACATTGGTAACATATCCTTAGGATAAGGAAGATGGAATAGCTCCAGTAAGTTCCCCTGCATCCTTTAATAGGAGAGGTAAGATGAATCAACCTCCTTTAAGCTGTCTGAAAGTCAGGAATGCAGGATTAATCAGTCAGTGTTCCCTTGATCTTTTTCTTGGTGTTGTCTTTAAGTAAAAGGTCTTATATTAAAGAGCCCTGGAAACATGTTCAAGGGTTTATCTTTAGGGTTAATTAAAGACTGCTTTTCCATAGTCCAAATACGATTTGTGTGCTCCTACCAATAATGGTATATCTATATGAAGATGTGAACACAATTAAAATGAAATGTAACATTATATTGACTATCTGGATAATTCCAAAAGGAAAACAAAAACTTTCACTTGAAATATCCATATTATAAGAGGTATCTTCTCTCTTCATTCCTTCAATCTTGATGTCAAATCCAACCTTTTAAATTACCTATATAGTTACCTATCTTACCCTCTTCACTTCATGTATACAAGTACTGTTCTGGGAAAAATTCCCAATATCAAATAAATCAACTAAGATATAGATGATTACCTCCTGCTGATCACACTAAAAATGATCAGTGAATATCTCCATGTGTTTACAATGGCTGAAAAGATTGGCAAAGATAATGAAGATTCTAGACTACATTAATTTACTGTGTCATGACCCGTCTGCAAAGCATGTGTGGTAAAAAATAAAAGTTTTTAACTAAAATTTAAGAGTTGGCTAACAATAACTGAAGGACCACCAGTTTTTGAAGGACCGCCCTTTTGGGGAGGAGACCATGACGAACAGCCGTGTGCGCCTGCGTGACCAAGTACACCACTTCCGGGGTGCGAGCTTAAAAAGGAGAGAATGGAATTAGTCTCTCTCACTCTCGACACACACACACTGGCTCAGGTTTGACGGCGTGTTGGGGTGATCGGCCCTGGTCCTCGGTGGCAGCATGTGCTTGTCGCTGTTCTCAGCCTGAGAGGTAGCTTTGGAATTTGGAGAGTTTTATAAAAGAATATAGACTAAGCTTAAATCTAAGACTATTTGTATTTCTAATTTCCTATTTCTCTAATCAGCATCACCTATTTGTCAGCTAATTAATTCCCAAACAATAAAAGCTAAGTAATCCATCTCTAATTAAAGCTCAGAGGTTTCTTTCTCTTACTGGTCTGGGAGATATATAAGGGAAAGTTTAAAGGGGAGTTTAATGCTCTTATATCCAATTTTAAATCTCACATGTGGAAAGGAGTAGGCATTTATCAATTATTGTATTACCATGTTTAATGCAGAAAGCCAGAAAAAATAGTTTTGTTCGAATGAAAAACATTTTGATCTAAATAATGCCTTTTGGCTGTAATGTTCACCAAATGAATGAACTAGTTGAGCACCCTCTGGAGTTTTCCAAAAACTTTTCCTAAATGTGTTGAATGCATTCCCTCCTTGGATATACCTCCTTCAATGCCAAAATTTTTCAAAGGACCACAAGACAAGAGCCACTTCCTGTAGCAATCCTTTCCTGATGCATTGCATTTTTAGTATTCTCCCCCTCTGGAATCATTTGTAGCATTTTGTATTATTTTTTCTCACAGAATTATAGACTGCTTCCATAGTGCAAATACTCTTCATGTGCTCCTGGAGAGAAGATCAGAGGCCATGTATTCCAAACCCCTCATTTTAAAATGAGGAAAGTAAAGCCAAGGAAAATTAAATGATTTGCCCCAAGTTATACACACATAGCAATCATCCCAAGTAGAATTTGAATTCAATACCCTTGACTTCAAGGCAAGTGAGTTCACTTGGTTTTCTTCCCCTGTACAACACTGGGAATGTAAATATTGTATTTGTCTTCATCTTCCTCCACTCTGCTAAAATGTAAACATCAAAAAAAAAAACCCAACCCTCCCAAACACAACACATTTTATTGTCATCCTTGTATACCTCTCTGCAACAAGTAAATACTCAATTAGCTAGTTGAACTGAATTTTATTTAATTGAACATGCCATGGTATGGGAAGCAGCAATATAATAATAGATCAAAGAATGCATTAGAGCTAAAAGCCTGGGTTTAAATCTTGGTCCTGTGATTTACTAATTGTTTGACCTTTCTGAGTCTCAGTTTCCTTATCTATGAATAGGAAGGTTCTTGGACTGGTTAATCTCTCTGATTACCTTTCAGTTTTAGAATTCTCTGATCTCCATTTAACTTCATGCTATGAAGAACAAAAAAGAGGACCTACTTTGGGATGAGGTAAGATATCTTCAAGTGTTTCAAAGTCTTTGATGTGGAAGAACTAAAGTTTTTCTGTGGAGCTTCAGAGGTCAGGCTGAGGACCAATGGGTGGGAGTTCCAGGAAGGCAGAATTTGGCTCCATGCCCAGCACAACGTTCTAACAATGTGAGCTGCCTAAAAAATGATGGTCTATAGTCATGACTTCAAAAGACTGATGATGAAGCATCCCTCCCACCTCATGGAAGAGAGCTGATGACTCCAAATATAAAATCAGACATGCATTCTCAGGCATAAACAATGTGTTGATTTCTTGTTTGTCTATACTTATTTGTTGCAAGGGAGGCCTTCTACTTGAAGGTTACTGGGTGTGTAAATGGGTAGTGATACATAAAGGAAAAAGAGCATCATTCTTTTTTATGTGAATAGAAATTTATTTTCCAAAATATATGTAAAAACAAAATTTTAACATCAATTTTTAAAAGCTTTGTGTTCCAACTTCTCTTCCCCACCTCCATTCACACCACCCACCCACAAGAACTCAAGCAATTCAAAATAAGTTATGCATGAGTAGTCATGGAAAAATTCCCATATTAGTTAGTTGTGAGAGAAAACAGTCAAAAAAACCCAAAACTTCAGATTAAGGAATTGTCAAAGAGGAAAAGAAAAAAAAATGTTAATGTGTTTCCATCTTTTTTCAGATACTATCAGTTCTTTCTCTGCAGATGGTCTGCAATCTTCAAAAGTCTTTCAGGGTTATATTGGATCATTGCCTTACTGAAAATAACCACATGGTTCCCAGCAGATAGATCATCCCCCACTATTGCTCTTATTTTTTATACAGTACATCTCACTCTGCTTCAGTTCATGTAGGTCTTTCCAGGTTTTTTCTGATAGTATCCCCTTCATCATAACCTGTATAATAGTACCTTAAGCTTGACAGAGAATTTTTTTCATAAAAGCCCAGCAAAGTAGGTACCATATGTTTTGCCATTATAATCAATTATCATAACCATTTCCTTCTATCCCACTCCTTTCCCATGACATTTACTCTATCTTCTTTTTACCTATTCCTCCTCAGTGGTGTTTTACTTCTGACCATCCTCTCCCTTGCTCTGCATTCCCTTTTTTCACCATTCCTTCCTTATCCTCTTCCCCTCCTATTTTCCTGCAGGGTTAAATAGATTAAAAGAGCATCATTGTAAAATTCAGAGAAGGAAACAAAAAGTATAGGATAGAAATAGTGATTTTGCTACTCATTGTTAAATTTAATATTTACATTTTTCAATAAATTGCATAAAGTAGAAATTCATGGTTTCTTTTATAAGCTTTTACTCTTTTTGTACATTGAATTTATGTTTTTGATTATCATTAGATTTATAATACTGTACAATATGTACACACAGATACATATACACGTTCACATATATGTATAGAATATACATTGTACACATGCCTTCAGTATCTATCAAATATATATGTACATGTATATCTTTCACAAGAAAGATGCACATGGTGTGTGTCTACCTTGTAAAATGGTTGAATTCCCTGTGCCTACAGATTGAATGGCCTATGAGCCATGGTTGTAGATGAGGGGTTTTCTATCTGGTTATGGGAGATTAAGTTTAATGACCTTTAAGGACTTTTCCAACACAAACATTCAGTGACTCCATGAACCTAATTGCAGATTATCCAAAGACCTAAATCCAGGATCAGCCTTATTGGTGAGTTTTTGTTTCATCAGCAGAATCACACCCTATAATTTATCAAAATCATGGGGGCAGCTAGGTGGCGCAATGGATAGAGCCCTGGCCCTGGAGTCAGGAGGACCTGAGTTCAAAGCCAGCCTCAGACACTTAACATTTACTAGCTGTGTGACCTTGGGCAAGTCACTTAACCCCAATTGCCTCACCAAAAAAAAATATTTAAAAAAATTATCAAAATCATTCATGGAGCTATTGGTGGACAGTGATTTCAGCATTTCATGTAACTCAGAAAGAAATAGCAATTCATAACAATTTTTGGTTGGGATTATGGGGTTACTCATAGCAAGAACAGGAATAGTCACCAGGAGTTTGCATTTAGAATTAGCTTTTCCCTTGCAATTGGCTTAATAATTAATGTTTTGTCTTTGAATTTTATTGTTCATATAATCTTACAGGGTGGCTATGTGTCACAGTGGATAGAGTCAGGAAGACTCATCTTCCTAAATTCAAATCTGACCTTAGACACGTAGTAGCCATGTGACCCTGGATAAGTCACTTACTTCTGTTTACCTCAGTCCATTATCTATAAAATGAGCTGGTGAAGGACATAGCAAACCATCCCAGTATCTTTATCAAGAAAACCACAAAAGGGGTCACACAGAGTTGGACATGACTGAAATGATGAAATAAATAGTCTTACAACCCCTTTAATGCAAATATTAATTTCAAGGCTCATTCCACCAAGTCATCCACCTAGGAGTACTAATGAGATATCCCTTCATGGTATGATGTAGTTTCTACTACAAAAAATACTTAGAAAGGTGTCCACATTATAGTAATTTGTTACACTTATTTTATTTGTTGTGATATCATATTATAAATACTGAGAGCACGAAATGTATACTTCATGAGATCCACAAAATAAATTCTTGTATATAGTACATTTCACTCTGCTATAGTTCATGTAGGCCTTTCCAGGTTTTTCTGACAGCTTCCTGTTCATCATAACTTTTATATAGTACCTTAAACTTGACAAATTTTTTTTTCACAATAGCTCAGCAAAGTAGGTGTCATATGTTTTACCATTATAATCAATAATAGAAACTGTTTCCCTCTATCCTATTCCCTTCCCATGATATTTACTTTATTTTCTATCTTCTTTTACCCTATTCCTCCTCAAAATTGTTTTGCTTTCGACCGTCCCCTTCCCCACTCTGCCCTCCCTTCTTTCATCCTTCTGTCCTTATCCTCTTCCCCTCCTACTTTCCTGTAGGGTTAGATAGATGACTCCTCCCAATTGGGTGTATATGTTATTCCCTCCTTGAGCCAACTCTGATGAGATTAAGGTCTATGAGCTAATTCTGTGTTCTAAATTTACTTCCTCCTTCTCTCTTCAACCCTTTCTATGAAATTAAACGATTCAATATGCCATGCATGTGCAGTTATGCAGAACTTCTTCACCTTCCTCAAAAGTGTTTTCCTTTTAACTGCTCCCTCCCCAAATCTGCCCTTCCCTCCTTCCCCTCTTCTCCCGCCTCCCCCTTATCTCCTTGCCCTCCCGCCTTCCCCTCAGGGTAAAATATATTACTATACCCCCTTAAGTATGTATGTTATCCTTTCTTTGAGCCAATACCTATGATGATCACTCCCCCATTCCTTCCCCCCTTCCTCTCCCCTCCATAAACTTTTTCTTGTATCTTTTATGTAAGCTACTTTTCCTCAGTCTACCTCTTTATTTTAAAGTGGACAGAGCACCATCCTTGGACCCAGGAGGCCCTGGAGCCTAATTCTGGCCCCAGACATAAGCCACCCCACCCTGCCTGCCCCACAAAAAACAAGGATAAACAAAAAAATAAATGCTTTACAGATATCATCCCTTCATATTCAGTCCAGAGCTGTGTCCTCTAAGTGTATTCTTTTCAGCTGCCCTAATACTAAAAAAAGTTCTTATGAGTTGGAAGTATTATCTTCCCATTTAGAAATGCAAACAGTTTAATCTTTTAATATCCCTCATGATTTCTTTTTCCTGTTTACCTTTCTTTGCATCTCTAGTGTCTTTTATTTGAAAGTCAAATTTTTCTATTTGGTTCAGGTCTTTTCATCAAAAATGCCTGAAAAACATCTTTTTCATTGAAGTCCCCTCTTTTCCCTTCAAAGATTTTAATCAGTTTTGTTTGGTACGTGATTCTTATCTGTAGTTCCTTTGCCCTCTGGAATATAATATTCCATGCCCTGAAGTCCTTCCATGTAGATGCTGCTAGACCTTGTTTTATCCTTATTGTAGCTCTACAGTATTTGAATTATTTTTTTCTTGCTGCTTGCAATATTTTCTCCTTGATCTGGGAGCTCTGGAATTTGGCTATAATATTCCTGGAGGTTTTACTTTTGGGATGTCTTTCAGGATGTGATCAGTGGATTCTTTCAATTTTTATTTTGAATTCTGCTTCTAGAATATCAGGGCTATTTACCCTGACAGTTTCTTGGAATATGATGTCTAAACTATTATTTTGGTTGTGGTTTTCAGGTAGTCCAATGATTTTCAAATTCTCTCCTGGATCTACTTTCCAGTTCAGCTATTTCTCCAAGGAGACATTTCATATTTCCCTCTATTTTAAAATTAATATTATTATTCATTTGGATTTGCTTTACTGTGTCTTGGTTTCCCATAAAGTCACTAGCTTCCATTTGTTCAATCCCAATTCTTAGGCAGTTATTTTCTTCTGAGAGATTTTATCTCCTTTTCCATTTGTCTTTTCAAGCTGTTGACTTTTTACTCATTATTCTCCTGCATTGCTATCATTTCTGTTTCCGTTCTTTCCTCCACCTCTCAAAATCTCCCTTAAATCTCTCCTACTTTCTCTTCAAAGTCCCTTTTGAGCAGTTCCACGACCTGAGACTTCTTTCTCAAAGAGGGCCAATGATTTCAGGAGGATAATATCTTGACTTACAAGTGAATTGGATTTAAGTGAGGCAGAGTTGTGCAAATTCAATCTCATTCTCACCTTCAAGGTCATCCAAGTCCAGTGAAGGATAACTGGATATGACCCCAGATGCAGTTGAGAGACCCTGTCCTTTTTAAGCTAAGATCTTTCCTAGATCTCGGTTTGAGGCAACATCCATTCAGTGATTCAGTGATTTAAGGCTAGTTAAGAAATGAGGCCTGGGGGCAGCTAGGTGGCACAGTGGATAAAGCGCCAGCCTTGGATTCAGGAGGACCTGAGTTCAAATCTGGCCTCAGACACTTGACACTTACTAGCTGTGTGACCTTGGGCAAGTCACTTAACCCTCATTGCCCCACCAAAAACAAAAAGCAAACAAACAAACAAAAAAAAAGAAATGAGGCCTAAGATGGCACAAAAATCAATCTTGGAGGGGAAAACCCTGAATTAAAATGGAATCTTAGACACTTACGGCTGTTTGACCTTGGGCAAGTCACTTGGGAAGCAATGAGTTTATTCTAGTAAGGATTTATATTGTGTAGTTACAGCTAGTCAGAGAATAAACAATCACAACAACAACAACAACAACAACAATACAAGGTGTGTACCGAAAAAAATATGGAAGGCTGTTTACTTAGATGAAGCAACTAGGCCAATTTTGTGAATTATAAAATGAGATTATATTTACATGGCGGGGGCAGTGGCTGATGGTGGGAGTTGACATAACAAACCCTACTCCTTGTAGAACTCCTATCCATTAACCTTAGTGTTACCACTTACTATAATGATATACTTTACTAAAAGTAGCTTTGTCAATAAGGATATATGACCTGTGGTGCTAGGTGACTTCATTGATGTTCATTTGCTTAGTACTAGAAATGGAGCACTATACTTAAGCTATTTAGGTCTCAGTAAGAATAACACAGTGGGGTATAGTGTAAGAGGGTGGAAGACTTGGTGTCAGAGGACTTGTGTTTCATTCCTGGCTCTACTATTTATCTCATGCAACTTTGGCAAATAACTTTATCTCCTGGGATCTCAGTTTACTCATTTATAATATGGTACTTAGAGAAATTGAGTTATAAATTCCCTTGCATATCTAAATCTCTGATCCTTTGATTCCAGTTAATGAGGTTTTATTTCATTAAATTTCTTTTCCATTTGCCTTGCTATGTCAACACTCTGATATGGAGCCAATATTTCTGAAGAGAAAACTATTCCTTTGTTTTTTTAGTGAGGCAATGAGGGTTAAGTGACTTGCCCAGGGCCACACAACTGATAAGTGTCAAGTGTCTGAGTCCAGATTTGAACTCAGGTCCTCCTGAATCCAGAGCTGGTGCTTTATCCTCTGCACCACCTAGCTACCCCAAGAAAGCTATTCCTAATGAGAATTTGTGAAAAGAATGGAAACGTTGGGCTGGCTGTTTTGTAAAAGGGGGTGGGTCTAATATGATATCCAAACTTTATTACCTGGAATAGACATTAGTCCAAAGCATCTCATTATACTTAAAGCAGCTATAGAAGGAGGCAGATCAGACCAAAGAGAAGAAGAATAGGGACCCAGTTGTTAGGGATGTGCCCTCATTTCCTTCCCTTTGCATTGTTCTCATTGCTGTTCATACAATCTTGATAAATGCTAATAAGGAATTAACCTATAGATCATGCCAAAAGTAGAAACCTGTTCATCCTTCTTGGCTCCATTCCCTGTTAATCAGAAGTAGGATATGTGTATTGCATGTACTTTCTGACACAAGACATTCTAAATAATACCAACTATTCTCCTGAGTAGATTTGCAAAGTAATTCTAATTGAACAAAATACTAATTCTTAAGTTAAGATGCACTAGGGATCAACTATACCTATCTATCAATCACACTTTATTGGCTCAAGAGAAGGGTTTCTATAAGAATTGCCTTAAAATGACCATCTATCATTGGTAATGGAGGGATAAGTCTCTCTTCACATCTACTTTATAGCTACAGGGGATTAAAGTTTGCTTGAACTAGATGGGAAGAAAAATCTCATGTGCCTTTAAATATGAATGATCCATGTGCTAAACTTTGTCAGGACACATATTTTACTCCTTAGACATTACCTATTTTCTGTCATCTGTGGATTACTGGAATGAGAAAGGTCTCCTCTCCTCACACCAAGACACTATAGGCTTCACTGTATCCCTGGATCAATAGAAGAAGAGAAGATACAACACATCATCACAGCTTCTTTCATCACCTGGCATATCTATTGTGAGTCATTCATGCCCTCCTTATATTAATAATACTTCTTAATCAGATACAGTTTTAGATGTGTATTTGATGCCCTAGTGCTTGGTGGTTTCAATTATGTTCATTGTGGCTCTAGAGACTTGTGGGTGGTTCATTGATGCCCTTCTCCTCTTCCTCCCTCCTCTTCCTTCCCCTTCTCCTCCTCCTACTGTTCCTTTTCTCTCCCTTTCTCTCTGCCTCTCTCATCTATCCACACATATCCACACACATATACACATTTATTAACATCTATATCTATATATGTATATATATGCATGCATATATACATGTGTATCTATATTCAAGTCACACATTTTAGAGTTACAACTTATAGCAGGTGGGAAGACTGTATGTATCATGTATATATGTATGTGTGCATGTATGAATGATGTATTGTGTATTATATATTATGTGTATATGTGTGTGTGTGTGTGTGTGTGTGTGTGTGCTTACTAACTGTGTGACCCTGGGTAAGTCACTTAACCCTGATTGCCTCCAAAAAATAAAGTAAAATGTGCACATCACTCTTGCTCCAACTCAAATATGTGATTATATATTTCATGATTCTGACCATTTCTCTGTCTCTGTCTCTCTCTCTCTCCCCTTTTTCTCTTGGTGAATTCATCTACTCTCATGAGTTCAACTAACACCTCTATGCAGACAATTTCCAGATCTTTATATCCAGTCCCAGTCTATCTTTTGACATCCAGTTCCATATCATCAACTGCCTATTACACATCCCAAGTTGGATGTCCTATAGGCACATCAAACTCAACAAACATATCAGCCTTTTAACAGAATCTAAACCCCTTCCAATTAAAAGCTATTTTTTCTTTGTTTAGGTAGTACCCACCATCAGCTCAGGAATATAGTAAGCACTTAATAAAGTTTAAATAATTAATTGATCAATTACTTCTATACTTTGATAATTTTCCAGGTTTTACTCATTTTTCCACTTTAACTTATATGTAATAAATTGAAAATTTTAAACATAAAACTAGGAAGACTATTGTATCATGGGTAGAAAACTGACATAGAGAGAGTAGGTAAGAATTACAAAGGCTATGAGTTAGAAGGAATTTCATCCTTGTTAGGGCACGGAGGTGCTACAGAAAGCCCAAAGGCTATTCAAATAAGGCAAAAGCTCACTCAGTTTATCTACCTGTTTTCTAAAGACCAGGCCAGGTAGGCACAGTGAGGCTTACTGGCAGAAGCCTGGCCATGAGGTGAGGGAAATATACATATTTATATTTTTTTTTCTTTTTCTTTCTCTCCCTCTGCCCCCAGTCCTTACCATGATTGATATTATTCCCATTTTACAGTCATAGAAAGTGAGCTTCCAAGAACTCATCTAACTAAATCCTAAGTGTTAGGCCTAAATTCTAGTTTAAAGTAGACGTTTGTCTAGATAGAAAAGAAAGAGGGCTTCTGTCACTGCATCTGAGCTTAGATTCAACTCAAGAATTTACAAAATAACATGCAGGCAATAAAGATCTTTGTTATTGGAAGCATGTTAATGAGTAGAAATGTGGCCAGAAATCTGGGGAGCTGTAAAGAGAATTCATTTGTTTTTTCTGTTTCCAGATTTAATACAATTTAATGAAAGGCTATATGGCTTAGTAGCATAGAGTACTAGATTTGGATTCTGAAGATTTGGGATTAAGCCATAGCTCCACTGATTACTTGTTTAACAAGTCACAGTCTCTTTGACTATATCTATATATCTCTATCACCTATCTATCTTTCTATTTATCTATATATCATTTTTATCCAAATTTTCAAAGGTCAGTAGACATCTAGTTCTGGTTTTAATAGGCCTCAATCTTAAATAGCAAAGTCACATCTCTCTTCTTGCTCCACATAAATGGCTCCCCAATGAAAAGTTCATAGCTTCCTCTCTATAAATCAGTCACTTTTTATATGGCATTAATTTGTTGATATGTTTTGACTTCTTTGTGTTCAATTGTTTTTAAAAATAAACCATATATGAAAGATTTCTTTTTCAATATTTTGTTTTCTCAATTACATACAAAAGAGTTTTAACATTCACTTTTAAAATTTGAAATTTCAAACTCTCTACCTCCCTTTCTATACTCCCTCCTCCTTAAGAAGGCAAGCCATTTGATATAGGTAATAAATGTGCAGTCATGTAAAACATATTTCCATATTAATTATGCATTTAAGAAAAAAGACCCCCCCAAAACCCCAAAAAATAAAGTTAAAAAATATGCTTTTATCTACATTCAGACTCCATCAATTAGGTGTTTGGGAGTGGATAGCATTTTTTTATCCTAAGTCTTTCAAAAATTGTCTTAGATCATTATATTTCTGAGAAAAGCTAAGTCTTTCACAGTTGATCATGATTACAGTATTGCTGTTACTATATTTAATGTTCTCTGGGTTCTGCTCATTTAACTGTAGCAATTCATGTAAGACTTTCCAGGTTTTTCTAAGAACATCTAGCTCATCATTTGTTATAGCACAATGATATTCCATCACAAGCATATGCCACAAATTGTTCAGCCATTCCTCATTTTATGAGCATGCCTTCAATTTCTAATTCTTTAACCAAAAGAACTGTTATAAATAGTTTTGTACAAATAGGCCATTTTTCCTTTTATATCTCTTTGGGATGCAACCCTATTAGTGATATTGTCTGGTAAAAGAGTATGCATGATTTTATCACCTTTGGGGCATGATTTCAAATTGCTGTCAAGAATTGTTTGATCAGTTCACAACTCCACCAAAAATGTATTTATAGTTCCAATTTTCCCATATCACCTCAAACATTTGTCATTTTTTTCTTTTTATTTTTTTGGTCATATTAGTCAAATTTATAGATATGAGATGGCACCTCAAAGTTGTTTAAATTTTCATTTATCTAATCGATAGTGATTTTGAGCACTTTTATATGACTATAATAGCTTTGATTCCTTCATCTGAAAACTGCCTATTCATATCCTTTCACTAAACATCAATTGAGGAAATACTTGTATTATGATAAATTTGACACAGTTCTCTATATATTTGAGAAATGAGTCCTTTATCAGAGAAACACTGCAGATTATTTTCACTGAATGTTTTCACTACTGTGTATTTCCCCACAGACTGTCTCCCCCATTTATCATACTCTCTTTCTCCTTTTACCATGTATGTCCTCAAAAATATTTTGCTTTTGATTTTTACCTCCCCCAAGCTGCCCTCCCTTCTTTCACCCCTGTTTCTCTTATCCCCCTTTCCTCCTATGTTCCTGTAGGGTAGAATAGATTTCTATACCTAACTGATTCCAGTCCCAGCACTCCATCTACCTAGGTGGTATATTGATATACATGTATACACACACAGAGAAACACACACACACACATACATACATATATATATATATATATATATATGTGTGTGTGTATATACATATATACACATATATTATATATATTATACATATAATATATATAATATATTGTATATACATACATATATATATATATATATTATATACATATATATTTAGGGGATACTGTGTCTGAAGAATTCATTACCCTGCAGCAAAACTGTAGATGATACTCTTTGGGCTTAGCTTGGCTATACCTCTATGTATATATATATGTGTGTGTGTGTGTGTGTGTGTGTGTGTGTGTGGTTGTGTGTGTGTATATAGTGAGAAAATAATGGGATTTGGCAGATACTCAAAGGCCCACCTGGAGATTAATCTAAATTGATTGAATTAAGTGAGAGTAATTGACTTTGCTGATTAGCCTACTTCAAGTTAATTAGATTCTAACCATACCTGGCTAGACCTTAAGAAGGTATTGTTGTCAGAAACTAAGGACTTTGAATTCAACTCAAGACCACCTTCAAGTCCAATGAACCAATGGATTTGGATAATGCTAACCAATCAACTTGAAGCAGTGTGTAAGGACTGCCTCTGCTCCAGACCTGTAAAAAACTTCCACACTTAGTTTGAGAAGAGTTCTTGATTAAAGCAGGTTTTGTGTCAGAGGACTTGAGGAAGAACCAGACCAGGGTGGAACTCTAGGCTAGATAGGCCATTTCTTAACTCCATGTGTTCTCTTTTTTTCTAATACATAATATGCTTTAATAAATGCTTAATGCCCAAAGACTGGTGCTAAAGCTTCTAATTTAAGATGGCTACACATTAGATTTTTTTAGACATCACTGTTAGATTTTAAACATCATAATATATATATAACTATTTCAAAAACCTCATCTTAAGAATCTCTGCTTTAAATAACAAAAGTAATAACCAATTCTGTCATATTAAGAGTTGATAGATTACTAGATTTTTTTGGCACTTTTAAAAATTGACATGGTTTCTTACCAGTCTCACATCTCAAGTCCTATTTCAGTTGTTAATAAACTTCGTACTATTATTAAATAGGAAATTTCTATATAAATATATAGAACATTTATATATATATAATATTTATATATAAATATATATAATATTTATATATAAATATATATATAATATTTATATATAAATATATAAAACATGATCAAATTAGTCTCCAAATCCAAATGTCAAATGTCAAAGACCCTGACTGCCATTTTTTGTGAGCCCTGCTGAAAGTGTAAAAATCTTCAGTATATGTAAACACTTAAAATGAGAATTCCTTGTATTTTTTGTACTGAATTCCTTGTTCAAACTTCAAACAATAACATTGTGCTATTGTTATGATCCTGGGTTCTCAAAGGCCAAGGTGGAAGATCATAGGCTGTGGCTAGTCTTACCAACCAGGAAAGCCTTTGATTATAGGCCCTACAACAGAATGTATTTGTTATTGGACACATAGGTCACTTAGAGGTATAGCCAAGCTAAGCCCAAAGAGTATCATCTATAGTTTTGCTGCAGAGTGATGAATTCTTCAGACACAGTATCCCCTAAAACTGTCTAAAAACAACAAAAAAACGTGGATTAAGTGTCTCTTATGTGTCAGTCATTGTACTAAATGATAGAGGGTCTATGCTAAGTGAAGGCCTAGAACTATTTTGTTAGGTGTCTCAGTGCAGGAGATAGCCACACTGACAAAATCTCAGGTCCATGAGGTATCCCAACATATATATGAAGGAGACAGACAAGATGCCAGGCTGTGATGGTTTACTGAGAGGAAGTGAAAAAATTATCAACAACCTTTTTAACTTTCTCTATTTGACATAGGATCATAAATCAGAGACCAAAGGATTGCAGACAAAGGACCAAAGGATAGATGATCTGGTAAGATCTCCTCATATTCTGATGATGAAAATGAGGTGCAGAATGATTAACTGAAGTATGAAAAGACATAAATAGAATCAGTTTAAGTGTTCAGATACTAACCTAGGTCCTCTGAATCTGAACCCATAACTCTCTACTATACCATAAAACAGGGAAGCATTATGAAGAATTTAAAATATAGAATTATGGAGATATTTTCCTGATATGACATAAGGTCTAAGAACTAAAATTAATTTCTCAGTATAAATGAGATTACAAAGTGAAGGAAAAAGGGAAGAAAATAGAAAATAGTTTAAATAATCAAGGTGTTTATATAAAATTGACAGAGTATAATCCTGGAAAGTTATCTGAGCCTCTGTTACTTTCTGATATGGCTTTTTGATAGGAAGAGAACTTCACAAACAATGGATGAGAGATTTGCTTGGAGAAAGTTAAAATGAATGTCATAGCCATTAACTGGGAGGACTTGTTAAAAGAGCTGTAACCATCCTTAGCAAAGGAGAAATTGATAAATCACAGCCTATCTTATGGATATTTGAAAGGTATTAGTTGACTAATTAGTGGACATAGCTAGAAAGCTGAAGAATAAGTAGGATAGTTGAGACAGATGAGTTGGTCTACACCTTGTTCCCTATTACAACTTCCTTATCTCCACCTACCTCCATCACTCAGTAACCTCTCCTCTTCTGTGGTTCATATATTCCACATTTACCCAATCAAAATCCTGCAAGCTCTTGTCTACAGACCTACAGGACACTTCCCTTCTTTCCTCAACAATGTCGTTACCTGACATAACCATTCTTTCTTCTTCAATTCTTGTCTTCATAGTAGGTAGAGAACTTAAATAGATGATGGATAGATAGATAGATAGATAGATAGATAGATAGATAGATAGATAGATAGATAGACAGACACACACTCAAACCCCCTAGCTGTTCAGTTCCTCCACCTACTCATTTTCCATGACCCCACTCCACCCCATGGTACAAAATGATGGTCTTTTTTTTTTTTTTTTTATGTAGCCATCACTCACAAATTTACCATTTCCATATTTAAGATGTCTTAAATCCTCTTATCCCCTTATCCAACCATAATCTACTGGCTTTTAATCTTCTCTCTTCCCTCCTATACCAAACCCTTCATCCACACTGTGACCTCCAATCCCTTGAATGTTCACGTCTTTCCCAGACCAATGCTCTTGCACTAAACACTTTCTCTTTCCCTCCCAAATCTTGACCTTCTGATGAACCAGTTCTATACTATGTGATCTTTTACTCTTTGGTTCTTGGCCTCTTTATCATAAATTGATTGCACAGTGCCAACCCTCAGCCTTAAGTCATTTCCATTTACCTCCTACTCACTTGTTCTTGAACATAGGTAGATAAAATCAAGTTTTTACATTCCTACATGGCAAGATGATAATTGTAATTCATAAGAACTTTTTTCATTATTAGAGCAGTTGAAAGGAGTATATATAGAAAGAGGTCTCAGTTGTGAGTTGAGCATGAAGGGATGATATCTAAAAAAATAAAATTAAGGGGTGAGAGGAATGCACTGGGAGAAAGGGAAAAGGATAGATGGAATGAAGTAAATTATCTCACATAAATGAGGCAAGAAAAAGTTTTTACAGTGGAGGGGAAGATGAGGAGGTGACGGGAGTGAGTGAACCTTGCTTTCATCAAAATTAGCTCAAACATTGGCTCAAACATACATACTCAATTGGGTATAAAAATATATCTTACCCTGCAGGTAATTAGGAAGGGATGGGAATAAGAAAAGGGGGGTGGTGATAGAAGGGAGTGAGAATTGGGGGAGAGTGATAGAAAGGAGAGGAGAATGGGTGTAGGTGTTGTCAGGAGAAAAATACTTATGAGGAGGGACAGGGTGAAAGGAGAGAATAGAATAAAGTGGGGAGGGGCATAGTAACTAGACACTAGTCTAGCAATAGTAACTAGAGAAAAAATTTTTGAAACAAATTTCTCTGATAAAGTCCTCATTTCTCAAACATATAGAGAACTGAGTCAAAATTATAAAATAAGAGCTATTCCCTATTTGATAAATGTTCAAAAGATTTGAACAGTTTTGAGATAAAGTAATCAAAATTATCTATGTCCATTGTCCATATGATTAAAAAATGTTCTAACTCACTGTTTGGAGAGATGCGAATCAAAACAATTTTGGCATATTACCTCATACCCATTAATTGGGTAATGGCTGAATAAAATGTGGTACGTTATTATGATAAAATTCTATTGTGCTATAAGAAATGATGAATGGGATGTTCTCAGAAAAACCTGAAAAGACTTATATGAGCTGATGGAAAGTGAAATTTTCCTGTGTACAAAGTAACTGCAAAATTGTAAGATATCAGCTGTGAATGACTGAGGAGTCCTTGGCAATACAATGATACAAGAGATCTCTGAAGGACTTGTGATGAAAAATGTCATCCAGCCCCAGAGAAATAACTGATGGTGTCTAAATACAAATAGAAGAATTCTTTTTTACTTTTATTATTTTTCTTGAGGGATTTTTGTCTGTGTATTGTTGGGTTTTTTTACGTCATGATTTTGTACAACTATACATGGATAACCTATATTGAATTGCTTGCCTTCTTCTGGGGGCGGTGGGAGGGAGAGAATTGGCAACTCAAAGTTTTAAAAATGAATGTTAAAATCTCTTTTACACGTAATTGGGGAAAAATAAAATCCTAAATTAAAAAAGAAAGCTTTTCTCCATTGTTTTTGAAAAATTCTGATGCCTTCCTTCTTTCAATAATTATTTACTATTTTTTGTTTATAGCTTATGTACAGATAGATAGATATAGATGTGGGTATGGATATGGAAAAAGACATGGACATAGATATGGATATATAGAGATTTATAGAGATATAGAGAGATAGACTTTTTTGTTGTTGTCTCCTTTATTAGATTAACTCCTTGAAGACGGATAATTTCTTCTGCATTTCTTTGTATCTTCAATGCTTATAACAGTACCTGGAACATAAGTAGATCCTTAATAAATGTTTGCTTTATACATTTGACTGCATGTTGGCTTACTATTCATCAAAGTAAGGTTTTTTAGAACAAGTATTTAACATAACACCTATTAACTTCCAACTCTTGTGTCTATTATCTTTTTTTCACCTCAACTTTATCATAGCCAATCACTCTAATTCAAGGTAATGTTAAGGGATAAATATAAGCAAACATTATGTACCGAGTGTATACTTTGCAGCTACATTGGTTTTAAAGCACTATTGTGAAATGATGCTTTCTGTCTAGGACTAGCTTCTCTTGTCAGGGGAAAATTTAGCATTTTATATCTATACTACATGCATTTACCCATTAGATCTTGACTAAATAAAGAAGAATAATCTTCATCTGCAAGTCAGCCTGAAGAGTGGCAGAAGGATTTAAAGCTTTGTGAACTATAAATGGCATTTGTGTGTCAAACTTTCAAAAGGAATGGATTATGTTCTCTATGTCACCCCACTACAAATAGCTTATTTGGTTCACTCATATTGAAATAATCCCAGATAACCATAGCTTGCAGGTTTTTTACAGCTCTCATCAGTTGCCCTCATGTGATCTCAGCAATCTGCAAATTATTAATTTTAAGCCATCATTTCAGATGTCAAGTAGCTATTTTTTTCTCAGATGAATAGGATGTTTATTTATACAAGATACCAGATTGAGGATTTTGCACTCTAGAATGACCTCCAGAGTGTACATTGTGGGCCACAGGAATGCTTCCTCATGCCAAGACGTCTCAAGTTTGAAAATGAAAGCTATTTTTCTTAGGAACATTTTAAGATTCAAGGAGCTCCTTCCCCTTCTTCACTCACTACCTCATTTACTTTCTAGGTGCTAAGGGGTAGAAGGAAATACATACATACATGCACTATGCAGTTTATTTTTCCTTGTCATGTACTCATTCAACAGAATGGACTCTCCATTTCTTCTCTTTTCTGTACAGAGGACAGCATAACATTTCAACAGATGATTTAAGAAAATGTTTTGAAACATCACAAAATACATTTGAAATATAATATTTATGTATAATATTAGCCCTTTGAGAGCATGGAGGGGGTTTTTTGTCTGTCTTTATATCCTCAAATCCTGAGAGACTGTGTGACATAGAGATTTTCTAACTTTTTTTTAACTTCAGAGTCAGAAATAGTGGGGTTCAAATCCTACCTCTGCCAAATTCTGGCTTTATGACACTGAGTAAATCATTTAACTTTGTCCAAGAAAACTCTCAAAGAATATAAACTATGGGATGAATTGCTATCAGAATTAGTAGAGAGAGTTTACTCTCTGGGATTTCCTTCCACCAATGAAATAACAGAGTAAAGGAGAAAAGTACTGCTAATACCATTCTCCACAAAATTCCTCAGTGCCTAATACATTGCAAGGAAATTTAAGAAGTATTCCCCAAATTATAAATGATTGAGCTGAGTTGAAACAGATTCATTATTTGGTTTCTTTGCTCAAATATCCTTTTGCCAGTCTTTAGGGCTTCTTATATTATTCTTACAAAACCTTACTAGTCCTTTTGGTTCGTTAGCTGTACCTCCTTTTGCTTTCATTTTTTCAAAGTGTTGAAGGATTTTCCCCTGCATCTCTATCAGTCTCTTTAAATACCCTTTCCTCATCATTTGAACTATCTCTTAGTAGTATCCTTTTATGGTCTCTTCCAAGAGGAAGACCAGCCTGAACTTTCAGGAACCAATAATGGTCACTGAGTTTTGGCAGAAATGCAAATACTGAATTATGTATAAAAGTCACTACAAATTTCTGCCTGAACTCCATATTCCTATAAGTGAGATTGCCTGTCCTTGGCTATTATTATAATTAGCTTTTCTGGAAGCCTGCTGTGGCAAGCTTCTTTCAGCTTTTTCACCCTGGGATTTGGCATTCATTAGCAATTTCATATCTTGTTCATTAAGCAGAATATGATTGGAAGCAATGGTGGTATATAATACAAGTAATGCAAAGTTGGAATTTACCAATTATAATCAGTGCTGGAATAAGAGGTTAAGGCACTCAAGTATAGAACATGTGTAGAAGTGACCTGTTTCACCAAGAGGTTGATATAGGAAAAGAATGTAGCTAGTTAAGAGAGAGTGTCTGGGAATGAATTGAGGCGTGAGGAATTGGAGTTCATGGTGAGTGTGAAAAACAAGTTTAGAAGTTTTAAGGAAGAGAATAACAGAATGATCAAAGATGATTATCAAATAATTTCAAAGTTCATGAAAACTTGTGGTAATAGCATTATCAAGAGTATGATTGTCTCCATGTAGCTGAAATGAAATGGCAGAAAGTCAGCTATAAACTTATTCTTGAAGGAAGTTAGGTAATCCTCTAAGTGGAGGTGAAGCGGATTTGAGATGCTGTGTTAGTCACACCTGGTGCTATCCAGGTCCTCTTAACTGAGTGCACAATGCCTTTTGTGCCAATATGGCCTTTTCTGTGAACAGAGAGGCATACCTGGTAATAGAATTTCCAGGGGAGAAGTGGCTGACTTTCAGGAGACACCTAGACGCCATTGATCTGTTTTGCCTTTAATTTCTTTCTCCATTTTTCCACTTCTGAATCATCATAAGTTAGGTGGGGAGGGAAATCCTCAGAAGGTGAGAGGTTAAATATGTGTTCAGGAGCTTCTAGAGCAGCGAGGTGAAGCAGAACATTCCATGCTTGGTCCCATCTTTCATAAACGAAGAACCATCGGTATAGAGGACAATATCAGGCTTCTCTAAAGGTGTATCCAAAAGATCATCACGGGGTTTCTCAGCAATATCAACTAAAGAAGCACAGTCATGCAACAGTTCCCCCGAGAGTGGTAAGTTAGGGAACACTGTTGCTGGATTAATGACTGTGCAGCGTTTTAGAGTGATATTCTCATTACCTAACAGGGCTACTTCATATTTAGTCAGCCTTTGATCTGAAAAGGCTTATGTTCTATGACATAATAAGAGGGCCTCCACTTCATGAGGACATTGTATCATCAGAGGATTACCTAGGACCAAATCAGATACTTTTTCCACTAGAATAGCTGTTGGTGCCACTGCCCTCAGTCAGGCCGGGGTTCCTGCCACTACTGAGTCCAATTAGGTTGAATAGTAAGCTATAGGGCTTCGTGCAGGCCACAATGATTGAGTTAGAACTCCAGAAGCCACCCCTCTTTGCTGATGCACAAAGAGAGTGAATGATTTACTCTAATCTGGGAAGCCTAGGGCAGCTGTTTATAATAGGGCATGTTTCAATTCTTTTAGAGCTGAGATGTTGGGTTTCCAGCTGCAAAGGCTCTGGAACATTATTTTTTGTTAAGGATATCAGGGATTTAGTGAGCTCCCAGAAAGAAGGGATCCACTGTCTACAGAACCTTCTAACTCCCAAAATGGCTCTTAACTGCTTCTTAGTAGTGGGGGCAGTAAGTTGTTGAATGTCCTGGACTCACTCAGGAGAGACAGAGCAAGTTCTACCTGCCAGAATGAAGCCTAAATATTCTACTTGGGCCAAGCACCATTGTACCTTTGATTTAGAAACTTTGTGGCCTCTCTTGTGTAGCTCAAATAATAAGTGACAGCTATCTTCCTGACAGATTTCGGCATTAGGGGAGGCTAAAAGTAAGTCATCAACATATTGTACTAAAGTGGAGCCTTTAAAGGTAATGTAGGTGGCAGCTAGGTGGTGCAGTGGATAGAGCCCTGGAGTCAGGAGGACCTAAGTTCAAATCTGGCCTCAGACACTTAACACTTACTAGCTGTGTAACCCTGGAGAAGTCACTTAACCCTAAGTGCCTCAAAAAAAAAAAAAAAGGTAGTGGAGGCCAGATCCTGCTGTAAAATTTGGGAAAATAATGTAAGACTGTCTACAAATCCCTGGGCCTTGGCAACCCATGCACCCAAGATACAGAGGTGCTACTGTAGGTATTGATGAATGGACTATTTACTTTGATTATAGCATGATGAATTACTATAACCATATGTTTCATTAAATCTTATTTCATCATGTTAATGTTTAAGAAAGAGTCAGGATAAAGAGAGACAATGGTCAACTTCTCAAAGAAAACAAAACTTGCACTAACCTCTTAGCTTTCAATTAAAAGGTCTCCAGATGCTTTCAAATGATATTTTATAAATGAGGTTTTGTGGCATAGCTTATAAAGAGGTGACCTTGGAAGCATAAAAAAATAATTTATAACATATCTCTGAGACCTAGAGACAGTGTGATCCTGGGCAAATCACTTGAGGTCTAAGTGACCTAAGCCAGGTTCTAAGATTATAAGTTGTGAGGAAATGCAATTTCTATCCTCTTATATAACTAAGCAGATTGTTTTTGTTTTTGTTTTTGTTTTAGTTGGGGGGGGGAATTCAGATATATGATGATCAGTGTAGGGATATCCCTATTATGGAAATTCCCTTCATCAGATGAGCAGAAAAGAATTTTACTTATCATTTAAAATCAATAATTTAAATCACTGAGAATGTAAATGTCTTGTTTGTGGTCACATAACTAGTATATGTTAGATAAAACACCTGAACCCAGGTATCCCTGGATCTAAGGCTAGCACCTAGATACTATTTCATAAGGGCAGCTAGGTGGTGCAATGGATAAGCACCAGTCCAGGATATAGGAGGACCTGAATTCAAATCCTACCTCAGACACTTGACACTTATTAGCTGTGTGACCCTGGGCATGTCAATTAACTTCATTGCCCCACAAAAAAAAAAAGAAAAGAAATTAAAATAGATACTATTTCATGTCATAGTGTAAAGCCAATACTTGTTTTTAAAACACTGAATTCTGTTTAGCTTTTATATAGATATATATCTACTTGTATACATATATGCATATGGATATATATGCAAATATACCCATGTATATATAACTATATGTATATGCACACACACACATACACACACATATATATATATATATATATATATGGATGTACCTATATGAGCATATAGATGCATATTCTGTTGTCATAAAAAGTTGATATTTGTTTTAAGCCACTGAATTTTATAGAGTTTAGTCCATCATTGTTGGAAGCATTGGGATAGAAAAAAATTATAAAATTATACATGATAACCAAAATAATTTAGTTCCTAAAATGATTTTCCTTTAATATTATTTCTATATTATTATAATAATATGGGTTATTTGAAATGAACCATTAATAAATTCATTGATCATTTATTCAAAAAAAATTTGAGTGTCTACTGTGATCAAGTCAATGTGTGGGTCATTGAATGAGGAAGGAAGATGAAAATATGACCAATGCCCTTAGGGATCTAAAAACAGAAGGGAAAATTTTCCCTTACAGAAATATCTCTAACATGTAGCAGTAATTAGTAATATATGACAAGTAAAGAATAGAAGTGTTATAGAGTTTCAGTAGGAAAAGTGAATAATTCAGCTAGGAAGATCAGGGTAAGCTTCCTGCATATAGGTATAATTTGAGCTATTCCTTGAGCCATCTTTTACTAGATTTTGACTGTTAGGGCTGGAATTGAGAATCTTTTGAACAAATGGAGAGAAATAAACAAAAAGAAATCAAAGGTAGGAAAGTGAAGGTCTTTATTATGAAATGTCCATTAGTTGGAGTTTTGTTGGATCGGTTCACATAAGGGATTAGAACAATAGGAAGCTGTAAAGTTAGTTTGGACTTGATTCGCTAGGCAATGAGGATATATCAATGATGTTTTAGAATCCTGTGATGTCATAAAATATCTACATTAAGCTTCATGAGGATGGGTTTCTCACAGTATGTATATTACCTAGGTAATAATGAATCAGCTCTCATATGACTTCATACTAAAGGAGAGAGATGTATGCTAGAAAACAGTGTAATTCAGTGTTCATAACAGTTGGAATGTCCAAATAAACACAGAGGGCTTTATTTTATTGGTTTAATGATGGCTTGAAGGAGGTCTCCAGTGGAGTTGCCACAGGATCACTGCTTGTCAAATGTTATTTTACATTTTATTTATGTCTTGGATAAAAGAATAGAAACAATACTTATAACTTGAGAGGTGACAGAAAATGAGAAGAAACACCTAACACATTGGATGATAGAATCAGGATCCAAAAATGCATTTATAGTCTAGAGTATTGGACCAAGTATAATAAGATGGAATTTAATAAGGGAAAATATGGTCCAGCTTTTAAAAAAATACTTCCAAGGTACAATTGGAAAGCAGAGTGAGATAGCAATTTTCCTTATTAAAAATATATATCTGGGGGCAGCTAGATGGCGCAGTGGATAGAGCACGGGCCCTGGATTCAGGAGTACCTGAGTTCAAATCCAGCCTCAGACACTTAACACTTACTAGCTGTGGATTAGGGATTATATGCTAAATCTGACAAACAATTGGGATACTTTGAGAAGCATAGTTTCCACAAATAAAGAGATGGTAGTCCCCATAGTCTCACCACATCTTGAGAATTGTTTTCGGTTTGGGTTGCCATAGTTTAAGACATTGATAAGCTAGAAAATGCCTAAAGAAGGTCAGCTCAAATAGTAAAGGGCCTTGAGTAAACATTATATGAAAATTAGTTGAAGAAATTTAGGATTTTTAGTTGGGAGGGATAGGGTTAGGGAGGATGCGGAGAAAACCAAGATAGCCAAATCTTTAAGTATTGGAAAAACTATCATTAGCAAATTATTTGACTTAGTCGGATTGGCCCCATAGGGAAGAACCATGGTCACTGGGTGGAAGTTTCAAAGAGACAAATTTGAATTAAATAAAGAAAAAAAAACTTGCTAACAATTAGAGTTATCCAAAGGGAAATGGGCTACCATAGGAATTTGTGGGGTTTCCACTATTGGAAGGCTTTAAGCAGAAAGGGGATGAACAATAGTCAGGTATACTGTACTGGATATTTGTTTCTTTTTATGGGTTAGACCAGATGACACTTTCCAGCTCTGAAATTCTGGGCTATCTATTTGTGCTTAGGAATTACATATAGGAAAACTCATAGGTAATTATTTTATGATATTTGTTCACTTGCCTTTTTGTAATATTATTTTCCTATTAAATATGGTGATTTGTATAGCTTTGGATAAATTCCTCTTTGCTATTAGTAGGCATTATACAGCAGGTAGAAGACTATCTCTGGGATCAGAGAATCTGGTCTACCTTGTGACTGTTGGCAAATTACACAAAATCCCTAGACCTCAGTTTATTCAACCTTTAAAAGAAAGAGCTGGCCTAGGTGGCCTCTGAGGTCTGTTCCCATTCTCAGTATCTTATTAATGCAAACCTTGAATTTACTTTAATTTTGTTTCTGTTGGATGTTTTTTTTGTGTGTGAGGCAATGAGGGTAAAGTGACTTGCCCAGGATCACACAGCTAGTAAGTGTCAAATGTCTGAGGTCAGATTTGAACTCAGGTCCTCCTAAATCCAGGGCTAGCACTTTATCCACTGCACCATATAACTGCCCCCTAAAGTCATAATGTTTTGTTCTGTTTTTTTTTGTTTGTTTGTTTGTTTTTTGTTTTTTGCAGAGCAATGAGGGTTAAGTGACTTAGCCAGGGCCATACCGCTA
The DNA here is from genome assembly GCF_019393635.1 of Dromiciops gliroides. NCBI lineage: Eukaryota > Metazoa > Chordata > Mammalia > Microbiotheria > Microbiotheriidae > Dromiciops > Dromiciops gliroides. The sequence goes on along the minus strand of NC_057863.1, from coordinate 524,680,927 downwards.
GTGTCTTGTGTCTAAGGCCAGATTTGAACTCAGGTCCTCCTGAATCTAGGGCCAGTGCTTTATCCACTGTGCCACCTAGCTGCCCCCTCGGTATCTTATCTAAGTATCCTATGAGAATTTTCCAAGATTCAATACTCTATCCTAGTACTAGGAAAATTCTCTCAAAATCATCTTTACTTTCAAAATTCATAAATGAAAAGAGCATATCCAAGCAGTGAGCAGAGGCTGGGTTAAATTCTACTTCCTTTATATTTCCACAGCAATATGCAGACTATGATTTTAAGTCTTTCAGTTGCCATGATTTAATTTTTTTTGAAAAAGTGAGAATAAGTCTAATAACTCAAATAACCCTATCATTCAGGTTGTCACCAATAGCTCTTTAGGCCGAGAATGGGTAAACTTTACAAGCTACTTTAATCTGCTTCTGCTCCAATTGGTTTTGGCACCTTAAACCTTTATTCAGTCCTTAGAACTCTAGTTGCTGCCCTGGGAAAACAAAGAAACTATCCAAATTTGTAATCTAGACAATGACCAGGAAAATCATTCTCTATTTCAAGAGCAAAATAGATCATGTCAAGCAATTTCTATCCTGTCTAGTCTGAATTTTGTAATAAGCCCAAGAAAGAGGCATCAAACTTCTACTAAATGTCTGTGACAGTTTCGAAGCATTATTATACCAAAGAAAGGGGCTTCATTTTTCAAACTGAAAAGAATATATAGAAGAGATTAAATTAACCAAATTACTGTCTCTGAAGAGAAAAAAAGGACTATGGAAGTAGTCATGGAAGCAAGCACAATCTAATGACATAGGTCTGAGGTAAGGAATCAGTTTCAATCTTAGTTTTGACACTTATTCCCATGGTGACCTGCTATGCATTGCTTATTCTATCAGGACAATTTCAGAATTCACTGAATAGAAAGCTAGGTGCCCAGTGAATGAGACTTTACTTACAAATCTTTACAATTTATCCAACCATTGTTGGATAACTAATATTTACTAAGTCATTATAATTTGCAGGGTAATGGGACTGGGTTTATGGTTGTGAAAACTGAGGAATTCTGATCCAACTTCTAACTACAAAGGCTTAATAACCTATTTCCCATTAGAAAATACATACAATGTGAAAATGCCAACAATTTATGGTGGTTGTGGTGACGATGATGATGATGGTATTAAGAATATATAGCTCTATCATCTGGCAAAACATTTTAAATGCATTTATATCTCACAACAAACCTGTGAAATAGGAGCTAGTATTATCCTCATTTTTTTTATACAGAAGGAAAACAAATTCAAGAACTAACTCATTTGCATAGGAAAACATACCTAGTAAAGCATCTCAGCCATGATTCAAACTCTTTTCGGAGATTTCATTTTTTTTTTTTTTTGGTCCTAAGCTTCTTATTCTCCTTCTAATTCTTTCCTCCAGAGCTTTTATTTCATTGTTTTATCCCTTACTTCATTTTGTTCAGATATTGACATGGTTGTTTTTTTTTTAAATCAATTCCTTTTTCTTTGAGTCTTTGATCACACTTGTCAAGGGATAAGAGTTTTAATAATTTTTCATACTAGATAGTGTTTTCTTTAATCCACTCATATCTCCAGCTTTAGTTCAAGAATTTGGGCCCTACTAGTTCTTACCATGGTTTGCCTAGATTCCAGTCCTCTACTCCACCTTCCAGAATTTGCCCACAAATATGTTTCTATACATCTTTATATTCTTCACATTCATTATTTTGTGGTGCAATAATATTCAATTATACCAAAATCTCACAATTTATTAAGCCACTACCAAATCACTGTACATCGGTTTTTGTTTTTTTAGGTTTTAGCTTTTTTTATTTTATAAATATATATACATACACATATATACATATACACATATATATACATATGCATATATATATATGTGCAGATAGAGTTTCCCTTTTTATATCAGAGTTGAAATTCAGTCCTAGTAGTGACATTATTGGAATCAAAGGATATGAAGAGTTTCTATCTTCTCATTCTAGACTGCTAGATTTCACTATAAAAAGATTGTCCACATATCCACAGCTCCAGAATATCTCATAGTCCTGTTTCCCTCTACTCAAACAACAATAAAGTACAATGTTATTAATGATTTTTGCCAATTTGAAGAGAATAAGATGTTATCTGAAAGCTGTTTCAATTTTTATTCATCTAATTATTAGTTTAAGAAAAACCTTAAAGTTATTCTTTAATTTATTTGCTCCTTTGATGTTGCCATAAATTTGGGAGTGGGCAGCGAGGTGGCACAGTGAATAGAGCACTGGCCCTGAAACTGGGAGGACCTTAGTTCAAATGTCACCTCAGACATTCATTAGTTTTGTGACCCTGGGCTAGTCACCTAACCCAATTTGCCATCTCCATCCAGGTCCATCTCCAGTTGTCCTGATAATATATCTTACCACTGGACCCAGATGGCTATGGAGGAGAGAGTAAGGTTGGTGACTTTTCACAGTCCTCCCTCCCTTAAATCCAATTGACTGCAAGTCATGACATCACCCTGATGTTATTGTGCTCTTTGAAAATGAAGGACAAACAACAGTTACAACAAATTTCGGAGGAAACGGAAGAGTAAATAGATTTTAAACTTTGACATTTGTCAGTTATAAACAGCACATGAGGTGTGTCATACTACCAATGATGAATTATCTATCAGTAGAAACATAATCATTTCCTAAAGGAAAAAATCCAATAACTAAAAAAAGAACAGATGCTCTGCCAAGTGCAAACATGCCCAAAGCCACATTCCTGACCTATAACTGTGTTTATAAGGTTATTGCAGGTTAATTTATGCAAATGGACAAACTGTCCTTATTTTCAGTGACTTTTAGTGACCTCTCTACTGACAAACACTTCCAGATGTCTGCTTCATGACAGAAATATAGTTTAGGACAGCAGCATCATATCTGTGTTCTCCTCTGGAATATTATATATCTGGTCATGCTTTATGCATTTTTGCCATGTATAGAAATTGCTTTGTTTAGGGGATACGGATAGATGAGTAAATCAAATGGTACTGTTAAGAAAAGGTAATTGTTTCATCTATATTAAGGGATAAGGGATAAATCATTCATAATTCTGTCTGCTGTGCTAAAACAACAACCAGGCAATCTAAGCAACTTTTCTCAGGTGACATTACACTGTATTTATCTATCACCCTAGTCAGACTGGTATTGCAAAATGGTCTTTCAATTAACACTGACCCTTCTAACAAGGCACATCAGAGATGACATTGTAGTTATGCTTGCAAAAGCATTCATTAAACGACCCATATTACAGGAGACATAGGAAGCTAGGCACATTAAAACTCTGTGGTGGAGTTAAGAATTAGTTCAACCATTATAGTAAACTACTTGGAACTAAATGAGAAAAAAATTGTAAACTATTGATACCCTTAGATCCATGCACCTCACTATAGGAAAATACAAGGATATTAAAGACTAAAAGAAATGTCTAATATGCCAAATATTCATTCATAGCAGTACTTTTGGTGGTAGCAAAGGCTTCAGGACTAAATGAATATCATTGACTAAAGAATGCCTGACCAAACTATCAAATGTGAATATAAGGAAATGTAATTTTGTAACAAGAAATGATAAATATGAGTAATTCAGAGAAATATGTGAAGTCACATGAACTGATGTAAAATGAAGAGCCAGAAATACCACAAAGACAATGACTGCAAAAATATAAATGGATATAACATTAAAATATATCAGAAATAAGATTAAGGGGCAGCTAGGTGATGCAGTGGATAGAGCACCAGCCCTGGAGTCAGGAGTAGCTGTGTGACCCTCAGCGAGTCACTTAACCCCAATTGCCTCAATAAAATAATAATAATAATAATAATAATAATAATAATAATAATAATAATAATAAAATTTAAAAAAATAAAAATAAGATTAAATTCAAACACCAGGATACTTGCTTCTTCTTCGTAGACAAATTGTACACAAAGGACATGTTAAGTTGAGTGATATATCAGGGTTTTTTGTTTTGGTTTTTAATCATAAAAGTATTTTTATTATTTTCAAGTTACATGTAAATATATTTTTCAACTTTTTTTTCTTTTATTTTCTTTTTTTTTGTGGGGCAATGAGGCTGGATTTGAGCTCAGGTCCTCCTTAATCCAGGGTCAGTGCTTTATTTACTTCGCCACCTAGCTGCCCCCTCAACATTTGTTTTCAAAAGTATTTTAGCTCCAAATTTTTCTCTCTCCCTCCATTCCTTCCCCCATCTCTAAGACAGAAAGAAATTTGATATAAATTATATATGTACAATCACATTAAACATATTACTACTGTGTCTCCTGTGTCTAATCTATTCCATTGATCTACCACTCTATTTCTTAGCCAGTAACAACTGCCACTTTACAGTATAGCTTCAGATTGGGTATGGCTAGCTGACCTTCCTGTACATTTTTTTATTGGTTCCTTTGATATCCTTGACCTTTTGTTCTTTCAGGTGAATTTTGTCCTCTTTTTTTCTAGCTCCATAAAATAAATTTTAGGTAGTCTGGTATGGCGCTGAATAAATAAATTAATTTTGGTAGAATTGTCATTTTTATTATTTAACTTGGCCTATCCATGAGCAATTGATAGTTTTCTAATTATTTAGATCTGATTTTATTTGTGTGAAAAGTGTTTTGTTATTATGTTCGTAGAGTTCCTGCTTTTATCTTGGCAGGTAGACTTAAAAGTATTTTATATTGTGTAAAGATAATTTAAATGGAATTTCTCTTTCTATCTCTTGCTGCTGAGTTTTATTGGTTATCAGTTTGTCTTAGCATATAAGTTTATATTACAAGTTGAGGTTGGGGGCAGCTAGGTGTCAAAGTGAATAAAGCACTGTCCCTGGATTTAGGAGGACCTGAGTTCAAATCTGGCCTCAGACACTTAACACTTACTAGCGGCAAGTCACTTAACCCTCATTGCCCCACAAAAACAAAACAAAAGAAAAACAACAACAACAAAAGTTGAGGATATTGGAAAGAGTTTACATTATTAAAAAAATTAAAAGTAGATGGTAAAATGAATAGGGTGCTGGATCTGGAGTGAGAGAGATCTACATTCAGATACTTTTCTAGATTCACTAGTACATCTGTATCCCAAAGTAAGCAAATAAAAGAGAAAAAGAGCTATTTATACAAGAAATTTTTACAGCACCTCTCTTTGTGGTGGAAACAAATTAGAAATCAAGGGGGAGCTCATTAATTGTAGAATGGCTGAACACGTTGTGAAATATAATTGTGATGAAATACTATTTTGCTATAAGAAATGATGAAGATATTTTCAGGAAAATCTGGGAAGACTTACATGAACTGATACAAAATGAGCAGAACTGGAACATTGTACACAGCAATCGAAATTTTGTATGGTGATCAAAATTTTAAGGATGATCAACTGTGAAAGACAACTATTCCCATCAACATAATGATCTGAGGCAATTACAAAGGTCCCATTATAAAAAATGCGATTCACCTCTAGAAAGAGTACTGATGAATTCTGAACGTAGACTGAAGCATACATTTTTTCTCTTTATTTTTATTATGTTTTGTTTGTAATTTATCTTGCAGTATTGCTAGTATGAAAATATATCTTTCATTACTTCATAGAAATGATATCAAAATATTTGCCTTCTCAAGGAGAGAGGATGGTAGGGAGAGAGAGAAAATTTAGAAATCAATTTTTTTAAAGATTTTTTTCACATATGATTGGGAAATAGTTAACAAAATATATTTTTTTTAATTTTAAAAAAGCTAATATGGGACAATAAGGTCCACCTTCAGTAATTTATTTTACATTGATTTCTAACAGAATATAGAACACTTGGATCTAATCAGGAAACTTTAGGTGCTTTAAAACATATAAAATAATGTTTTATATAATTCCTTAGTGACAACTTTCCAAAAAGTTGTAAGAGACTAAGTACAAACATATGAGAAGTGAAATAGTAATAAAATATTTAAATAATATTAAAATTCATTAGATGATAACAAAAGCTAACAGTTATGCTATTTCTTTTAAGCCTGTCACACATTATCTCATTTGATAAGACAAAACATTATTAATTGTCAGGTGAATTAAATAGCTAATCATTACTAAACATGGTTAGAAGATGGAAAAAAATTTTTCATTTGGATAGATTAGGACAATTTATGCCAAACTCATCTAGGCTCTAAATAATGGAATAGAAAGGATTACTAGAATCTCTGGCCCATTTAATCATATAACTTGTCATGTAGAAATCAATGCTAAATATATCAGAGAATGATGTGGAATTCCCACAATGTTAGAAGTATTATTGACATCATTTTTCATTTATACTTATATGTATAATCTTTTCCATATTGTTTCCTCCTTAGAATGTAATCTCTTTGAAGGAAATGAGTTTTCATCTTTATTTCCCTAGTGTTTACCATAGTTCTTCTTCTATAACAAGCACTTAATAAATTCTTATTTGTCACTGATGTTAGTAGATGGGAAATGGGCAGATTGGTATGGCAAAGATATTCAGTTAAGTAAAGGGAGAAAAGATGAAAACTTTTTTATAAAGATTTACTTTTTCAAAATGAGACAAGTTTTAACTGCCAATTTACAAATAATGATTGAAATATTACATGAAATCATATGCCAAACATTTCTAAACACTAGGAAAACAAAGATAAAGGAAAAACCGTTTATGTTTGACAATAATTTATATCCTATAAAGGGAGAGAATAGATATATAAAAAGTCAAAAGAATGAAGGATAAGTGAATGGAAGGATGGGAATAGAATCTGCAATGTTAATTTAGAAATTGAAGATTTAATTATATTTTCAATAGGCATGAAGTTGAAATGTGATGACCTATCATGAAATGAATGATGACCCATTAAAGGGTAATGACTTGTGTTTTATTACTTTAAAAAAATCTCCCATTTAATTTATTCAAATTTTGTTTTCATTTTAATATCTCATTTAAATTTCAGATTTATTTTATATTTGCTTAAGGACTTTGATTTGCTTATTTCTAGATTCTTTAGTTGTATATCCAATGCCTATATATGTTATTTTTTCTCACTTTAATGAAAATGTTTAGATATATGAATTTTCCCCTAAGGTCTATTTTGGCTACATCACAATATTTTGTTGTAGTGTTTTATTGATGTCATTTTCATTGTTCTTTGGTAAACTTATTTATTGTTATTATGATTTATTGTTTGACCCACATGCTCTTTAGAATTATATTATTTAGTCTTTATGTAAATCTGAATACTTTCTTCAAATAAAATTTATTAATTATATTTTATTGTACTGAGGTCAGTAAAAGAAATTTCATTTTTTCTTTTTTCTTTTTATTTCCTCATACATCACCCAGTGAAAAATTATTAAGCACCTAGTATGTATCAGGCACTATATTAGATGCTAGGGATATTAATGAAATAATCCAAATTTGCAAGATATAGTATTTCAATGGGTGAGATAAAAAGGACATATACAAATATATACAGAATAATTCTAAAGAAAATATATACAAAATAGTTAAACAATGTAGTTTGAGAGAGAATAGATAAGCAGTTAGGGAAATCAGGAAAGATCATGTAGAGGGTAATAGTTAAACTGTGATTTGAAGAAATTGAGGGACTTTATAAGCATTCTATAAGATATGAATATATTTGGGTCATGGAAGTCAGCTAGTCCAAAAGTACTGAAATGGGAGATAGGGTGCTATGTGAAAAATAGACAGAATGACATTTGGGCTAAACCACAGAGTACAGTAAGGGGAATAATGGGCAATTAGCCTAAGAAGATAGATTTATAGACAAGGCCATAAAGTTAGGTTTTCTAAATTTAGCTTTAAAGACTAAACGGAGGAGTTTATATTTTACTTTAGAAGCAATAGGAATCCAATGGAGTTAACTGAATAAGGGAGTGACATGGTCTTATTAAGGAAACATCAGTTTGGTAACCATGAGCAGGATAGACTGAAATGGAGAGATAAAAAGCTAGAACCTAGTTAGAAAGCCATTGCAATAATCACACTTCCAAATATGTAAAATAGAAAGTTTCTCCTTCTCCCTCATGTTTCTCTAGTGTATTTTTTCTCCTTCGCCTTTTCTTTATTCTCTTAAAGAAAACAAAACAGGGCCAACCATAACAATTCTCTGAGTTTGTCTTTCTTTTCTCGTTCCTTTAGTCCATGATACTGTGGAATCCTGAAACAACAATGACCACTTCTACTTTAGTAGGTTGTAAGAGTCTGATTACCACTTAACTTCTTTATTTTTTAAATGCATTTGTGTTTGTAAATTTTTCTTTTGTCTTATGATTTCACTTTGAATATTCTACCCAGTTCTGTTTATGTTAACAGGAGTTCTTGAATGTCTCTTGTCTAGTGAAGTCCTTTTTTTTCTCTCTGAAAGATAATATTCAGTGTCATAGGATGATGTTTTTGGTTATAATTCTTTTTTCCTTTTGGTACACTGTACTCCCAGTTTTCCTTTCCTTTAGATTAACTATTGCATATCCTTGTGTGGTCCTGATTTTGGTTTTTTGATATTTGTGCTATTTTCACTTGATTGCTTATTTTTATTTTAATTTTTGTTTGTTTTGCAAATTCTAGATTTTGGCTTTGACATTAATCTGTAAGGGCAATTGAATGTTGTTGTGGGATGTGATCTGTGATTTTTTAAAATTAATTTTAAATTTGCCCTCTCATTTCAATATTTCTGAGCAGTTTCTTTTTATACCTTAACATGACATATGCTCTTTTTTTGGTAATAATTTTAGGAAATCCAATATTTCTTAAATTTTCTCTTTTTTATTCTACTTTCAAGGTCTATTCATTTAATGGTAGAAAGTGATATGTTCTAATTTTTAGTCTTCTATTTTATTGCTTGTGTTATTTTTTGTTTTCTCATAAATATTTGAATTTTCTTCTACAATTCTATTTTTTCTCAGTATTTACTACTAAGGAAAGGTTTTCTACTTTCTATACTAAGGAGTTTATTCTTTTTTTTTTTCTTTTATGTTTTCTAGTCTCATTCTTTATTACATCTTTTAACTGTTGCTTTATTTCAAGCATCTACTTCTGGCACCTTTACAGCCAGCCCATTATGTTTTTTTTACAAAAATTATAATTTTAACTATTGTTATTTTTCTTCATCTGAGATTTTGTCATATGTTTCTATTAACCCACAGTACTTCTTTAATATATTAGGGCTTCCCTTCTGCTTACTTATATTTTTAGTCTCAGTTATAGTCTTTTGCCAGAACCAGTGTCTAAAATCTCTTACCAATAGCCAGCTCTTTTCTCCCTTTGTACTGTAAGAGCAGTGTGCTGCTCTACAGGGGCTAGATCTTAACTATCCTGCAGTATGGATTTTATTGGTGTTGTCCATTCATTTTTCAGTCATATCTGACTTCATTACCTTGTTTGGTATTTTCTTGGCAAAGACACTGAAGGGGTTTGCAATTTCTTTCTCCAACTCATTTTACAAATGAGGAAATGGAGGCAAATATGGTTAATTGACTTGCTCAGGGTCACACAGATAGCAAGTGTTTGAATTATGAAGATCAGTCTTCCTGACTCTAGGTCTGGTACCCTTTATATTACACCACCTAATTGCCCTCAGTATGTATTCTATTATTCAACTAATTTTCTGTATGAGATGAATGAGTTGAGAGCTGATCCCACTTCCCTTCTTGTCAACTTGGTAGTCTTTCCTGCTTGTGCAACCATGAATAATGATATCAAGCTGAACCCAGAGACTTTACTCATACCCACAGTCTATTTTTGCTCTGATTGATAAGATGCATTGCCCTAGTTGTGCCTCCTGCAATAATCTGAAGAGTAAAATGAGATTTTTATGGCTGTTAAATTTGTTTTCTGTCTGGACTGAACCCAAGTCACACTGACTTAAGCCTGTGTCCTTATAGACCCCAATATATCTGATTGTAGCAGTCTTACCAAATCTTCCAAACTTCTCTCCTATTTGCCCAAGTCCATCTCTTCTTATTCTCTGAAACTAGTCAACTAAAGGAATCAGCCCAGTTTGTGGCAATAGTGACAGTATGCCAGAAGGCTTCAGTTCTATTCCCTGGTGAGGTTAGAACACTAGTTGTGATGATAGTCTTATTTCCTGGTGACCTTGGCTTCAGTAGCATAACTTTATAAATATATACTGGGTGTTGCACTTTCATACTTGTTTCCCTGTACAGGATCCCACTTATCCCTCTTAGCAGAGATCACACTGGCTTCAGGCACAGTGTTGGGTGAGATGGAGGCCTTCAGCAGTGTTTCTTTCTGGTGTTGTTTTGTTTTGTTGACTAAATATTATGTCTGCTTCTTTTCTTATCTATTCTCATATGTTTTTACAAGGAAGCTACATTTGGAAACCATTCACATTTTCTATCTCTGGGAGGAGCCTTTCTTATTTAATAACACTTGGGCCCAGAGAAGTAACCTAATTGGCCAAGCATTTCATAGTTAGTGACAGACAGGGACCCCATTAGGTACCAGAATCACAGGAATAAATTTCAGTTGCAGCAGGTAGGGTAGGGACTGGATATGTCAATTCATTCCTTTGAGAAAATTTGATGTGAGGAAACTCCCTCTAGCAAAGTAATGTCACACCTTCTATTCTTTAGTTTTTAATGATTTATTTTTCTGTTTACATGGAAAAACAAATTTCAACATTTAAAAAAAAATGAGTTTCAATTTTTTTTCCCTCTCATTGAGAAAGCAAGCAATTTGATATAGGTTATACGTGGGTATTCATGGAAAACATTTCATATTACTTATGTTGTGAAAGAAAAACACACATAACACAAACATATACACACATACACACACATACAGAGAATTTAAATAAAGTATGCTTCTATCTTCATTCCCACTCCTTCAGTTCTTTCTCTGGAGATGGATGACATTTTTCACATTAAGTCCTTCAGCATTGTCATGGAGCTTTGCAATTCCAATAATAGCAAAGCCATTCACAGTTAATCATTGTATAATATTGCTAATATTGTGTATAATTTTATTATTGTTCTGCTCACATCATTTTGCATCATTTTATGTAAGTTTTTTTCTGAAAGAAACCTACTAATCATTTCTTATATCACAATAGTGCTCTATCATAATCACATACCACAACATGTTCAGGGATTCCCCAAATTATTGGCACATTGCCTTGATTTCCAATAATTTGCCATCACCAAAAGAGCTTCTATAAATATCTTTGTACATATAGATAATTTTCCTTTTTAAAAATACCTATGGTATAGAGACCTAGAAGTAATATTTTTCAGAAGGTATGCATAGTTTTATAACTCGTTGAGAGTAATCCTAAATTGTTCTCCAGTTAGATTAGTTCACAACTCCACCAATATAGAGCATTAATGTCCCATTTTCCCCACATTCCATCCAACACTTGTTATATTCCTTTTCTATCATATTAGCCAAAGAGATACGTGTGAGATGATACCTTAGAGTTTTTTTAATTTGAATTTCTCCAATCGATAGTGATTTAGAACCTTTTTTCATATGACTATAGATGCTTTGATAGATAGATATATCTATAGGTAACCACAGATAGCTTCATCTGAAAATTGCTTACTCATATATTTTTATGAATTATAAATTGGGAAGTGACTCATATTCTTATAAAGTTGACACAGTTTCATATGTGTTGGAGAAATGATGCCTTTATCAGAGAAATCTGCTATATTTTTTCATAGTTTCCTGCTTTTTTCTAAATTTGGCTGCATTAATTTTATTTATGAAAAAAATTTATTTAATGTGATACATTCAGCATTGTTCTCTTTCTTTTTTGGTCCAAAAATCTGCCCATTGTTCAGAGACCTGACAGATAAATGATTCTTTGTTTCTTTAATTTATTTATATTATCACTTTTATGTTTATGCATAAATTACATACCCACTTTGTCCTTATCTTGGTTTATGGTGTGAGATTTTGGTCTATACCTAGTTTCTCCCCATCTGCTTTACAGTTTTCCTAGCACTTTTCTCAAATAGTTCTTGTCCCATAAGATGAGATCCTTGAATTTATCAACATTGGATAACTATGGTTATTACACACTCTGTATTGTGTACCCAGTCGATTCCACTGACCAAACATTTTGTCTCTTAGCTAGTACAGATTCTTTTGATGATTACTGTTATGTACTACATTATGAGAACCAGTATAGTTAGGCCACCTTCCTTCACATTTTTTTCATTAATTTCCTTGATATTCTCAACTATTTTTCCTTCAAGATGAATATTGTTATAATTTTTCTAACTCTACAATACTTATTTGGTGGGGTTTGTTTGGTATAGAACTGAATAAGAAAATTAATTTAGGTATGTTGACTCAGCCTTCTTTTTTTCAGGCATTTCAGTTGTCTTCAACTATTCATGACCCCATTTTAGAGTTTTCTTGGCAAAGATGCTGAAGTGTTTTCACATTTCTTTCTGCAGCTCATTTTATAGATGAGGGACTAAGGCAAACAGGGTTAAGTTACTTCCCCAGGATTACACAGCTAGTAAGTGTCTTAGGCAGGATTTTCACTCATGAAAACTCATGAAGAGTTGGATATGACTAAACAAGTCTTATGTGGCCCTTTGTGACCCTGTTTCAGGGTTTCTTTACAAAGATACTGGAGTGGTTTGACATTTCCTTATCCAGCTCATTTTATAGATAAAAAACTGAGAAAAACAGGATTGTTACTTGCCCAGAGTCACATAGTTAGTAAATGTCTGAGGCCAGATGACTAATTTCTTGCCTTCATTTTGGCTTACTTCTTCCTCCCTCTCGACATTCCCATGATAAAAAAGAGACAATGCTATAAGCAAAATGGCCATGGACCTGTGTATCCAAGACTGACATATGTCCCACAAATATCGTCCTCAGTTTTTGGTCTTTAGATATGTGCTTTTGTTTTAGGTGAATTACATTGGAAAATATGATTAGGTGAGTTTCTGAAGGTCTAGGCCTCAAATTCAAACTATTCAACCAATTTAAATCAACAAATCCAGTTTTAAGTTTCAAGTTTTCTGGATGTGATGTTCAGGCCAAAGCCTAGCAGTAACTAAGATAAGGCCTTATCCAGCAGCTATGCAACCTTTGAGTGTTAACTTAGTGTGATTGGTGCTATATAGAAATTGTATCATCTCATTCTCCCATGGGATGGATTTGGTATTGGTGAAAATGTTTTGATAGTATTGGAGTAAACCTGCATACTTTCCTCCTTTCCATAACTTCAAAGTAAATATCTCTTTGTACCAGTTAATTGATATTGATTGGTTAAATGGAACTGTGTCACAGGTAACGTCTGCTTTAGAGTAGGTGAGAAATAGGAACCATAGTGGATTTTAGGACTAGATCTAATAGTATTAGAGAAGAGAGATCCTAAACCCTTTGGGTTTGGGGGGTTCCTAGCACAAGAACCCTAAAGGAATTATGTCACTAGTCTCTTTCTAGAAAACGGAGGTATGCCATCTGGGTCTAGTAGCAAGAAATATATCAGGAAGATTGGAGATGGCGCCAGATGTTTAAGGCAATTAGGGTTAAGTAACTTTCCCAGGGGTCAGATTTGAACTGAGCTCCTACCAATTTAAGGGCTAATATTCTATCCATTGTGCCATCTAGCTACTGAATTTGACAGGGCAACCACCTGTGGTAAAGTGAAAAAAGTGCCAGGCCTGGAGTCAGGATGGCTTATCTTCCTGATTTAAAATATGACCTCAGATAATTACTAGATGTACAAGTGTTGGGAAAGTCACTTAACCCTATTTGGCTCAGTTTCCTCCTCTGTAATATGAGCTAGAGAAGGAAATGGCAATCCACTCTACTATCTTTGCCAAGAAAACCCCAAATGAGGTCAAAGAATCAGACAAGACTTTAAAATGACTAAACAAAAACAAAACAATAATTTGATGTCAGTTTGCCAGGAGGTCTCCATTGGGGTAGGCCAGGGACCTGTGCTTGACCCTGTGCTGTTTAACAATTTTATCAATATCTTTAATAAAGAGAGAAATGGTATCCTTATCACAATTGCCACTGACTCAAAGAAAGGAGAGAGAGCTAATACAAATGATGATAGATTCATGATGCAAAAGACCCTGACAGGTTAGAACATTGGGCCTAACCTAACGACATAGAATTAAATCGGGAAATAATAATGTTTACATTTGGATTTTTTTTAAATAAACATCACAAATATACCATTTTATGAGACATGATTAGAAAGCAGTTTTGCATTTTCTTTGTTTTCCCTGAACAAAAAGCCTGAGAGACTAATTACCTCATCCTCAATATGAGTCAACAGTGTGTGTGATTTGTCAGTCAAAGAAAGCTAATGTGATCTTGTTTTGCATTAAAAAAAGTACAGCTTGGAGGAGCTAGGTGGTGCAGTGGATAAAGCACCAGGCCTGGATTCAGGAGGACCTGAGTTCAAATCTAGCCTCAGACACTTGACATTTACTAGCTGTGTGACCCTGGGAAAGTCACTTAACCCTCATTGTGAAGAAGAAGAATACAGCTTCCAGGAATTATGAAGTGATAGCCCCCTGTACTTTGCCCTATTCAGACCACATTTGGAGTATTGTGTTCTTTTCTCAGTGTTATATTCTAGTATGAGTATTAATAAATTGGAGACAGTGTCTAGAGAAGGGGAATCCAAAGGGTGATTACCTCAAGTTCAAGTCATATAAATATCAATTAAAGGAATTGGAAATTGAGAGCCTAAAGAAAAAATCAATATAGAGATAATTTCTGTTTCCAAGTAATTGAAATATTATCACAAAAAGGGTGGGATTAGATTTGCTCAGTTGATCCCCATGAGGCAGAACTAGGAGCAACAAGTGAAAGTTGTAAAGAGGTAACAGGCAGGATGTTAAGAAAAATGACCTTGTAGTTAGAGTTAAATAAAAGCTTGGGGTACCTTGAGAGTGAGTTTCCCCTCTTTAGATTTTTCAACTATATATGATATAATCTCTAATTGATAATGTTATAGAGCAGATTTTCCCCCAGTGGACTATAAGATGGATAAGATGAAGAACTATAAATTCTTGTGAATCTTTGCTTTAGTAACTTCTCAGTGGCAGTAAATTCTACTGGTGAGCTTATTACTCAATTGTATCCAAGAATCCTGTAAGAGTCAACACCTCTCATTTCCAGGTACTTACAGTTTCTTTTAAATAAAATGCATTATTTTGTGCATGCATAGAAAATACTTTGGGAAAGAGGGTAGAGGGTAAAGGAGGTAGTGTAGAGGAAAGCAGAGGAATTAACCTGGAGAAGGGAATCCAGGTGCCTTCTTTTCATTGTATACAACTGGAACACAGATGTTGCAATATAAATATTAAAGCCTGAAGAATGAGGCAATTAAGCTTCAAAAGGAGATACAGGAAAGCTATGAGAATGCACCTGACACTAGATAGTAGGAGAGATACTTACTGCAGCTGTCATTTAACTGACTGTTTGAAGGCAAAGCAAAGCTATTTTGTACAAACAATATAAAATACTTAGGGAGAGGCAATTAGAATCATCAGGCCTTGCCTAAGTGAATGGTGCCTGATGGTGTTTACTTGGTAGTAAATTGCCAGGGTTTTGATGGAAAAATAAGCCCTGCAATGTACATTGGCAATATCACTCTCCAAACATTAATGTGGGAATGAGCTAGTAAAGCAGGGAGTCCTAAAGAATAAAAATTCAAAGCTTAGATTTATAGGGGTCTCCCCTGAGATTTAGCACCCCTGCACCATCTGTTTCCATGGTAACTCCAGGTTTCCTTGAGTTCTCTAGATGACAAATGACTTAATGAAAAATAGTTCATTAAAAGATCTTATTTAATAGAATATTCTGTGTGACAAAGCTTTTTGTATTAACTTAGAAATTCCACGTGCACTTAAACAACAGTTAACAGACATACACATTCTGGAAAAGAAAAAAGTAATGGTTCATTGGTTATTTTTCCACTCCAAAGCCAGAGCATATCCAAGGCAGACTTTTCAATTCATTCCACTCCAAAGTCAAATTTTACTAAGCCTATTACTGATAAGAAGAGGCTCTTATTAAAGAGACAATTTTTTGAGTCTTCACCAATTCTAGTTTATACCTGATTTTTGTTTTCCTAGACTGAACTCAAATTGAGGGACAGCCTCACATACCTTTTCTTTTTTAAATAATGAATGCATTTATTTGGAATTTTCTGCCACCTTACATATATGAACATATTGTTTTTTGTTATTTTTTGTTTGTTTACTTGTGGGGCAATGAGGGTTAAATTACTAGCCCAGGGTCACACAGCTAGTAATTAAGTGTCAAGTATAATTGTAACATCGATTTGTCTAACTTTGTGTGCCAAATTCTCTTTCTCCCTCCCTATCCCCCCTTAAGAAGTCAAGCAATTTAAGTTGTTATACATGTGCAGTTGTACAAAACATATCAGACAAAAAAAACCTTTTAGAAATAGGAACTAACAACAACAGCAATACATACATCTGTATTCAGAAACCATCAGTTCTTTCTCTGTAGATGAATTGGATTTTTTTTTATAAGTCCTTCAGAGTTGTCTTGGATCATGGCATCACTGAAAATAATGAAGTCATTGGCAGAAGATCATCCTATAATATTGCTGTTATTTTGTATGCCATACATTTCACTTAGCTTCAGGTCATGTGTAATCTTTCCAGGTATTTTCTGATAGCATCCTGCTCATCTTTTTTTTTAATAGTAGACTATATTTATATAGTACTTTAAAAGGAGATTTCCTTACAAAGTACTCATGAGGTTGATTATTGCAACAACAGCAATAGCCAACATCTATATATTACCTTATACCTGACAAAGAATTTTCTTCACAATAGCCCAGCAAAATACCATCACCATCCTCATCCTCATTTTATATTGTTCTTTCCTCTGCTTCAAATTTTTCCCCACTTACTATTGCTGTTTCAATCCATCCTATTTGTTCCCCATGATATTCATTCCATTTTCTATCTTCTTGTACTCTATCCCTCCTACAAAGTGTTTTGCTTCCAATTGACACTCCACCAATCGGTCCTCCCTTCCTTCACCCCTCACCCCTCATTCTCTGACCCCCCCCCACTTTCCCACAGGGGGAGATACATTACTATACCCATTTGAGTGTGTATGTTATTTCCTCTATGAGCTAATTTTGATGAGTGTAAGGCTCATTCACTCCCCCCGCTCTTCCCCCAAATTTCCCTCCTCTCCATAAGCTTTCTTGCATCTTTTTGTGAGATATTTTATCCCATTTCACCTCCCCCTCTCCCTTTTTCTCAGTGTAATATTCTCACCCCTTAATTTTATTTTAAAGATGTCATCATGTGGCAGCTAGACGACACAGTGGACAAAGCATCCTCCCTGGAGCAAGGAGAACCTGAGCCCAAATATGGCCTCAGACACAAGACACTCGCCATCTGCACAACTCTGGGCATGCCAACCACCTCTGACTGCCCCACCAAAAAAAAAATATGAATGATAAAAAAAATAAATGATTTGTAGATATCATCCCTTTATAATCAATTCCAACCTGCATCCTATGTCTAAATTTATTCATATCATCTCTCCTAATACTGAGAAAGTTCTTATGATTTAGACATATTATCTTCCCATGTAGAAATGTAAACAGTTTAACCTTTTAACATCTCTTATGATTTCTTTTTTCTTTTTACCTCTTTCTACTTCTCTAGGGTTTTTTTTTTTTTGAAAGTCAAATTTTCTATTCCGTTCAGGTCTTTTCATCACAAATTCCTGAAAATCCTCTTTTTTATTAAAGTTCCATTTGTTCCCCTGAAAGAATATACTCAGTTTTTCTGAGTAGGTGATTTTTTGTTGTAACTCCAATTCCTTTGGCCTCTGGAATATCATATTCCATGCCCTCTGATACTTTAATGCGGAAGCTGATACATCTTGTGCTCTCATAACTGTAGCTCAACAGTAGTTGAATTGTTTCTTTCTGGCTACTTGTAATATTTTCTCCTTGACCTGGGAGTTCTGGAATTTGGTTATAATATTCCTGAAAGTTTCCATTTTGGGATCTCTTTCAGGAAGTTATTGGTGGGTTCATCGAATTTGTATTTTACCTTCTGCTTCTAGAATATCAGGACAATTTTCCCTGATCTCTCGGAAGATGATGTCTTCACTCTTTTTTGATCATGGTTTTCAGGTAGTCCAATAATTTTCAAATTATCTCTCCTGGGGGCAGCTAAGTGGCACAGTGGATAAAGAACCAGCCCTGAATTCAGGAGACCTGGGTTCAAATCCAGCCTCTGACACCTGACACTTACTAGCTATGTGATCCTGGGCAAGTCACTTAACCTTCATTGCCCTACCCAGATCTCTCCTGGATCTATTTTCCAGGTCAGCTATGTTTCCATGGAGATATTTCATATTGCCCTCTATTTATTTATTCACTTGGATTTGCTTTATTGTGGCTTGATTTCTCATAAAGTCATTAGCTTCCATTTGTTCAATCCTAATTCTTTTTTTTTTTAAAGTGAGGCAATTGGGGTTAAGTGACTTGCCCAGGGTCACACAGCTAGTAAGTGTTAAGTGTCTGAGGCTGGATTTAAACTCAGGTACTCCTGACTCGAGGGCCAGAGCTCTATCTACTGTGCCACCTAGCTGCCCCTCAATCCTAATTCTTAAGCAATTATTTTCTTCAGAGAGCTTTTGTATCTCCTTTTCCATTTGACTTTTCAAGCTGTTGACTTTTTTCATGACTTTCCTGGATCACTCTCATTTCTCTTTCCATTTTTTCCTCCACCTCTCTTACTTTATCTTCAAAGTCATTTTTGAGTGCTTCTGTAGCCTGAGACCAATTGATATTCTTCCTGGAAACTTTGTATGTAGGAGCCCTGATGTTGCTATCCTCTTCTGAGGGTATACTTTGATCATCCTTGTCACCAAAGAAACTTTTTATGGTCCACATCTTTTTCTGCCTGCTCATCTTGCCAGTCTATTTCTAGACTTTTAACTCCTTCTTAAAGTCAGGCACTGTTTCCATGATGCACTGTCCCAAGCTTCAAGGGGTCCAAGGTAGTATGATTTAGGGAGGGGCCAGTTCTTCACTCACCTGACCTGTCCTCTGGTCTGTAAATAACCCTAGACCTACTTGTTATTTAACCCAGAAACAAAATTTGGTTTCCCTAAGGTTGAGAGCTCCAGGTGAGCCCATGCCCCTCCCCCACCGGGGCTGCAGCCCCCACTCAAAACTGCTTCCTATTTCCTTGCATGGGTCAGCACCAGCAGAGACTCCCCCCTGAAATCTCCCCCCTGCCAACCATTCAGTCCTCTCACCAGATCATGAACTTAGTTCCAGAAGGCTCCTTTGCTGCAGCCGACTCAGAGGCCCCAGGGGTCTCTTTCTCTGGCACAGCCTGCCAGGGGCTAGATCTGTGTAGGTGCAGTCTGGTTGTGAATCTGTGTCAATGTGGCTGGGTCTGGATGACCAGCCTGGGGCTGGATCAGTGTCTGCATGGCCATGGAATTGGGCTCCACTCTCGCCCCAGCACAGCAGCCCTTTCCTGCTGAACTGCTAAGTCATATTTAGCTGGAAAATTATCTCTTCCCATCCTTTTGTGGGTTCTGCTGCTCTGTCTTATGGCTGTGTTTGGATGTTTTTGACTTGACCATGTCAGGAGGTCTGAGAGGTTACTGCCTTTCCTCTGCCATCCCACATAAGTCTTTATCAAGTAAATATACATAAACTCTGTTGATAGTCGATATAATGGCTACCTTAATTTGAGAGCTACAAATTTGGATAAATGTCTTTTGTTTTCACCTATACTCATTATGGATCATTGATTTGAGAATATAAGGGACTTTATAAGTCATGCAGTCTACCCTCTTATTTTACTGATGGGGAAAGGAAGGCCCAGAATGGTTAAAGAACTTGCTCAACGTCAAATAGGTTGTAAATAAAGGCTAAAATTCAAGCACTACTCCTCTAATTCCAAATGCAGCAGGTTTTTTTTTTTTTACTTTATTCTATTTCTTCTATTGGTTAAAATTCTACTATTCAATGAAGTTTGGCTTGACAAAAAATAAAAATAATTTTAATAATTTATGTAAAAAAATGGTTATCTGTTGTGCAGAAAAATATCACCCATTCAAATGAATTTTGTAAAATTTTTAAAAAATCTACAACAATTTCATGGGGTAGATAATATAAATATTCCTTTCCTAATTTTAGAAATTAAAATAAGGCTTGGATAAATTAATTGACTTTCCCAAGGTCATGGAAATAATAAATGGTAGATCTCAGACATGAATAAATATTTTCTAAATCCATATCATTGCTATTTTTACTATGTCCTGTTTGACTTGGAGTTCCTTGATAGCAAGTTCTGGTTTGCACTTTTGTGCTTGTATGGTTAGTACACTGACTAGCACAGAGTAGTCACTTAAAAGCTTGATAACTGACTCATCTCTCATACCATTGAGTATATCCTGTTCACATGCTGAAAATTTTAGTTGATCACTATAATAACTTTCCCAATTGTCATTAAGTTGATGGACCCTCAGTTATAGTAACTGAGTTTGAATCTCAGCTCTCCTTTGAGAGATTGGAGAATGCTCTTAATCTTCAATTAATTCAGTTTCCTTATCTCTAAAATGAGGGGATTGGACTGAATGTTCTCTAAGACTGGGTTACAATATTTCCACCTGTTGTCTGTGTCTTCTGTGTGGATTTCTTTATTTAACTAAATACACCTCAAATTTTGTGGAAATTCTAATTACTTGCAGCTTATGCTTAAGACTTTATAAAATGCAGGGACAAAGAAAAGTTAATTTCCTCTGGCTAGCTGGTATTTATATAGCATCTTAAAATTGGTAAAGTGCTTTACATGTTTTATAATTCGATCTTCACAACAATCCTGGAAGTCAAGTGCTATTATTATTCCCATTTTTCAGCTGGGGAAAATGAGGCATAAAGAAGTTAAGTGACTTCTCCAAGGGTCACACAGTATGTGTTTAAAGCCAAAAAGTCAAGTCGCTTTCACTTCTAGTTCAGAACTCTATCCACTGTGCCACACAATTGCTGCTAGGGTGTTAAGGACTATTAAGGACTGTTAAAGGGTCCCTTGAACATGTCTTTTTGAATTGCTATATTTTTTCAGAAACACTGGACACAGACCATGTAGGAAACCATTAATGTATCAAGGATAAAGCCCCCAAGCCTACCCCCTTCCCAGCTGAACTAATTTATTGTTCATATCCCAAACTGGACTCCCTTAGTACCCTTGGGAATAAAGACAGCTGCCAGTCTGCATTAGGTTTCAGCATCTGGGAACATTGTAGAAAAGAAGATCATCATATCTTCATGGTCTAGGAGTTACCAAGGAAAAAGAATATAGCTTTTGCCATCACCTTGCTCTTTTCATTTGGGTGTGGTTTTGTCCTTTTCCCATCTTTACTGAATCATTTCCCTCCCGTGCACAGAACTTTAGGTAGAGATTCTGGTATCTCCTCCTTCCTTTGTCCTGCTGTCATAAATATGCAAACTTCTGTAGGGATTGTGATTTCTATGGGTTCCACATGCATGTTCATTTCTCTTGCAATGAACCTAGTTTCCATATGTTTCATGAAGTTGCAATTGCTTGTCAACAAGGGCAAAGAGTAGACATTCACTTTTGGTTTTGTATTCCCCAGTATGGAGCACACAATGAGTGCTTATAAATGCTTGTGAAACTGAGCTGAATTTAATTCAATTAAATGACAATATGAAAATAAAAGTCCATCAAATGTCAGAATTGGCAAGCTTTCACCAAACTTGGTATTTTTGAGTCCTCATATCAAGTTGAGAATTCCACATCCCAACTGTAAAATGGAGACTCTTCCTACTCTTTTCTTTAGTCTTCAATCTGCCCATTGTGTCTTTACACACTAAATATTCTAAAATATGTCTGCCTCCTCTGAGCTTTAGCAGAGCTTTTCATTTCCTTGTCAATAATATGCATTTTCTGCAAAAGCCTCTGTGTTGATAAAGAGGCTCAGAGAACCCAGCTAGCTCACATTTTCTAAAGGTTTGCAGTTGCTGACCTCTAAAGAAGTCTACCAGAACTAGTAAGTGATCAAATGATCCTTGGATTCCTTGGGTGGCATAATTATAATGCCAGGCAAAGGTTGAAACAGGAATGATTATGAGATATTGTCTTGGACTTTTCCAGTAAGAAAGACATGACAGAAAAAATTATCTGGTTACTCAACAGGAACAGTAATTTAGCTCCCAAAGTGCACCTTTAGAAGAAAAGAAGTCATAAAGCTGATCTCTTTAATGGAGGCCCACCTATTAACGAGTAGGAAAGTTTTCATATTAAGGAAAGAGAAATGACATGAACAGCTCTGTCCATAAACTGTCAAACATAAAATTAAATGTACTTGACATTTTCCAGCTTGGTGAGAATTTCTGGGTGACTTTTCCTTCACTCTTCAGAACTGGGCAGAGAGGGCTAGAGTTTTATGTGTCCAGTGAACTGGAGAGTGATTTCGAAAGAGAAATTATGCAGTCATTTTCTATTATGGTCAAACAACTTCAAACTGATGAAAAGTCTGACTAAAGCAGAAGCATATGAATTACAGCTATAACATCTGTAATAATTCCATTGTCACTGTTGATACAATGCCAGATCTCTGACTCTAAGGAATATGGGAGAACAGAATTTGGTGAAGGAGTTCTTGTTGATGTAATGATTATCTTTTGTATCATAGCATAAAAAAAGATTTGAACATATTTATATGGCCAAAGCCCGCTTGGGATCCTTCCAAGAGTGGCCAAAATTCCATCTTGAATCTCATTTCCATCAGTTATTTCAGATCACTTATTACTATTCTAGTCAATATCATTTGTGTGTGTGTATGTATCTTTAAAATTAGATCTAGGGAAGGATGTACATTATCTTCAATACTTCATTACAGTGTCTTTCAACCTTTGGACCATATTTTTTTTTCATCTCTTTCATTTGATTCACTCTAGTATTTTTATTCTGTTTCTAAATAATGTGGAGCAATCAGAACCACCCAAATAACCGTCTCACTTTCACCTGAAATATTGTAACCTGAGCCTAAAGGAAATAGGACAAAAATTTTAATACTAATTTAGATATGTATTACTACACAAGTAATGGCCTTGAACAAGTTAGTCAACTCTGTGCAACACAATTTCCTCACGTGTAAAATTAGGGGATTGGGCTAACTCATCTATAATTCCCTTCCAGCTCCAAATACAAGATTCTAAGAAAAATTAATAAGCAAGCAAACAAAATTGGAAGTATAAAATATAGTGTTCTACAATAAACTTACGATGTTATCTTTATCATTTTCACTCCCTTCTGATTTGGTTCCATTAGGAACAAATTTTCACGAACAATTTGTATATGGACAGCTGCTGAAAGAAAAGTATTTTAAGTGCTACAGAAGTGAGAATAGTAGAAGTAATTATTATAATGATAATAGCTGAAATTCATCTAGTGCTTAAAATGTGAAAAACACCTTATTTATGTGATCTCAATTATTATTTTCATGGTAAACATATGTATATAACTTAGCCCATCCCAGTAGCCATTTTAATATTTGCTTCCATGATTCTTTTTTAGACTGGCCAAGTCCAAAATGGTGATTACCTTGAATCAAAATTCCATTAAAGCTCACATATATTTTCTATACTTCCTGATCTCAAACATACTCCCTGCTCTGATAGTTACTTATCAGTGACATGCCATTATATATATATATATATACATATATATATATATACACATACATACACATATATACATACATATGTATGTGTGTGTTTCTCCTCTAACTGCATATATCTTCTTTTCTAAATTAGGTTATAAACATGTAGAGGGGAGAAATAAATTTACTAATTCCTCCAATGTTCCTGGCATAGAGCTAGGCAAACAGCAGTTGCTTTAAAATTTGAACAAATAAGGGGCAGCTAGATGGCATAGTGTTTAGAGCACCAGCTCTGGAGTCAGGCAGACCTAAGATGAAATCCAGCCTCGGACACTAGCTTTGTGACTCTGGGCAAGTCACTTAACTCCATTTGCCTCTTATCCCCCACCCCTGTAAAATGAACTGAAGAAAGGAAAGACATATCTCTCCAATAGCTTAGCAGAGAAAACCCCAAATGGGGTCACAGAGAGTTGGACTGAATGACTCACGTGAATGAACAACAATTGAACAAATAAGAGGGGAGGCTTTCATACACATTTCTTAAGTCACTAAGAATGCATATGTTTTAAATATCTCAAAGTAACATTTGAAAATTGTGTGTTTATTTGAGGAACTATTGTCACACTCTTCAGCCTTCTCTTCCAGAAACTAAATGATCCCTATTAATTTCATTTTCCCTATTTTTTTTTACTCATTCCTTTCCCTTTGAGATCTAAGACTCATCTCAGGACTTTTATTCAGTTTTTGATTTACTCTAAGCAGGCCTTGACTGATGCTATATATGACTTGATAACTCTATGAGGTTACTAAAACATAAAAAAGAAAATAATAACTAGGCAACTGCTTAGTATTTCTGCCACTGTGTTGACAGAAGGGGAAATTTTTCTAAAGGTATATTATTCTCTTAGCTATGATCATCCTAGCTGGCTGGGGGGTTAACTCTCCAATTGATACCATGCCATCAGTTGCCTTTTTCACATTAGCTTAGGGCTTTTACAGATGCCATTTCCAATACTTGCTATAGGACCTGACACATTTTTCCCCCACACGAGCAAGTATATAACTTTATTAATTTGTAGATAACCATCATGGCTGGGAAATGTTCCAGAAACTTTCAACATGGGTAATATTTTTGTTGTTGTTTTTTTTTTTAATCAGCTGAGTCTAAATTAAGCCAGCCAAGGAAACATTCCAATTGTTCACTTTTTTCCCTCCAAATACATGTTAGCTTTGAATCTGAATCAGGAAAGATTTTGACTCTAAGAGTAGGATACAATTTACATCAATAACCATTAAGAGATAATGACAGTATTCTATTTCCATTCTGTAGAAATTATACAGACTTATTTACACTCATTTTTAACAGGACACAGAGTGCTACTAAGAAACAGTTTTCAAGTCTTGGTCATAAATGTCTTTTTCACAAGGGATTACTAGCTCTCACACAACAGCATTTCCATCAGACAGAGAGAGAAAGTGTCAAAGACGGAGAAAGATACAGACACACATACACCCACAGAGTGATACCAAGTCAGACACAGAAAGACACAACACAGAGACAGAAAAAGAGGCAGAGATACAGACAGAGATACAGAAACAGTGACAGAGACAAACACAGAGACCAAGACACAAAGAAAGACAGAGACAAATGCAGAGAGAGACAGACAGACTGACAAAGACAGAGAGAGACAGAGACAAATGCAGAGAGAGACAAAGACAGAGAGAGAGAGAGAGATTTTCTTTTAAAGGGAATCTGATTTAACCTACATAAGGAAGTCCTGATAAGGAAATGCCTTCCATAAATGCAGAATGATATCAGATCTATAGTTTATATTCTTAAGAGAAATACCTGAGGGACTGAGAAGCATATCAACTTGGCTAGATCAAAGCTTCTTAAACTGTGGGCTACAATTCTCTATGGGGTAGCATAAGTGAATGGGTGGGTCATGAAAAATCTGGCAACAATAAAAAGTTCTGTATACCTATTTTATATGCCTATGGACCCAGGGGGTTACATAAAAAATTTCTTGGGCAAAAAGGGGTCACGAGTGGAAAAAGTTCAAGAAGCAGTGGTCTAGACCTTACAGCCCTTGTGTCAAAGAAAATACTTTAACCAATATTTTCTTGGTGTGAATCCTGGAGCCAGCTCTCCATGACTCTACTGTGACTGTCTTTCATAGAAACAGGCAGAGACGCAGATGTAGACATATGTTTCAATAGATAGCTATGACTATCATGGTCACTATCATAATAGATAGCCATGTAAATATATATATATATATATATGCATGTATATGCACAGAGGTGAAAATAACATAGTAGGTATATAACTACATGTATATATATATATATATATATATGTGTGTGTGTGTAAATACATGTGTATACATGTTCATGTATATAAAAGCATGCACATAAATCTGTGTGAAGGCATAGACACACAAATATAAACACAATTTGTTGTGATTCAATTGGACACTGAGCAAAAATAAAGCATTTTTGGAAGCTTCCTAAAAATCTCCATCAAGATTGTGCTATTTTTTGTGCCTTAAAGAACATTGGATCTATTTGTTTAATCAGTGAAGTTTCCATCTTTTCCATCTTGATTTAAAGATGACGTCGTTTTCTTTTAAAATTTTTCCCTTGTGCACTGATTCTTCTTTCACAAGATGACTAACGTAGAAATATGTTTAGTGTGATTGTACATATACAACCTATATCAGACAGCTTTCTGTCTAAGGGAGGGTGGGAGAAAAAATTTGGAACCAAAAATCCTGTGAAAACAAATGTTGAAAACTATCCTTATATGTAATTGGAAAATAATAAAATCCTTTAAAAAATTTAAAAAATAAAATATAACCTCAAGGTGATGTATACTAACTAAAAGCCTAAGATCTCTCTAACTATTTCTCACCCAAGCGAAGTAGGGACTGTAACAGTCACCTTAACAAGAGAGCATTTACACAGTGCCAGTGTCAATTCTAGTGGCACAGTGGATAGAGCAAAGAGTTGTGGAAATTTATTTTGATTTGGGGACCCTACCTTTGGGCTGAGATTGGAAAGCCTTAGGCCCTCAGGGTCTCTTCTATGTGGGAGGGGCTGGTGCCCCTCCCCCTCCTCTTCAGCTAAGCCCAAAAGCCCCGTGTGCTGTACAAGATGCCAGGTCAGACAGTTGGGGGAAAAAAAGACCCCCAGCACCCTCCAACCTGAGTGGAGGTATCTGAGAGATGCTGGGCTCTGGCGTAGCCTGTGCTAAAGCACATGAAGCTGGAGCGCACCCCCCCCACACACACACACACACACCAGCTGCAGCCCTGGCTAGCAGATTAGCTTGGTGTGTGGGTACAAGAAGCCCCGAGATTTGAGTGGAGAGAAGAAAAGGTATATATAGACCTGGGGGTTAGAAACAGGGGGGCTGACAAGGTACGGGGGCTGACAGGAGGACTGGAGGCCGGCAGACAAGACTCAGAGTTCAGACGGACAAGGGGGCAGATGAGAGAGGCTGAGAAGAGGTTCAGAAGGACAAGAAGAGGTCAAGAGGCAGCTGAGGAGACGGCAAAGATTGGAGACTAGAGACGGGGCTACAAGGACGCAGGAGAAGATGAGAAGGACTAGGAGCAGGGAAGAGAGGCCAAAGGGCAGACTGATGGAGCAGACAGACAGAAGGTCAGTGAGAGAGAAACACAGGGGTTCAGCAGTGGCAGTGAGGAGAGGAAAGTTAGAAGCAGGGGGATTTACAAAGTGAAAGCGGCTTGGAGTTAGAATAAAGGACCTGAGTGCCCTAAGGCCTCTTGCGGCTAAGGCCCCTATTGTATTCAAAAAGTTTGAAGCTCAGCAGGTGGGAAAGAGCAGTGGAAAGAGAGGGCAGGAAAGCAGTCAGGTTGTACATTTTATTTCCCTGTATTCCTAATTTTAAATAGTATCTCATAAATAAACTCTGCTTTGATTCTTTATTTAAGAGGCTTCTTAATCCTGTGCTTATCAATTTGGGAGCAGTGTGGTGGAACTTTATAAATGGCCCATGCTAAGTTAATAGCAGTTAGATAGCCAAATAGTCTACTGTCCCAGATTAAGTACCCTAGTCATCATTAGCCCCCCAAATCAGGCCCAACTAGCCAAAAATATTCTTTCAGAGTCTAAAGTCTAGAAGATTCATTTTCCTGAGGGGGGAAAAAAAGTGTTCATTGGGGGCAGCTAGGTGGCACAGTACATAAAGCACTGGCCTTGGATTCAGGAGGATTTGAGTTCAAATCCAGCCTCAGACACTTGACACTTAACTAGCTGTGTGACCCTGGGAAAGTCACTTAACCCTCATTTCCCTGCAAAAAACAAACAAACAAACAAACCAAAATAAGTGTTCATGAACAATAGCTAAAAAGCATATTTGAATCCAGATATTCCAAATTTAAAGATTGTGATCTTTCTCTTCTATCATGCTAAGTTTGTGGCCTACTGACATCAATGCAACAAGATACCTGAGCAGGTGTGGTACTGTGGAGAGAGAGCCACACTTGGTGCTGAAGGAGCTTGGGGTTGAAGACCTACATTGAAAAAAGTTCCATCATTTGGAAGTTCCCTATAATAAGAAATCATAAGGTCAAGTCCCTATGCCCTTTGAAATAGAAATGATACTATTTTCACTGCCTAAATCAATAGGGTGGCTTAAAGTTCAATTTGTACAATATTTATGAAAATATATTCATTTAATGTTAAACATTATTAAAATAAGCTACGGTTCACTTCCGAATCAAGTCAGAAGGGATCAAGTGCAGGAGACAAGTAAACAGTTGTCTATGAAATGTGAAATCAGCATTGTTACTATATGGTAGTCCAGGTAATTTATAACATCTTCTTCTGACTACCAAGGGAACCTTAGGGTCAAGCAAATGGATTGATTGAATTATAGCAATATCATCCTGAAATTAGCACTTTGCCTTTGTGAGTGGACCTAAAAGCTGATAATTTTCCTTGGCAGAATTTCACCTGAAAGTTATTTAATACCATATAATGAGGATGCCTAAAATGAAGAGGAAAGGTTTAGACTAAACTTCTTCCTTCTATGTGACTGGTTCCCTAGGGGCTCAACTGTACCATGTACCAAATTATCCATCCAAGGCAACAGCATAAGATTTAATGATTTAAAAGTTTTCACAATCAATTTCCCATAATCACAGCCTTTGAAGGTCAGAGCAATTCAACGTATTTTACTATTTGAGACTGAAAAGTTCAGAAAATTAAATGGTCTGGCAGAGACTAGCCATCAAACTCAGGGATAGAAATAGTTTAAGCTTTGACTTTATACCACTGCTTCTGGAAGAGCCCCACAATTTTGAACAGGGTTACCTTATTTTTAGCACAAAGAATGATACAGAAAGATGAGTAGAGTAGGAAATGAGGATGAATAATAAAACAAGCATCATGGTATTGTGGATAAAGTATTGGACTCAAAGTGAGAAAGAGGAAGCTAATGCCTCCTTTAACACCCACTAAATTAAATCACAGGAGGGGCAGAGCCAAGATGGCAGAGGAAAAGCAGTAACTTTACAGAACTCCCAAGACGATATCTCCAAATACTGCCATAGACAATTCCTGGAAAAGCAGAACCCACAAAAGGATGGGGTGAGATAATTTTCCAGCCAAAGATGCATTAGAAGGTCAGGAGGAAAGGTCTGTCGTACCAGATTGAGAGTGGAGCCCAGCCCCACAGCCATGCTGACATAGATCTAGCCCAGGCAGGTCTTGCTAGAGACAGTGGTGGCTACTTCTGGAACTCAGCTCATGGACTTGTGAGGGAGTCAAGCAGTTGGCTGAGAGGAGATAGCAGGAGTCTTTGGGGGTGTTGAGGCAGAACTCTGTTGTGTTCCCCCTGCTCAGAACCAGGAAGTAGTCTTGTGTGGCAGGCCCAGGTCAGGGAGGGGCACAGGTACACAATAGCTTGCAACCACAGATGAACCAGATTTCTGTTCCTACGGTTAAAGAGCAAGCTGGCCTGAGGTAACTTACAGGCCAGAGCATAGGCCAGGGAAGTGCAGAACTTGCCTCTCTTCAAATTGTATCACCTTGGACCCCATGAAGCTTGAAACAGTGAGTCCTTGAAGCAGTGCTCCACATTAAGGACTTAAAAGTCAATAAATAGGCTATGAAAATGAACAGACAAAAAAAAAAATGCTGATGATAGAAAGTTTATTTGGTATCAAGGAAGATCAAAATATACCCTTAGAAGAAGATAACAAAGTCAAAGCTCCTACATCCAAGATGTAAAGATATAACTTCATATGTGCTTTTACAACAATCACTTGATAACAAAAAAAGCTCTCCAAATATGCTTTTGTAGCGATGTGTTTTAAGAAAGAAAACACTTCAGGCCTGGCCATCCCAGCACATACTAGGAACAAGCACAGGGAGCAAGAACATGGCAGTGAGAAATCCACAAGCTATAGAGGCCTCAGAGTAGAAAGCCAGCAATATAGCCCCTATCTCCCAGCACAAGAAGCTTCAAACAGTGACCCTGGTGCCCAAGGAGTGGGACTCAACCTTTTAAAAAAATGATAAGCTGCAATATGAGCAAGAAACAAAAAAGAGCTCTCACCATTAAGAGCTTCTGTGTCAACAGGGAAGAGCCAAACACCAACTCAGATGAGGAAAGTACTCTCAAATGAATTTGTCTCAAGACCAAAAAGCCTTCTTGGAAGAGCTCAAAAAGGATTTTAAAAATGAATTGAGGGGGCAGCTAGATGGCGCAGTGGTTAAAGCACTGGCCCTGGATTCAGGAGTACCTGAGTTCAAATCCAGCCTCAGACACTTAACACTTACTAGCTGTGTGACCCCGGGCAAGTCACTTAACCCCCATTGCCCCGCACAAAAAAAAAAAAAAAAATGAATTGAGGGGCAGCTAGATGGCGCAGTGGATAGAGCACCAGCCCTGGATTCAGGAGTACCTGAGTTCAAATCCGGCCTCAGACACTTAACACTTACTAGCTGTGTGACCCTGGGCAAGTCACTTAACCCCAATTGCCCCGCAAAAAAAAAAAAAATGAATTAAGAGAGGTAAAAGAAAAAATGGGGACAAAAATTAAAGCAACACAAGAATATTATGAAAAAAGAATCAGCAGCTTGGAAAATGAAGCACAAAGAATCAGAAGCTTGGTAAAGGAAACTCAAAGATTGACTGAAAAAAACAATTCCTTAAAAATTTCATTTGGCCAAATGGAAAAGGAGGTACATAATCTGACTGAAGAAAACAATGCCTTAAAAACTTGAATTGTACAGTTGGAAGCCAATGACTACATGAGACACCAGAAATAAGTCAAACAAAATCAAAAGAATAAAAAAACAGAAGAAAATGTGAAATACCTCATTGGAAAGAAAACTGATCTGGAAAACAGATCCAGGAGATACAATTTGAGAATCATTGGACTGCCTGAAAGCCATGATCAGAAAAAGAGTCTAGACGCCATATTCCAGGAAATTATCAAGGAGAACTGCCCTGATATTATAGAATCAGAGGATAAAATAATCATTGAAAGAATACACAAATCACCTCCTATAAGAGATCCCAAAATGAAAACTCCAACTAATAATGTAACCAAATTCCAGAATTATCAGGTGAAGGAGAAAATACTCCAAGCGGCCAGAAAGAAGCAATTTAAAGATCATGGAGCCACATTCAGGATTGCTCAAGACCTGGCAGCTTCAACATTAAAGGATCACAAGGTTTGGAATATGATATTATGAAAGACAAAGGAGCTTGGATTGCAGCCAAGCATCTATAACCCAGCAAAACCCTCTTTTTGGGGAAAAGATGGACATTCAATGAAATAGAGGACTTTCAAGGTTTCTCGATGAAAAGACCAGAAATGAATAGAAAATTTGTTGTTAACAAAAAAGACTCAAGAGAATTTTAAAAATGTAAAAATAATACCTATAACTCTTGAGAACTGTATATATATATGTATATATATATATTGCGGGGGGGAGACAGAAGGATTATACATAAAGGGTATAAATAAAATGTCATTGAAGTGATGATATAAAGAAAATTAAGGGGTTAAAAGTACTTTATGTGGAGAGGTTGAAAAGGGAAGTGGAATAAATCATATGAACAGGTGCAAAAAAACTATTACAAAAGAGGGAGATGGGGGGGGGGGGTTGAACATTGTTTCAACCTTACTCTAACTAGATTTGATTCAAAGAGGGAATAACATATACATTTATTTGGATAAAGAAACTTAGCATATTCTTTAGGGAAGTAAAAGTGAAAGGGGAAAGGGGGGCTAAGAGAAAGGAGGGGAGAAAAGGGTAAAGAAAAGGGAGGGGGGCTGATAAAAGAGAGGGCAGATTGGGGGAGGCAGGGGTAAGAAGCAAAATGTTGGTGAGGAGGAATAGGGTGAAAGAAGGCGGGGAAGTACACAGGGGGTAAATAGAATGGAGGGGAATAGACAGTAATAATAACTATGAATGTGAATGGGATGAACTCTGCCATAAAATGGAATCAAATTGCAGAATGGATTAAAAAACAGAATCCTACCCTATGCTGTTTATAAGAAACACATTTGAAGCAGAGAGATACACACAAAATAAAGGTAAAAAGTTGGAGGAGAATATACTATACTTCAGCTGAAGTAAAAAAAGCAAGGGTAACAATCCTTATCTCAGACAAAGCAAAGGCAAAAATGAATCTCATTAAAAGAGATAAGGAAGGAAACTATATCTTGCTAAAATGTACTATAGATAGTGAAGTAATATCAATAGTAAACATGTATGCACTAAGTGGTGTAGCATCCAAATTCTTAGAGGAGAAGTTAAGTGAGTTACAAGAGGAAATAAACAGGAAAACTATACTGTTGGGGGATCTGAATCTTCCCTTCTCAGAAGTAGATAAATCTAGCCACAAAACAAATAAAAAAGAAGTTAAAGATGTGAATAGAATGTTAGAAAAGTTAGATATGATAGATGTCTGGAGAAAACTGAATGGGGATAGAAAGGAATATACAGATGTCTGGAGAAAACTGAATGGGGATAGAAAGGAATATACACTTTTCTCAGCAATATATGGCACATATTAAAAAATTTACCATGTATTAGGGCACAAAATCCTCATAGTCAAATGTAGAAATGCAGAAATAGTAAATACATCCTTCTCAGATCATGATGCAATAAAAATTACATGTAAGAAAGATCCATGGAAAGGTAGACTTAAAATCAATTGGAAACTAAATAATTTCATTCTAAAGAATGAGTGGGTCAAACAACAAATCATAGAAACCATCAATAACTTCATCCAAGAGAATGTCAATAATGAGACAACATACCAAAATCTATGGGATGCAGGCAAAGCAGTGCATAGGGGAAATTTTATATCTCTAAATGATTACATCAATAAAAAAGGGAAAGAAGAGATCAATGAATTGGGCATGCAACTTAAAAAGCTAGAAAAAGAACAGATTAAAAATCCCCAATTAAATACTAAATTAGAAATTCTGAAAATTAAATGAGAAATTAATAAAATTCAAAGCAAGAAACTATAGAATTAATCAATAAAACTAAGAGCTGGTTTTATGAGGAAACCAATAAAATAGATAAAATATTGGTTAATGTGATTAAAAAAAAGAAGAAAAGCAAATTACCAGTACCAAAAATGAAAGGGGTGAAGTCACCACCAAAGAAATGGAAATTAAAGCAAGAATTAGGAACTATTTTGCCCAATTGTATGCCAATAAATTTGACAATCTAAATGAAATGGATAAATATTTACAAAAATATAAACTGCCCAGGGGCAGCTAGGCAGTGCAGTGGATAGAGCACTGGCCCCGGAATCAGGAGTACCTGAGCTCAAATCTGGCTTCAGACACTTAATACTTACTAGCTGTGTGACCCTGGACAAGTCACTTAACCCCAATTGTCTCACTGAAAAAAAATACAAACTGCCCAGGTTAACTTAAGAAGAAATAAAATCCTTAAATAAGCCCATATCAGAAAAAGAAATTGAACATGTCATTAAGGAACTCCCTAAGAAAAAATCTCCAGGGCCAGATGTTTTTACAATTGAATTTACCACATTTAAAGAACAATTAATTCCAATATTATTCATATTATTTGGAAAAATAGGTGAAGAAGGTGTTTTATCAAATTCCTTTTATGACACAAATATGGTGTTGATACCAAAACCAGGAAGAGCAAAAACAGAGAAAGGAAATTCTAGACCAATTTCCCTAATGAATATTGATGCAAAAATCTTAAATATGATACCAGCAAGGAGAATACAGGAAGTGATCACCAGTATAATGTACTATGACCAGGTGGGATTTATACTAGGAATGTAGGGATGATTCAACATTAGGAAAACTATTAACATAAACAACCACATCAATAAAAAAACTAACCAAAATCATATGATTATTTCAATAGATTCAGAGAAAGCTTTTGACAAAATACAGTACCCATTCTAATAAAAACACTAGAGAGCTTAGGAATAAATGGAGCTTTCCTTAAAATAGTAAGCAGTATCTATCTAAAATCATCAGCAAGCATTACATGTAATAGAGACAAGTTAGAGGCCTTCCAATAAGATCAGGGTTGAAACAGGGATGTCCATTATCACCTCTATTATTCAATATTGTACTATAAATGTTAGTTTTCACAATCAGAGAAGAAAAAGGAATTAAAGGAATTAGAATAGGCAAGGAGGAACCAAAACTATCACTCTTTGCAGATGATATAATAATATGCTTAGAGAATCCTAGAGAATCAACTCAAAAATTACTGGAAACAATGAATAACTTTAGCAAAGTAGCAGGATATAAAGTAAATTCACATAAATAGTCAGCATTTCTATACATAACCAACAAAGTCCAGCAGCAAGAGATAGAAAGATAAATTCCATTTAAAGTAACAGTTGATAATATAAAATACTTGGGGGTCTATTTGCCAAGACAAACCCATGAACACAATTACAAATCATTTTTTACACAAATCAAATCAGATGTAAATAATGATAAAATATCAGTTGATTATGGATAGGCTAGCTAGTATAATAAAAATGATAATTCTACTTAAATTAATTTACTTATTCAGTGCCATGCCAGACTACCTAATAATTATTTTATAGAGCTAGAAAAAATAACAACAAAATTCATCTGGAAAAACAAAAAATCAAGAATATCTAGGGAAATAATGAAAAAAAAATGCACAGGAAGGTGTGCTAATTGTACCAAATCTGAAGCTTTACTATAAAGCAGCAGTCATCAAAACTATCTGGTAGTGGCTAACAAATAGAGTGGAGGATCAATGGAATAGGTTAGGCACAGGAGACACAGTAATAAATGACTTTAGTAATGTACTGTTTGATAAACCTAAAGACTACAGCTTCTGGGATAGGAATTCATGATTTGACAAAAACTGTTGGGAAAAGTGCAAGAGAGTATTGAAGAAACTAGGCATAGACCAACATCTTACATCTTATACAAAAATAAAGTTAAAATGGGCACATGATTTATACATAAAAGGTGATACCATAGGTAAATTAGAAGAGGAAGGAATAGTCTACCTTACAGATCTTTGGAAAGGAGAAAAGTTTATGACCAAACAAGCGATAGAGAATATTATGAAATGCAAAATGGATGATTTAAATTACATTAAATTAAAAATGTTTTGAACAGAAGCAATGCAACCAAAATTAGAAGGGAGACAGAAAACTGGGAAATACTTTTTATAGCCGGTACTTTTGATAAAGGCCTCATTTCTAAAATATATCGACAACTAAACCAAACTTATAAGAATCCAAGTTATTCCCCAATTGAGAAATGGTCAAAGGATATGAACAGGCAGTTTTCTGATGAATAAATCAAAGCTATCTATTCCCATATGAAAAAATCCTCTAAATCACTATTGATTAGAGAGATGCAAATTAAAACAACTCTGAGGTACCACCTGATACCTATCAGATTGGCTAATATGACAAGAAAGGAAAATAACAAATGTTGGAGAAGCTGTGGGAAAATTGGAACACAATTGCTATGTTGGTGGAGCTGTGAAATGATCCAACCATTCTGGAGAGCAGTTTGGAACTATGCCCGAATGGCTATAAAATTTGCATACTCTTTGACCCACCAATACCACTATTAGGTCTTTTTCCCAAAGAGATCATAGAAAAGTGAAAAGGACCCACATGTACAAAAATATTTATAGCTGCTCTTTTTGTGGTAGGAAGGAATTAGAAATTGAGGGGATGCCCATCAATTGGGGAATGGCTCAACAAGTTGTGCTATATGAATGCAGTGGAATCCTATTTTGCTCTAAGAATTGATGAGCAGACAGATTTCAGAGAAACCTGGAAGGACTTGCATGAACTGATGCTGAGTGAGATGAGCAGAACCAGGAGAACATTGTAACTGTATCATCAACACTGCATGTTGATCAACTGTGATAATCTTGATTCTTCTCAGCAATACAATGGTCCAATATAGTTCCAAAGGTCTCATGATGGGAAATGCTCTCCAAATCCAGAAGAAAAAAAAAAAACAACTGTTGAATCTGGATGCAGATTGAACCATATTATTTCTATTGTTTTTGGTTGTTGTTTTTCTTTTTTGAGGTTTTTCCTTTTTGCTCTGATTCTTCTCTCATTACATTAGTAATGCAGAAATATGTTTAGTGTGATTGTACATATATAACCTTTATCAGATTACTTGCTGTCTTGTGGAGGGGTGGAGGGAGGAGAGGGATGGAGAAAACTTTGAAATTAGAAATCTTAGGGACAGCTAGGTGGCATAGTGGACAAAGCACTGGCCCTGGATTCAGGAGGACTTGAGTTTAATTCAGTCTCAGACACTTGACACTTACTAGCTGTGTGATCCTGAACAAGTCACTTAACCCTCATTACCCTGCAAAACAAAACAAAACAAAACCTTAAAATAAAAAATTTAAAAAAAGAAATTAGAAATCTTATAGAAACTAATGTTGAAAATTATTTCTAAATGTAACTGGAAAATAATAAAATATTTACATGAACAAAAGAAATAAAAAACTTTTTGTGACTCCATTTTTTTTCTATGTTTGTATTTGGAGACTTGCCTTCAGCTACATCTTAAGACTGAAAGAGTTATTTACATCCCTTTCATTGAAGGTAGCCTGTATTGTTGTGTCTATCTTTATTTCTCTCTTTAGGTATCCATTTTTCACTCTACAAAATGGGAGTCATATGTTGACTTCAAAGGAATCCCTTATTATTTAGCATGTACAGTAATAATTTTTTATAAATGTAGAAACCACCTTGGGGATTCAGTTAATTTAACAAAAGAAAAAAGTTGAGATATATACAGTGACTTTTCCTAAAATTTTTTAGTAGCAGGCAGCTAGGTGGCATGGTGGATAAAGCACCAGCCCTGGATTCAGAAGGACCCGAGTTCAAATCTGGCCTGACACTTGACATTTACTAGCTGTGTGACCCTGGGTAAGTCACTTAACCCTCATTGCCCCCCCCCAAAAAAAATCGTATAGTGGCAAAGTAGAAACCAAAACCCAAATCCTTTGTTCTGAGCCCTCATACTTCTTCCATGTTGTCAGATACCCTTAGATATAGTCACAACCTTATACATTTAAAGTAAAAAATCAGTCATTTCCAAAAGTTACTTTGAACACTGAAAAAAAAAAACTCCCCATAGATCCAAGATCTCATGATTCTGAATAACTTTTGCTTCCTCCCTTCAATTACCTAGGGTTCAATATAAATAACATGCTCGGGTTTTTTTTTTTCCTTTACTACAAAAAATTGACAGAGATCTCCCATTATCTTGAAAGAGAGAAATGACCTTGTATTGGGGAGTGGAGCAGTGAAGGATGGTGAGAACAAGACAAGCTATACAGCCAATGCATTTGAAATGAAGGTGAAAAATAAATCACTCCATCAGTAATAATGAAACAATAAGGAAAAAAAGTACATTTGCATGTCGTTCCCTTTGATATGTGTGTATATATGGGGAATATCAATATATATGAAATATATTAATATATATTAATTATGATACACATATACATTTAGGTATACATGCACACACGTAAAATACATGTATACACATTTACATGTACACATGCACACATGCGCACTTGTATGTTTGTATGTGTGTATGCATATAAATGTATTTCTCTGACCATCTTATTTAGTGCCTCTAATGCACTCAAGTTCCCTACAATCACGCTGGAGTTTCAACTGAAAATCTAAGTCAGACTTTAATAGCTTGGTTCTTTCTTTTCAGTGTGCCTTGGATGCAATTTGTTAAGTGGTAATTGTGTTACCTATGCTATTGATTCAGGTCCTCATCCTGTAGCTAGCTTGGCGACTGACACATTTTGTTCTTACAGCCTTTCTTGATGTACCTCAGATGGACACAATGCATTTAGGTGCTTCAATTACCTTCATGTACAGAAATTTCAGAGATAGCTAATGTTCCTCAATAAGAAAGAGCCAATAGCCTTCATTCCAGCTCTGTGATCATCACACAAACCCATCATGATCCCCAGTGTAGTGGTCTTTAAATAAAGCCTGACATGTCAAAGAAAAAAGAAACGGTCGTTAACAATGTTTCTTCAACCCCACAGAATCATAGATTCTTAGAGAGTTTAGACTGGAAGAGACCTTAGAATTCATCTAACCAAATCACTCCAGGATGAGGTGAATGAATTATCCCTAAATCCCTCAGGGCAAAAGCAGAGACTTGAACTCTGTGTTGTGGCCACTCATTTTCATTCCACTGAAACGACCAAATGTCCATTAAAATAGAGTGATTAAGGGGTAGCTAGGTGGTGCAGTGGATAAAGCAACAGCCCTGGATTCAGGAGGACCTGAGTTTAAATCTGGACTCAGATACTTGACACTTACTAGCTGTGTGATCCTGGGCAAGTCACTTAACCCTCATTTCTGTGCCCTCCCCCCAAAAGACTGATTAATATAGCTAATTATTAAATATTCCACATAGGGAGAGAGGTTTAAAGTTTTGCTCTGAGCACATCCAGGTTCAAGTATCTCATTGCTTTTTTTCACACAATTATCTCTTTCTGAAAACCAAAGAAACCTTTTTTCACCCCAGAACTGGAGGCTTTAGTCAATATTACTACAGAATACAATGAGGCATCTAGGCACTGGATATTCCCATAGTTGAAATTTCCAAACAAAATTATATACAACCTAAGTTCAAAGTATAATCACAGTGTCATGATTTCATCATCCAATTCCTCACAATGTCACAAAATATCACAAAAGAGAAAAAAATCTGGAACTAATCACACATATATAGTCCTCACTACCCTATGCCTGACAAGTAGTCATCCAACCTATACTTTTAAGACCTCGAGTGAGGGGGAACCTACAACCTCCCAAGGACTCCTATGCTTTTTTTGACTAGCTCTAATTATTAGCAAGTCATCCCCCCCTCCCCCTCCACATACATATTCATATCTTTTCATAAGCCTAATTTTGTCTCTTTGCACCTGTAAGGGCTAAAATTCTAGCTATACTGTCTAAAATATCTAATGAGTGGTTGCCAAAAAATTATAATCTTTAGCAAGAGTTAGGCTTTTAAGAATTTATTAAGGAGAATAAGAATTTGGTAAAGAGAGATAGAAAGGCCTAGATTCATCTATCTATTAAAGGGAGAGAGCATTCCTAGCTCCCTTCTCCACCAGAGTCCTCAGGAAAGAGAGCAAGCCAGCGCACCAGCCTCCCCCTTCCTCCTCCCACAAGCCAACGTCACTTCCTGATGCCAAAGAAAGCCACATGGTCCTGCCCTCAGAGGCCCTCTCCTCATGTTGGAGCTTTTCTACAGTAAGTCTCCAGCAGGTGGCATCATTCCAATCATTACACATCTTCTACCCATTATTCCTCATTTTTTCCCTTATGGACATCTCTTCAAATACTCAGTGATAGATATCATGTTCCCCCTAAATGCTCTAAAGCCTAAATATAAACAGTTCCTTCATTCCACCCTTGGATGTCATAGCTTTTACTTCCCTCACCATCTTGTTTGCCTTCTTTGCACATTCTTCAATCTGTAATACCCTTCTTCATAATGTGGTATGAAATCAATACTAATAATAGTTCACATTTATAAATACCCTTAAAGCTCATAGAGGTTGTGATTTACCCAATTGGATTCAGGATTAAAACTCAGGTCTTCCTTATTCCAAATACTGAGCTCTATTCACTAGGAAGGAAGGAAAAGAAAGAAGGAAGGAAGGAAACCTTCTATGTGTCAGACACTTCTAAGCCCTTACAAAAAGTTATTTCATTTAATCCTCACAAAAACATTGGGAGGTACGGAATATTATAACCCTCTTTTACAGTTGAGGAAACTGAGGCAGACAGAGATTAAGTGAGTTGCTCAGGGTCACACAAATAGTGATTATTTGAGGCAGTATTTGAACTACCATGCCCAAAATTCTATCTACTGAATCACCTTTGATTTGGTATATACATTATACTGGCATCCATACCAAGTCTCTATAACTTATTCATGAGAATATCAGGCTAAACTTTGTCAGGTGTCTTGTTGAAGCCAAGTTTCCTTATGTCTATAGTAGTTCTTTCCAAAAATCTAGAATGTCATGGAAGACATCTAGGAGGTCTCACATTCTCTTCATATTTGTTGATTATACATTTTCCATACAGCATTTTTTACATATGTCTCAATCTAAAATTGATTTTTCTTAGTAGAGAAAAAAAATAAGAGATAAGTAGTTCTACCTTTTCTTTGTCATCTGTTATCAACATTCCAACCATCCTCTAAAGGTGTTCTAACTCTGCTCTGGACTTCCTCTTAAACACAGAATACATTAACAGTACAATTTTTTTATTTTTAGAATTCATTGCAAGCCTTGGTATGTCAATAGCTTTAGTGCTTCTGGAACTTTTGCTTGAGAAGCATGCTATTCTTGTTATAGGATTATATTACAAGAGAAACTACCATTTGAAGTGGGAAGGTACCTTAGAGATGATGAAATCAACCATCACACATTTAGTACATAGCACTTTTAAAATTGAACTCAAGTTCTTTTATTTCACACCCAGTGCTCATTCCACTGTACCATACCTTCAATATCAGTTTATTTTTCTTGGTCCCATCTTCTTTTCATGGATATTTCAAATTCTGATTGAATAGATGAATTATTTAGCCTGTGCATAAATCTCTGAACAGCTCCCTCTCTCATTCCTTGCAGGAATCAGTTGTTGTCAGAATTTTCACCTTTGAGAGCATCTTATCCCTCTTAATCTGACATGTATAATTTCAGGCTAGAGAAAGCCATTTATACTTTTTCTGAGTTCTTTGAACTCTGTTCCCTGAAATCTAGCTTATAGTTTAGACTATTCCCAATACCCTGCCTTTTAGACTATAAAATTCATATGGTTACTTTGTCCTAGGGTTCATATCACTTCACTTTCAGGGACCAACTGGTCAGAATCAGATTTATACATATCCCTTCCTCTGTCTTTTAAAGAATTAAAAACAAGATAAGTCAAGTGTTCATGTGTTCTGCATTTAACAGAGAAATGACTACAGCAGATTTAGAGAGCTCAAGTTCTGCATCACTACTACAACATACCTCCTTGACAGCTTTGTGCTCTGCTCCTGGAAATCATCATCCATTTTTTTTTTTCCATCTGGTTGAGTAGTCTGTAGTATAGTCCTATAATGATATAATTTTTTGATTCTTACACAATTATTCACTAATGTGCCTAACACCCCCCATCAGTCTTTTGATTTAATCATAGGAGCATATATTCCTGAAATATAAAATACCTCTTCTGAATCCTTTTTATCTACTCTGACCTTTTTGAATAAGTGATTCATATCACACAAGTCACAATGATATTTATGAGATTAAATTTATCTCCTTGCACCCATATGTACAAAAATATTTATAGCAGCTCTCTTTGTGGTGGCAAAGAATTGGAAATTGTGGGAATGCCCATCAATTGGGCAATGGCTAAACAAGTTGTGGTATATGCACGTAATAGAATAAAATTGTGCTGTAAGAAATGATGACCAGGAGGAGTTCAGAGAAACCTGGAAGGACTTATATGAACTGATGCTGACTGAGAGGAAAAGAACCAGGAGAACATTGTATACAGTAACAGCAACATTGTGTGATGAACAATGGTGATAAACTTGGCTCCTCTCAGCAGTGCAATGATCCCAAACAACTTCAAACAACTCACGATAGAAAATGTTCTCAACATCCAGAAAAAAGAACTGTGGATTATGAAAAAAGATTGAACCATACTGTTTCTACTTTTAGGCTGTTTTTTTTCCCTTCTTTTTTGAGGTTTTTCCCTTGTGCTCTGATTCTTCTTTCACAATATGACTAATGCAGAAATATGTTTAATGTGACTGTATATATATATATAAACTATATCAGATTGCTTTCCATCTTGGGGAGGAGGGAGAGAAGGGAGGGTGTGAGAAAAATTTGGAACTAAAAATCCTATGAAAACAAATGGTGAAAACTATCCTCATGTGTAACTGGAAAATAATAAAATACTTTTAAAAAATTATCTGCTTGCATTGAGATCCTGACAGAAGTGTTTATTATCTATTACTAGTGACTTGAAACCAAATATTAATTCTCTCCCTTAAGAATTTTTTGGAAAATATAAATATATTTCAATTATTTGCAAGCATAATAATAGATGTTTATGGGAAAGGGTTATACATGTTGTTAAAAATAAAATTAATAACCTAAAACATATTAAGTTAAATGCTCCATATATATTATATTACATGATTGATACAGGCCATCTGTATACTGTGATGATGAATTACAAGATACAGTCCAAATTATTGTAAAAAAAATTTCTTAACTGGGTCTTAATCTGTGAATTTATAACTGGCTCTCTGTGGGGCTATTAGCTGCCTACCTGCCTGGGGGGTTTAAAAATCCCCCAGGTTCATTAAGCCCCATATGGGG
Source organism: Dromiciops gliroides (assembly GCF_019393635.1). Lineage (NCBI taxonomy): Eukaryota > Metazoa > Chordata > Mammalia > Microbiotheria > Microbiotheriidae > Dromiciops > Dromiciops gliroides. Next base: position 524,638,248 of record NC_057863.1, on the reverse strand, counting down.
GCCCAACATGTAAGGCCCTGTCCCTTCCCCCACTGCCTCCTGGACTGATAACCAAAAGCCTTTTTTTCTTTTTTTTGTTTTGTTTTGTTTTGTTTTGTTTTGCAGGGCAATGAGGGTTAAGTGACTTGCCCAGGGTCACAGAGCTAGTATGTGTGAAATGTTTGAGGCCAGATTTGAACTCAGGTCCTCCTGAATCCAGGGCTGGTGCTTTATCCACTGTGGCACCTAGCTGCCTCCAAAAGCCTTTTTTCAATTAAAACACAAGGGTTTATTTATATGGAACAAACTTAGAGTTAAATACAAAGAGAAATATGACCTGACTGCATTTTAACTTTCTCTGTAGCTTCCCCTCTCCTTTCACTGTTCTGCTCTTCCATCTGTCTCTGTAGCATTCTTCTTCATGCTTCCTCCTATTGTGCCCGCTTTCACTACTGACGACCCCCTAACATCTCTACGTCTTCACTACATTCCCCCTTTCCTTTCAATCCCCCTGCTCCTGAATATAAACCTCTTATCTCTTCAGAACCACAGGCCTGGGCTGCCCCTGCTCACAACAAGCTAATTTACTGGCTCCCGCAGGGCAGGCAGGAGCTGGGTAAAAGAAGCAGTAGCTGAGGCCTCCCATGGGCATTCCTGCTGAGCAGAGCATGGGCTGGGCGTGGGTTGGGCATGGCGTGCAAGGCTTGCATGTCTGGCGCTGTTTTGAGGAGAGAAATTGCACTGGGGGAGGGGCAGCCAGTTCAGGGTGTCCAAGGTTAATTTTAGACTCTTACATTATCTTGCTGCATTATAATACTGATTGAATGGTGAATAGATCACCTAGTTTGGGTGACTTTCTGTTTTGTGGTTTTTTGGTTTTTGGTTTTTTGCAACAAACATTTTATTTTTTCCAGTTACATGTAAAGCTAGTTTTCAACATTCATTTTCATAAGATTTAGAGTTCCAAATTTTTCTCCCTCCCTCCCTTTCCTCTCTGCTCCACAAGACAGCAACCAACCTGATATAGGTTATATATGTACAATCCACAAGTGCTCTTTTTTTTTTTTTTAAGTCTCTGTTCAATCAATATCAGTTCTTTTTCTGGAAGTGGATAGTATCCTTCATCATTAGTCCCTTGGGATTGTCTTGGATCATTGTATTGCTGAGAGCAGTTAAGTCATTCACAATTGCTCATAGAACAATACTGTTGTCACTGTGCACAATGTCCTCCCAGCTCTGCTCACTTCACTATACATCAGTTCATATGATTCTTTCCAGGTTTTTCTGGAATCATCCTGCTTGTCATTTCTTATAGCACAATAATATTCCATTACAACCATACAATCATATACCACAGCTTCTTCAGTCATTCCCCACTTGATGGACATTCCTTTGATTTCCCATTCTCAGCCACCACAAAGAATTGCTGTAAATATTTTTTGTACAATTTTCCCCCTTTTCTCTTTTTCACAATTACTATTAATAACTGTTTACCTCCTTCCTATTCCCTTCCTCATGGTAGTTACTCTATTATCTATCTACTTTCACCCTATTCCTTTTCAAAAGGGGATTGCTTCTGACTGTCCCCTGCTCCAATCTGCCCTCCCTTCTTTTTCCCCTCCCTCTTTATCCCCTTCCCCTCCTATTTTCCTGCAGGGTTAGATAGATTACTCCAACCAATTGAGTGTTTATGGTATTCCCTCCTTGAGCCAATTCTGATGAGATTAATGAAATCACCTGAAGGTGTGTGGTAAAAATTATTTGGGGTAAAGATTAATTTACCTGTTTTTAGCTAACTCATTTGGGAGGGGCCACACCTGGCCCACCCAGAGATTACAAAGGCAGCTTTTTGAAGGACCTCCTCTTTTTGGGGAGGGGACATTGAACACTCTGGGAAGGTAGCCAAGCTACTTCCAATACGGGAGCTGGCTTCTTTCTGCTTGGCCCTGTGTGGTGGTGACATGTGGTGGCGTGGTGGGCTGTTCAGGCTTGGGTGAGTTACTTACAGAAAACCCTAAATTCCTTTGAACTAGTTGAATTGGGAAAGGTCTGGGATTGCACAGGCTAAGTTTAGAGTTAATAATATTCATCTGTATTTCCATTTTCCCATTTCCTTATCCTTGATTTTTATTAGTTTCACCTTTGTTGTTTAATTAATTCCCAAGTAATAAAATCTGATCCTAAAACTTAGAGGATCCTTTCTTATTAGCTTGGGAGAAATATCTAAAAAGGGCTGTTTAAAGGTCCCTCATATTTCTGGGACCCTAATATTAAGGCGAGTCACCCAAATAATGCTCAGTACATCAAATATTGGCCCTCACAGTGAAAGTTGAAAATATTGTAAGTTGAAACGAGAAGGATTTGGAGTTTATATAGCATAAAGATCAGAACCATCAACTCCAATCCCTTCATTTTACATATAAGGAAGGTATAGCCAAGAGCTATTAAATAGCTTGCCAGAGTCACAAACTATTAAGAATGGTGAGATTTCTAAGAATTTTCCTATGAAAGGGGCAAGAGATACTTAGTCAATGTTTCTTCAGTTTGGTGTAGTTTTCCTTTTTTTTTTTTTTTTTTTTTTTTTTTTAGGATCAGAGAGATCCAGGCATTTTTGTAGTTTAGTAAGACAGGAGTTGTGGATAGAGATTGAATATAAAAAAAAAAAAAAGACAAGATGGACTAAAAGGGAGGCTGCCAGAAGATATCGTGACTAGGGACTAGGTTAGTCTTTGTAAGGTGGACAACTTCATCTTCTGAAATTAGAATATGGGACAAGAAAGTATGTGATGTTGCTGCGGGGATTTGGGGTATAGAAACAGAAAGAGAATCATGACAGAAAGCTTCATTTTTGTTTTGTTTTTTCAATAAATTATGAGTTTGGGTTCACTGTTAAGAAAGTCAGTGACATAAAGAGAGAAGAGAAGATCTAGAATAGAAACTACTTTGGGGCAGAGAGATTTACTAGCTACTCCTGGAAGAGTAAAAGGACTGCCTTATAGCCTATTTAAAGTAATATATAAATGTGAATTGTGGCTATCATTACAATCATCATTACTTTTCCACATTCTAAACTAATGTTGAATAGTTCCATCTGAGCTGAAATTGATTATCAAAGAATCTACAGAAAAAAGGAGCTAAAGTAAATTATAGTACTCCCTATACCCTGCCCCCAGGGGAGGATTCTTTTTTAATTTGCAAATTACCCAGGTATACACATAAATTATTAATGAATTCAGAGCAAGATGAATATTTGTCATTCAAGTATTTAAAGTAATTATAGATATTTCGCAACAGATGTACTTGAAAATCATGACATTATATGCACTTGCTTTGTGCTTTCCTATTTTCCAGTTCTGATATTCCCCATTTCCAATTTAAGGACATTCTGAAGGCCTAAAGAATATTTTTGATGTGTTTAAAATTCCATTGCTGTCTTAAGACTGCCTTTTCCCTCAGTAACTCCTATCTTAAGCAACCCCTATCTTAAGGGACTATGGCAAGGCAGAATAATTATAGTATTATAATTTGGGGATTCTGATTTTAGACACATGGCTTCAAGGCATATTACACTATAATCACAAACTGCTGGAGCACCTTTGTGCCTTCCTCTGTTCTATTCATGTGAACTGGAAAGATAATGAATATGAGTCTTCAGCTCTTATCACAGCACTAGACAATTGTAGTCAATTACATTTCACAGTTAGGCACTCAGCCAACAGAAACAAACTATAGTTGCTTAAAAATTTATCTGCTCCATTGTTAGATCACTTATCCCAAGTCCTATCCGGCACCCAATACTTATAAAATCAGGATATTAAAACTGAAGGGTGTAAAGAATTAATTGTTATTTGAGGGTTTTATGACCCCAATTTTTGGCTAGAATTTGTAAAAAAAAAAAAAAAAAAAACCTCAGTGCGTGCATTGGCCTCTGGGGCTCTGCAAACTGCATAGTGCTCCACCCAATGGTAGTAGCCATAAGCCATGGAGCTGGCACCTCATGTCATCACCACTCGCTGACGCCTACATGAGCCTGGCAAAATTATAATGATTGGAAGCCTGGTGAGGGCAGTCATGTGACTGTCAGAGCAACCAGCTAATTGGTTGGGGGCTGCTGGGGTTTACTGGGAAGGGGGAGGAGAATTGGGCATTCTAGCTGGAAGCTGGAAGGCGACAGGAGCGGGGCTGTGTATTCTCAGCTGATTCCTAGGTGGTGGTATTTTGTCAGGTTGTATAATTTCCCTTTCTCCATTTTGTTTCCTTTCCTTTGATCCTACTGATCCTGTTTGTGTTTGTTTTTTTTAAGTTTGTTCTTGTTAAAATAAATCCTGTTCTGTTTTGAGGGAGGCTGCTGGTCTCCTTCCTTGCCCTAATATTGCGGCAAGCCGCTTAGCTAACACTCCCCAATTAAAAATTGGTCCCCACAAGGGGAACTTCAAGATCCTCTAATTCAGGTGTCCTTTACCTATCTTTAAGTCATGGACTCCATTGACAGTCTGGTAAGGTCTATAGACCTTCTTCATAGACTGTTTTTATTGTATAAAATTAAATACATAGGATTACCAAAAAAAAAAAAAAAGATAAATTATATCAAAAAAATAGTTGTTGCTGCTGCTATTTAAATTAAGTTATGTCAGGTTAAAAAGCCTCTTCTTTTTTCCCAAGGAAGCTAGGTGCTGCAATGAATAGAGCATGGGTCCTACAGGAAAAGACCTGAGTTAAAATTCAGACTTGAGGAGGGCAGCTAGGTGGCTCAGTAGATAAAGCACAAGCCCTGGATTCAGGAGTTCCTGAGTTCAAATCTGGCCTCAGACACTTGACACTTACTAGCTGTGTGACCCTGGGCAAGTCATTTAACCCTCATTGCCCTGGAAAAAAAAATTCAGACTTCGACACTTCTTACCTCTGTAACTCTATGCAAAGTCACTTAAACTGATTGCCTCAGTTCCCTCATCTGCAAAATGGAGATAATAACTTTGCTAAGTGCTTTACACCCAGGTAGAACAACCCTGTAGATAGGTCCTGATCATGTACTGCACTCTGTTTCTGTGCCAGTCAAGCAACACTTTGAGTCCATATAATACCAAATAAGCAGTATGAGACAAATTTTTTTTTTCAGTCTATTATTTTGGCTTTGTGGATATGTAGTCCCCAAAGGTAGTTTGAAGATCAAATTACTTTCAATTCAAATCTATAAGCATTTATCAAATACATATGTTAATTTAATTTAATTTTATTTTTCTGTGTGGGGCAATGAGGGCTAAGTGACTTGCCCAGGGTCACATGGCTACTAAGTTTGAAGTGTCTAAGGCTGGATTTGAACTCAGATCCTCCTGAATCCAGGGCCAGTGATTTATCTACAGTGCCACCTATCTGCCTCCCTATATTAATTTTTTTTCCTTTTCTTTTCTTTTTTTTTTTTTTGGTGAGGTGATTGGGGTTGAGTGACTTACCCAGGGTCACTGGCCAATAATAGATCCCAGACCAAGTCTCACTTGGTAATTATTTGGGTTATGATAGTTCAGAGTGAGTGCAACTAGCTTCTGTTTTGGCTACAAATCCTGAGGGTCTTCCCCTCCCAGATTGACTTTTTTTTGACTAGGTAAAAGAGGCCATCTTTGCCTCATTTCTCACCTAGTCTTACTCACTGAGTGGGTTTTGCCTCAAACAAACTGAGACCTGGGAAAAACCTTAGTTTAAAAAGGCCAAGGACTCTCTCTGCATCTGGTGCCATCTCCAGTGGTCCTGATAAATATTTTGTCACTGGACTCAGTCTCAGAGGAGAGAGTGAGGCTAGTGATTTGACACAGTCCTGCATTACTTAAATTGCATTCACTTGCAAGTCAAGACATTGCCTTCTTATCATTAGTCCTCTTTGAGAATGAAGGACAAAGAACAAGAAACAAACAATAGTCATGTTTGACTCTTTCTGACCCCACAAGCCGTAGCATATCATGTCCTTCTATCCCCCACAATTTTCTGAAGTTTTTGCAAGGTTATGTTCATTGCCTCCATGACAGTATCTCTCCATCTCATCCTCTGCGTTCCACTTCTTTTTTCTTCAATTTCCCAGTATCAGTCTTTTTCCAATGAACCCTGTATTCTTATTATGTAGACTTTTAGCTTCAGTATTTGACATTCCAATAAATAGTCTGAATTAATTTTTTACTGTAGATGTAGATGAAGTAAAAATAAATTTCCATAGAAAAATGATCCTTTACATGAAATAGTCCCTAAGTAAGAAATTGTCTTCTATTTTTCTAAAAGTGAAACCTTGTTTGGAGAGAATTCTGATGCTCAAAATTAATTATGCATGACTCCTAATATGAATTTTCCAGAATTTTACTGAATAATAATGGATATTTATAAAGTATGTTAAAGGATGCAATATACTTTACATACATTGTACAATTTCATTGTTATAGCAACCCTGAAAATCAGATACTCCCCTTTTTCTCTTATGCTTCATGAATGTGTTTCACTACTACCCTCCTGATTATATTGATGCATCTCCTTGCCAGCACCCTTCTCAACCCGGAGGGAGTAGATTTTGTGCCTTTGGCCAACTTTTCTGATTGGTGAGATTATGATTTCATGAAGTGACCTGGTTATCTGTGTTCATTTATCTCCTGACTCCACTCCTGACCCTCTAGACTTTTCAACTTTTGCCTCATCTGGGTAACCCACTTACCATTCTAGTTCTGTTTTATGTGTTGTCTTCCTCTGTTTTAAGATCTGAGATTAGGGACAACATTTTTTGGGGTGAGGAGCGGTAGGTAAATTTATATTTCCAGCACAGCACAGTAACTGGCATATAGTAAGCCCTTAATAAATGTTGTGTCTCTCTCTCTGTCTCGGTCTGTCTCTCTTTCTCTCCCCCCATCAGTTATTTTACATAAGGTTGTAAAATGATTTAAAAATAGTTTTTTTTTTTTCTGATCAAATTCTGAAGGATGATGTATTCATTACATTCCCCTCCCACTTTCCCTCAGGGCAAAATATATTACTATACCCACTTGAGTGTTTATGTTATTCCCTCTTTGGACCAATTCTGATGAAAGTAAGGCTCACTCAATCCCCTGCTCCTTCCCCATTTTACCCTCCACTCCATAAGCTTTTTCTTGTTTCTTTTACGTGAGCTTTTTTTACACCCTTCCACCTCTCCCTTTCCCTTTCCTCCAGTGCATTTCTCATCAACTTTTTGAATTTAGATATCAACATTTTGAATTATTGTTTTTGGGTATAAATTGATAGGAGCAGCTAGGTGATGCAGCTGAGAGAGTGTTGGGCCTGGAATCAGGAAAACTTGAGGTCAGACTTGGCCTCAGACATTTACTAGCCTTGTTTATCTGGAAAGTCACTTAACCCTGTTAGCCTCAGTTTCCTCATTTGTAAAATCAGCTGGAGAAGGAAATAGCAACCCATTCTAGTATCTCTGCTAAGAAACCCCCAAAAGAAGTCACAAAGTTGACACAACTAAAAGCAATTCAACACACATAATTGTAGTCATGCTGCAAAACTCAAAATGAGCTTTTGGGAATATTATTCCATATATTCTCACTTTATTTTCAAAATAATTTGAAATTTTTTATGCTGTTTTTATTTTTTTTATTGTGGCTCTTATATTTTTGGTATATGTATTTTAATTAGGTATAATTTTTTGCAAAATTTTCAATGACCTGTGATAGCTTAACTTTTTTCTTCTCAGATTTTAGTAATTTCCCCAATTTGATCTATTTCATCCAATATTCGCTATAGGATATACTTTTTTTTCTCAAAAAACATTTATTTTATTTTCCATTTACATGTAAGGGTAGTTTTCAACATTCATTTTCATAAGATTTAGAGTTCCAAATTTTTCTCCCTCCCTCCCTCCCTTTCCTCCCCCCTCCACAAGATCATAAGCAGGTTATATATGTACAATCCACAAGTGTTCTTTTTATCAGTTCTTTCTATAGCAGTCCATAGTATGCTTCTTGATTAGTTCCTTGGGATTGTCCTGGATCATTTTACTGCTGAGAGTAGCTAAGTCTTTCACAATTACTCATTGAACAACATTGCTATCACTATGCACAATGTCCTCTCAGCTCTGCTCACTTCACTATACATCAATGTTCATTAGTCTTTCCAGGTTTTTCGGGGATCATCCTGTCTGTCATTTCCTGTAGCACAAGTCCATTCCACTACAATCATATAACACAGCTTTTTCCATCATTCCTCAAAGGATGGACATTCCCTTGATTCTCAATTCTTAGCCTCCATCAAGACTTGCTATAAATATTTTTTGTACAATTTTTCCCTCTTTTCTCTTTTTCATGATTACTATTATTAACTGTTTCCCTTCCATCCTATTCCCTTCTCCATGATATTTATTCTATTATCCATCTTCTTTCATCCTATCACTCTTTAAAAGGGATTTGCTTCTGTCTGTCCCCTCCCCCACTCTGCCCTTCCTTCTTTTGCCCCTCTCTCTTTATCCCCTTCCCCTCCTATTTTCCTGCAGGTTTAGAGAGATTACTCCACCCAATTGAGTATGTACATTATTCCCTCCTTGAGCCAATTCTAATGAGATTGAGGTCTTTGAGCCAATTCTGATGAGTGTTAGGCTCATTTACTGCCCAGATTAAATAAATTACTCCACCCAGTTGGGTGTGTCTATTAGTCCCTCCTAGAGGCAACTCTGATGAATTTAAGATCTTTGAGCCTTTTCTGATGAGTGTAAAATTCATTTACTGCCCTGCTCCTCTCCCATCTCTTCCCCCACTCCATAAGCCTTTTCCTGTTACTTTCATGTAGGATTTTGCTTCTGCCCTTCCCCCTCCCCCAATGAATTCCCTTCACCCCTCAATTTAACCCTAAAGATGTTATCATCTAGCTAAGTGATACAGTGGACAAATCATCACCTCTGGACCCAGGGGGATCCCAGCCAAAACCTGGCCTCAGACACAAGACAATCGCCCACTGTAGAACCCCAGATATGTCCCCCAGCTCCAATTTTTTTTTTTTTTATGGTCCTCTAGGGTCTTGTATTTGAAAGTCAAATTTGCCATTCAGTTCAGGTCTTTTCATCACAAATATCTGAAAGTCTTCTTTTTCATTAAAGTCCCATTTTTCTGCTGAAAGATCATGCTGAGTTTTGCTGGGTAGATGATTCTTGGTTGTAATCCCATTTTCTTTGCCCTTTGTAATATCATATTCCATGCCCTCCAGTCCTTTAATGTAGAAGCTGCTAGATCTTGTGCTATCCTGACTGGGGCTCCACAGTACTTGAATTCTTTCTTTTTGGCAGCTTGCAATATTTTCTCCTTGACCTGAGAGCTCTGGAATTTGTCTACAATATTCTTGGGAGTTTTCTTTTTGGGATTTCTTTCTGGAGGTGATCGGTGGATTACTTCAATTTCTATTTTAGCTTCTTCTTCTAGAATTTCAGGGCAATTTTCCCTGAGAATATCTTGGAAGATGTTGTCTAAGCTTGTTCCTTGATTGTGGTTTTCAGGTAGACCAATAATTTTCAAATTATCTCTCCTGGACCTATTTTCTAGGTCAACAGTTTTTCCCAGAAGATATTTCACATTGCCCTCTATTTTTTTATTCAGTTGGATTTGCTTTATTGTGTCTTGGTTTCTCATAAAGTCAGTGGCTTCCATTTGTTCAATCCTAATTCTTAAGCAATTATTTTCATCAGAGAGCTTTTGTACCTCCTTTTCCATTTGACTTTTCAAGCTGTTGACTTTTTTCTCATGTCTTTCCTGCATCACCCTCATTTCTCTTTCCATTTTTTCCTCTACCTCTCTAATTTTATCTTGAAAGTCCTTTTTGAGCACCTCCATGGCCTGAGACCAATTCATATTTTTCTTGGAAGCTTTAGATGTAGGGGCCCTGATGTTGACATCTTCCTCTGAAGGTGCACCATGATCTTCATTGTCACTAAAAAAACTTTCTATGGTCCTTACCTTTCTCTGTCGGCTCATCTTGCCCTTCTTTTACTAGACTTTTAGCTCCTTAAAGTGGGGCACTGTTTCCAGGCTGCAGTATCCCAAGCTTAAGAAATCCCAGGTAGTATGATTTAAGGAGAATCAGGTTCTTCTCTCGCTTGGCCTATTTCCTGGTCCTAGATGACCCCAGACCAACTTGCCAATCAACCAGCTTTGAGTGTTGTGGTTGTCACCTCCAATGAGACTGTGCCCCTCCCGCACCTAGGCCACTTCTACTCGAGCCTACCACCTGGTTCTCAGTAGGGGTGTAAAATCCAAGTTCTGCCTTAGCACCAGCATAAACCCCTGTAGTCTCTCCCCTGCCCAGGGCTCAGCCCACTTCCCAGACTGTGAGCTTAGTTCCAGATGACACTGGTGCTTCAGCTGATTCAGAGGCTCTGGGGATCTTCTTCTCTAGTGAGGACTTCCTGAGACTGGATCTGTGTCAGGGTGACTGTGGGGTTGGGCCCAACTCCTGTATCAACACAGCAGCTCCCCCCTTCTGACCTTCCAAGCCGTTCTTGGTTAGAAGATGATTTCAGCACATTCTTCTGTGAGTTTTGCTGCTCTGGGCATTTTCCTATGACCTTATTTGCATGTTTTTTGGAGCGATCATGTCATGAGTTTGGGAGCTCACTGCCCTTCCTCCGCCATCTCTAGGATGTACTTTTATATGATTGTCATCTAGTAATTGGCAATACATCATGTGACTTGAACATGAGGCTGTTGTCAACCAAAAGCATCATAAAGTATAGGTTATCACTGGTAAAGTGTTTGCAATTGTTTTGGAGATAATGCTGGCAAATAATGTAATTGTTCATGTTTCCATTCCATTTCATGAACACTTGTGGCTTGACTTTTTTTTTTTTCTTTCTTTTTTTTTTTTTGCAGGGCTATGAGGATTAAGTGACTTGCCCAAGGTCACACAGCTAATACGTGTCAAGTGTCTGAGGTCAGATTTGAACTCAGATCCTCCTGAATCCAGGGCTGGTGCTTTATCCACTGTGCCATCTAGCTGCCTGGCTTGACTTTTTTAGTGGTCAATAACGTCTGTTCTGAAGCATTTCTACCAGGAGATATATGGGCCTTTCTATTTTGTCCTAATGAGTCTTTCTTTCTCTGGCTTACTTTAAGTGTCAACTAAACTTTCACTTTCTACTGGAAGTTTTTCTCAAACCCACTTAATTACAATGCCTTCCCTCTATTAACTATTTCTTATTTATCCTGTATACAGCTTGCTTTGAATATATATTTTTACATTGTCTTCCCGATCAGATTATAAGCTCCTTGTAGGTAAAGACTTTCTTTTACCTCTTTTTGAATCTCTAGCACTTAGCACAATGTTTGGAAAATTTTAGATGATTAACAAATATTGATTGATTGGAGTACTAGAACATCCAGGGACACTATTTGTTCTTCTTTGTACCAACTGATCTTTTTATTCTTTTAATTAAGGCCACTTTGCAACCCCTATGCTTCCCAACATGTGACTCTTTATTCACGCTTTATCCAAGTATTAATACAATTGGTCATATTACCAGTCTTTCTGATTTACTGCAAAGACTTTGCACCTACCATAAAAGTCTAAGGACACATAAAATCCCTACTGCACATCACCATAGCTAATGTCCCCTTGCTTTCCCATTGCACTCTGCTTTCATGGAATGTCAGACTTCGAGGAGACTTTAATTAGTAGTAATAGTTTTGGTAACAGTAGTGGTAGTAGTAGTGTTGTTGGTAGTGGTAGTGGTGGTGGTAATAGTAGTAGCAGTAGCAGTAGTCGTAAAGTAATAGTAATACATATAGTAGTATTTTATAGTATAGATGGATAGATGATAGATAAGATAGATAGATGATAGACAGATAGTAGATAGATAGATAGATAGATAGATAGATAGATAGATAGATAGATAGATAGATGACACATACATAGATACATAAATAGATGATGGAATTTCCTGTACCAATGCAACTCAACAATTTTTTTTTTGCAGAGACAATTTTTTTTAAATCTTCTAAGCTACCTATAACAGAGTATCCTCTCTATCCATAATTGTGAAGCCACTAAATGTGGAATCATCATATTTCCCAATAAGTTACATGAAGGAAAAGAAATGGTACCAATGAAGACAAAGATGGAAGAGTACCTTGAATGAGCTAAGTAAACAAAAAGGAGGTTCGTGAGGAAGCAACACAATTTTGAGGCCAATGAGAGATTAATTCTTTTTTTGGGGGGGAGGCAGGTCAGTGAGTGTTAAGTGACTTGTCCAGAGTCACACAGCTAGTAAGTCTGAGGTCAGATTTGAACTCAGGTCTGCCTGAATCCAGGACCTATCCCTTATTCACTGTGACAACTAGCTACCCCCTGAGATCAATTATTTTTTAAAATTTCATATATTATTTTTTTTTGTAGTTACATGTAAAGATAATTTTCAACATTTGTTTTTATAAGATTTCTAGTTTCAAATTTTTCTCCCTCCCTCTGCCTTCCCCAAGACAGTAAGCAATCTTATATAGGTTATACATGTACTATTACACTAAACATTTCACAGCCATGCTGTGAAAGAAGAATCAGAGCAAAAGGGAAAAACCTCAAAAAAGGAAAACAAAAAAGTAGAAATAGTATGGTTCAATCTGCATCTAGATTCCACAGTTCTTTTTTTGTTCTTTTTTTTTTTTTTTGATTTGGAGAGCATTTTCCATCATGAGTCCTTTGGAACTATCTTGGATCATTGTATTGCTGAGAAGACTCAAGTCTATCACAGTTGATCAACACACAATGTTGTTGATACTGTGTACAATGTTCTCCTGGTTCTGATCATCTCAGCATCAGTTAATGTGAGTCCTCCCAGATTTCTCTGAAACCCACTTGCTCATCCTTCCTTCACATTGATGTTCTAAATTTTCTTCCCCCCTCCCTCCTCAACCCGCCCTATGGAATCAAGCAATTCAATATACCAAACATCTTCACATTAGTCAAGTTGCAAAAGAATATAGACAGAATAACTTTAGAAAGAGGAACTTATAAATAAAATTATACTGCAATCTGTATTCAAATACCATCATTTCTTCCTCTGATGATGGTTTGCATTTTTCATACATCCTTCTGATATCATCCTGCTCATCATTTCTTTCACAGTTACTATTGCTAACTGTATTACCCACCCTCCTATTCCTTCCCCTTGATATTTACTCCAATTTCTATCTTCTTTCACCCTATCCCTCCTCAAAAGTGTTTTGCTTTTTACTGCCCCCTGCCACAATCTTCCCTCCCTTCCTTCATCTCCGCACCCCCCCTTTTCCCCTGCCCCTCTCACTTTCCTTTAGGGCCAAATATATTGCTATACCCACTTGACTGTTTACGTTATTCCCTTTTTGGACCAATTCTGATGAAAGTAAGGCTCACTAACTCCCCCGCTCCTTCCCCATTTTCCCCTCCACTCCATAAGCTTTTTCTTGTTTCTTTTATGTGAACTTTTTTTACACCCTTCCACCTCTCCCTTTCCCTTTCTTCCAGTGAATTTCTCTTACCCCTTAAGTTTATTTGAAAGATGTCATCATGGGTTTGATAGGTGATGCAGTGGACAAAGCACCAGCCCTGGAGGCCCTGAGAACAAATCTAGCCCCAGATAAGTGAGCCCATCCTGCCTGCCTTACAAAAAACATGGACAAATGCTTTAAAGATATCATCCCTTCATATTCAATTCATACCTGTTCCCTGTAAGTATATTCCTTTCAGCTGTCCTAATACTGAAAGAGTTCTTGTGAGTTGGAAGTATCATCTTCTCAAGTAAGAATGTAAACAGTTTGATCTTTTAATGTCCCTCATTATTTCTTTTTCCTGTTTACCTTTTTATGCTTCTCTAGGTTTTTGTATTTGAAAGTCATATTTTCTATTCAGTTCAGGTCTTTTCATCACAAATGCTGGGAAGTGCTCTTTTTCATTGAAGTCCCATTTTTTCCCCTGAAACAGTTTTGCTGGGTAGGTCATTTTAGGTTGTAGTTGCGGTTTCTTTGCAGTCAATAATATCATATTCCATGCCCTCTGGTCCTTTAATATAGAAGATGCTAAATCCTGTGGTATCCTAACTGTAGCTCCACAGTATTTGAATTCCTTTTTTCTAGCTGCTTGTAATATTTTCTCCTTGACCTGGGATCTCTGGAATGTGGTTATAATATTCCTGGAAGTTTTCCTTTTGGGATCTCTTTCGGGAAGTGATTGGTGGATTCTTTCAATTTCTGTTTTCCCCTCTGCATTTAGAATATCACGGCAATTTTCCCTTACAATTTCTTGGAAGATGATGTCTAGGCTCTTATTTTGGTCATGGTTTTCAGGTAGACCAATGATTTTCCAGTTATGTCTCCTGGATCTATTTTCCAGGTCAGCTGATTTTCCCAAGGAGATATTTCATTTTGCCCTCTATTTTTTCATTCAGTTGGATTTGCTTTACTGTGTCTTGGTGTCTCACAAAGTCACTAGCTTCCATTTGTTCAATCCTAATTCTTAGGTAATTATTTTCTTCAGTGAATTTTTCTATCTCCTTTCCTATTTGACTTTTCAAGCTATTGATTTTTTTTTCTTATGACTCTCCTGCATTGCTCTGATTTCTCTTTCTAGTCTTTCCTCCCTTTCTCTAAATCTTCCTTCTAACTCTCCTACTTTCTCTTCAAAGCCCCTTTTGAGTGCTTCCAAGGGCTGAGACTAATTCATATTTTTCTTGGAAGCTCTGGATGTTGGAGCTTTGACTTTGTTATTATCTTCTTCTGAGGGTGTATTCTGGTCTACCCCTAGCCCAAAGAAGCTGTATATTGTCTGCTATTTTCTTTGCCAACTCAAGTCAGAAGTAGATGTCTGATTGAAATTTGATTCTCTGTGGCTGGAAGCTTAGCATGCCTGTGTCACTCCCCTACTAAGTCGCCACCACTCAATTCAGCCCCCTGGTTCAAAACAAGGGCTCATCACCCCAGCTCTGGCATACACTACAACCACTTCACCCCAGCCAACTGCCAAACCCCCTCACCAGTCTGCAAGCTGAGCCTCAGAAGTCACCATTGGTGCTGAAGTCTCAGAAGCATCTGTTCCTGGGTGGGACTGACTGCATGCTGAGCTCGTCTTTCTGCTGATCAACAGGTGAATTCAATTGCTGTTTCTGGCTAGAAAATAGTCTCACTCTGTTCTTATGTTAGGTAGGCTGCTTTGTTTGGTTGTTTTTTTTATGGTATTATTTGGGAGTGAGTGGATGGGTTTTTCAGGAGCGAGCAGGAGTCACAACCTCTCCTCCACCATCTTGGCTCAGCCCCCCCAGATCAACAATTATTTTACAGCTTATCATCTTAAATGAGAATTTTTCAGGAAACTGAAAGATTAAAATGATTTACCCAAGATCATACAGTGAGAGTTGTTAGTGTGAACTCATATCTTCTTGACTTCAAGGTTAGCTCTTTATCCATAACACAACCTAGGTAATGCCTTTTGAGTGATTATTATTTCAAACAAACACATACAAACTGCTGTTAGAATATTACTGATCTATTGAATTTAGAATGTTAGATCTGGGCATGAAGAAGCTTTGTCCCAGGGCAGTCAAGTTACTTGTCCAAGATCTAAACAGATAGTAAATAGCAAAAATATTAGAACCTAGGCATGCTGCTTCCCTGTGCTTATATGGGATCAAGTAAGTTTTGTTCCACATAGGATAAAAAAAACCAGGAGCAAAATATTCGAATTTATACAGTCGACTTCCTTTGACTAGATTACCCATTAGAGCTGAGAAAGTGTGACAAAGTTGCTCTGTCCTGTAATGATTTTTCTTCATGTGTATTCAAGCTTGGATTGGTTTGGTGACAAAAAAAAGTATGTCTTAAGCTGTTTTGTTTTACAAAGAATGGTTTCATGGGTGAAGAAATCTGTCACTAACATTTTATTCCAGGATCAGGACTTCTAGAAACCTTAGAAACATAGAGACGTGTGTGCAAGCCGAGATGAGTCAGACAGATGTATTAAATGGATTTAGAAAAATTGGGCTTAATCACATTTCTTCATTGCCTTCCTGTTGACCTTATATATAGCCTTTGATCTAGAGAATGGGGCATGTTAATGATAGTGAAAGAATCATTAGCCAGGAAAGAAGTGATGCATCACACATTATTTTTTTATCATAAAAGTATTTTATTATTTTCAAATTAAATGTAAAGGTAGTTTTCAACATTTGTTTTTCCTTTTCTTTTCTTTTTTCTTTTTTTTTTTTTGCAGGGCAATGAAGGTTAAATGACTTTCCCAGGGTCACACAGCTAGTAAGTTTCAAGTGTCTGAGGCTGGATTTGAACTCAGTTCTTCCTGAATCCAGGGCCAGTGCTTTATCCACTGCACCCCCTATCTGCCCCCTCAACATTTGTTTTTATAAGATTTCTAGTTCCAAATTTTTATCCCTCCCTTCTTTCCCTCCCCACCAAAGACAGAAAGCAATCTGATACAGGTTGTATGGGTATAATCACATTAAATATATTTCTGCATTAGTCATGTTGTGAAAGAAGAGTCAGAACAAAAGGGAAAAACCTAAAAAACTAAAAACAAAAACAAAAGTAGTAACAGTATGGTTCAATCTGCATCAAGATTCCAGACATCTTTTTTTTCCGGATGTGGAGAGCATGAGTCCTTTGGAATTACCTTGGATCATTGTATTGCTGAGAAGAGCCAATTCTATCACAGTTGATCATCACACAATGTTCTTGATACTGTGTACAAAATTCTCCTGATTCTGCTCATTTCACTTAGCA
This sequence comes from Dromiciops gliroides, assembly GCF_019393635.1. Lineage (NCBI taxonomy): Eukaryota > Metazoa > Chordata > Mammalia > Microbiotheria > Microbiotheriidae > Dromiciops > Dromiciops gliroides. The sequence goes on along the minus strand of NC_057863.1, from coordinate 524,621,521 downwards.
TAAATTCATGAATCAATACATGATCAACTATGTTTTCTAACAGCAGTTTTTGTTTGTTTGTTTCAAATGATAATCATCCAAAAGGTATTACCTAGATTGTGTCATGGATAAAGAGCTAAACTTGGAGTCAAGAAGATCTGAGTCCACACTACCAACTTGCACTGTATGATCTTGGGTAAATCATTTTAATCTCTCAGTGTAATGAGAAATTCTGATTTAAGATTATAAATTGCAAAATAATTATTGATCTGAGAGGGTGGAGTCAAGATGGTGGAGGAGAGGCTGTAATTTAGTTCCCTATATATTTTAGAAATGAGCTTTTTATCAGAAATACTGGCTGTAAAGATTGATGTTGAAAGAATCATCCACACTTAATGAAATGATTCTTGCATTGGCAGGATGATGGGCTTCAAACAATGTCCTATGCTCAAGCTTATACATACTGCTCATGAACATTTATATGTATATGTAATGTGCCATTCTAGTCACAAAGAAAAGTGTATAATAATTAAAATCCTCTCTGCAGTCAAGTATCCTTGTAGTAGGGCAGAGAAGGCTTGCACATAGATAACATCAGTACACAACATAACAGGAGTAAGGTACCAATGAAGCTTCAGGGAAGGTTATCAAAAGAAAAGCTTCTTCATTGTTGGTGGAATAAATCATTCAATTCAGTAAGCATTTCTTAAGCATCTGCTATGTCTCAAACTCTGGATATAAAGCAGGAATTGACAAACAGTCTTTTCTTTGGCAGTTTACATTATACAATGTGTATGGAATATATATCTGATTCAATCTTTTTTGTTTTCTTTTTTACAGGGCAATGAGGGTTAAGTGACTTGCCCAAGGTCACAAAGCTCGTAAGTGTCAAGTGTCTGAGGCTGGATTTGAACTCAGGTACTCCTCACTCCAGGGCTGGTCCTTTATCCACTGAGCCACCTAGCTGCCCCCACCTACTTTATTATATGAGATGGAAAAAGAGGCCCCCCCTGGCCCTCAAGAAGCTTACAATGGGGCAGCTAGGTGGTGTAGTGGATAAAGCACTGGCCCTGGATTCAGGAGGGCCTGAGTTCAAATCGGTCCTCAGACACTTGACACTTACTAGCTGTGTGAACCTGGGCAAGTCACTTAACCCTCAGTTCCCCACAAAAAAAAAAAGAAAAAAGAAAAAAAAAGAAGCTTACAATTTAATGAGGGAGACAAGTAAATATGAGTATGTTTATATATATATACATGTACATATATATGGATATATGCATATATAAATACACAAATATGTATAAACACAAAGCTACTGATGTAATAAATGGCCAATAATACAGAGTGGGCAATAGAATGAAGAAGGATTGGGAAGAATTTCCTATAGAAGATAGGAATTTATTTGGCCTTGAAAAAAGCCAGGGAGCCAGTGAGCAAAGGTTAGAAGGGAAAGAGTTTCAGATATGGTGGATGGATGGCCACAAAAAAGTGAGAAGTTGAGAGAAGGAGTATCTTCTTTGAGGAAGGGTAAGAAGGCCAGTGTCACTGGATTGAAATATACATGACAATAAGTAAAATGTAAGAAGCCTGGAAAGGAATGTGGAAGGAATATGTTATGAAGGACTTTGAACATCAAATAGATGATTTTATATTTGACCCTAGAGGTGATTTTTTTTTTGTATTATAGTGTTTTGCATGTCTGGACCACTTAACATTCTCCTTAGGATTCCTTCACCCTTTATCATATGATGTCACCTGAATGAATCCTTCATTGCTAGACTTGAATGCATGAAATAGAGATAGACTGCCTCAGCCAAATATTTTTAAAATTAAATACTTTTCCCTAAGTATTCAATGAAAATATACTACCCCCAAACATGTGGTAAGCTAATACAGAATGTTCAGGATATTCCAGTTCTCTTGGCTCCCAGAAGCAGGTATCTAGTGGCCTCCCCTGTAAGTTACTCAAACTATGGTGATACAGACACATGCCAAAACAAACTTCATTTCATGTGCAAAGATAGAGTGTTGTGTCTGGAGAATAGCAAGTAAACTAGATTGTCCGGAACATATAGTATCTATGGGAATAATGTGAAATTTGGTTGGAAATTTGATTCGGAACTGAAGTGTGAACAGCCATAGATGACAAACCGATCCATTTGTACTTTTATGCAAGAGACAGAAGAATCACAGGAGCTTCTTCAGTGGATAAATGCTATCTTCAGAACTGTGCTTTAGGAATGTAAATTTGGCAGCTCTGTGAAACACAGATTAGAGAGCAGAAGATATTGAGGTCAATTAGAAATCTATTGCAATAATAACTTATGTCAAAGGTGATGAGAGCCTGAATTAGTGTGGTGGCTATGTGAGTGCAGAAAAGAGCAAAAATATGATAAATGTTGTGAAGGTGTAATTGACAGTTCTTGGCAATTGATTGCCCAATCAGTTGCTCTTGTCATGGGGGATGATAGAAAGTGAAAAGTAGAGGATGACTCAAAGTTTATGAACCTATATGATAGAATGATAGTAGTATCCACAAGAGAAAGAGAAAACAATTCTTTTCTTCTTGTTTGTTTTTAAAAGGTGGCAATTTGAGTTGGGACTTGATGAATTGGTAGAATTTTAGCACTGTTGAGGAGGAGGTAGAATGTGATGAAGTGTCAAAGGAATGGTATAAACCACATCCATGGATGTGTAAGAATGTAGGATGTGTATGTGGAAGTTAGTGGTCCTATTTCATTAGAGTCCATATGCCATATTAAGTTCTAAAGGTTTGTTGGAGCTAAAATGTAGAGGTTTTTGAATTATTTATATATATATATATATGTGTGTGTGTATATATATATATATACACACACACACACATATATATACATATATACACACATATATTTATACACATATACATATATATATATAACACATATATTTGTGTGTATATGTATATGTATATATATATATATATGCAAACCCTGATCTTGTTTTATTTTTATCTGTGGATTATCATTATACAAACTGTACACTGAAAAAAAATTAACCTGGCAGTGTAATAAAGAATGTACTGAAGTGGGGAAATACATGAGATGGGGTTATTGGTGGGGAAAATGATTGCAAAGATCCATCCAAATTGTTAAAACTAGAGGATGCCTATGTTCAAGGGTGTGTGCCAGAAATTGTTCTGGGATGATATAGTTGTCAACCAAAAATTTGAGAGCCTATTTAAGAGGTGTAGTCTCAATAGTGGTAAAAGAAACTGACCTAAGGATGTGTAGAAAGAAATTTAAGAAAGTTAGCCCTGGGATTCAAGACAAAGTGATAGTGTAATATTTTTGTGTGTTTTTTTTTTGTAATGATTTGCAACATATTCAAGAGAAGTAGTAGGATTATTTGAGAAACTCAGATTGGATTTGAGGGAAATTGAGTCTGTAAACTCAATTGTTTAAAGTAATGCTGAGGTTTAGAGTACGTTTGGCAGTTTTTGTGGGATATTTAGTGTGTTAAAACATGGAACCCTCAGGAATACAATGACATGACAACTATGAGTGTAATGAAGATTTAAGTTGCATTCTAGTCCTAGTGTCCTACTACACATACAGAGTAATACCAGTACTGGTTTTATGTGATAAAGAGCCATTCAGAATCAATAGTGTTGTTAGCAAGGTTCTGAATCACTATAATCTCTGTGAGGGAAGAATTAGACCAAAGAAAGGGCAGGGGTGAGACAGAGAACACAGAGTACAAGAATAGTTTGATTGCGTATGGACATTCCTTAACACAAACCGGTAAAATCACATCACTTGTAAATGGCTGCAATAAGAAAATTTTATAAGATAGTTAAAAAATCCTATCCCTTGATGTTTATAACAAGGATGTTCTATTTTATTTCCTTTATTGAAATAATACTAAGTTGCATGTACATTCTAATGTAGAACATAATAATTTTATTTATAAGATAAATATAGTCAAGACTCTGAGGTCATGTAGTTTGTAAATTAAAGATGTAGATCCAGATAAAATGACATTTATTATAAAATAAGTTCACTACAATGCTATTTTTTTTGCTACAATGCTATTTTAATAATAGCTATCATTTGCCTAACACTTTAAAGCTTGCAAAGTGTTTTATAAATATTATCTCACATGAACCTTGCAGTCTCATAAGACAGGTACCATAATTATCCACATATTATAGATGAAGAAATTGAGGCTCAAAGGATAAGTGACTCATCTAGGGCTACATCGGCTTGTAAATATCAGAGACAAGATTGGAACTTGGGTGTTTTGTATTGCATGTTCTTATCTACCACCTAGTTGCCCATATTTTTTTTTAATAAAGCAAGAGATTTTCACTATTTGTGCCTAAGGATTTATAGAAATTGAAGTAGGAATATTTCAAGTATGTGGACAAAGCATTTATAATGGGGGAAAACTAAGTAAATCACATATTCCTTGCTCTCCTCTGTCATTCTCCCACAATTGGTCTTTGTACTCTACGTAATTCCAGCCCAAGACTTCATTAGAACTATAAAGTTCAAGGTCAGATTGCTACTGACAATAAAAGGGTATTGCCTATAACTCTAAAAGAAATATGTCAACAACCACCAACAGGTCTCACTCACTAACACTAACCACATTATGAGTGAATGCCTCATTTTCTTTTTCTAAAAGGAAGGAAAAGTTTACATGAACAGATTTTCCCTAGTACATGGACAGGTGTTTGATAAATGTTCATTTAGTTGAACCGAATGTGTTGTGTTGTGTTTTGGTTTGGTTTGGTTTTCTTTGGGGGGGGGGCTTGTTTGTTTTTATCTCACACTCCTCCATTTTTTTTAGCACATCAGCACCTTAAAAGGTAATGCCAGTGTCCCTGAGATTATCACTGCAGTGGCCAAGGACACTGGACATTAGTACAGTCATATATATTTAAAGTATTTTATTGCTGGCATTTAAATTTTCATTAGCGGATACAGCTGAGAATAGTTGTAGCAGAGAACTAGACATCTGAATCTAAAGCATAATAAAAACAAATGAATACATGAATAAAACTAGTTATATCTAGAAAATAAAACTTATTTTCAGCCATTTTCTGGCCGACAAGCTATTAAAAGAGGTGCAAAAGTCTCTGTTATGATGAACATAGATCATGATTCACAGTAGACTTAATTCAGCCCTATCTGCACACTAACTCAGCAGCAATAGTTACCAAGCACATGGGCTCCATGCCTAAAACCAGAAGATTGAAGTTTATGGTTAGAATAATGATGAGATGCAGTCACTGCTACAGCCCAACTGCTCAGCATGGATCAAGTCCTCTAATATTTTAGGTCTAAATCATTGCTGATTGCTATTCCAAGCAGATTACAATTATTACAAATGCTCCTAGAAAAAAAAATGGATTCTAGCCAGGTACCTTGAAGAAGACTTAATTCTCCCTACTTACCTCCTCCCCTGCCATTTTATGTTACTTCCCCTGCCTTGCTAATTAAACTCTGCGAACTCTTCTGTCATGACAAGAGCCAGACCATGGCCCTGAGAAAGAACTGATGTCTCTTAAGGGACCAGAGCAGATTTATATCAATCTTTACTCAAATTGATCAGTGATTCCATCAGAAATGTCATTCTCTACAATTCTAAAGGGGGGTGGGATATTTATATTCTCTGCCATTTAATTCTAGTGCCTTTTTTCATTTTCTTACTAAAAGTAACTGATGTGTATCACTAAAAAGAAGATCATAGATCTTCTTTTAAAACTTAAAAATAAGTTTTATGACAAAGAAAGACAATAGAATGAAAATATAATGTTCAATATTCTTATATGTCCATCATAGTGGTGTATGGAGTCTTGAAGAAGGATGAGTACCTCTGGTGTGAGAGTTTGCTGAGCTCTTTTCATTACTGCTCATCCAACTTTGGTGTCTACCAAGCTTTCAACTCTCACCCGTGACTCCAAAAATCCACCCCATTCTGGTAAACGATGTTGAAAGATGGGCTAAAGCAGAATGAGGGTACCCAACATACCTAAAACACCTGGGTAACTTAGGAGGATGTCTACTCCAAGCATGTGAAGACTTCCCCTGCCAAAATGAGTAGATGAAAACAATTTTTTCCAATAGGCAGCTAAATCAGGTGCCAGGCAGAACTATGAGCATGGCCAGACATCAGATACCCAAGCTCGTACAATGAATGGCCATTGCCAGTTGTCTTGACTTTTGTCTTGCCACTAGACTTCAATAACTCTGGAAGAGAGTTTGAGGCTGATGACTTTGTGCAACTCTGCGCCACTTAAATCCAATTCATGCATGAGTCAAGACATCACCCTATGATGTCATTGGTCCTCTTCAAAAATGAAAAACAAACGAGATGTTCACCACAGTAACTGTGTGTCTATAAACTAAGCAGCAGGATCAGCTAAAAAAAAAAAATATATATATATATATATATATATATATGTGTGTGTGTGTGTGTGTGTGTGTGTGTGTGTGTATGTGTGTGTGTGTTTGTGTTTGTGTATAGCGTCTGTGTATATGTACATGAATGTGTGTTTGTATGTATATCTGTGTATACATAAGCATATATGTTTATATAGTCTGTATGTACATACATATATAATTTGTTTCTTAAATTTAGAAATTGAAATACCTCTACACATGTATGTATCATGCCAGATAAGTTGTTTGACTATTTTTTTTCGTCTCAGTATAGTCATGGAAATAATATTTAGCTTTAAAATCATAAAGAAAAAACTTGAATCCCTCTATACATGACTTGATGAGCCACTGAATTTTTCTGAGCCTCATTTTCCTCATCTGTAATTTGGAGAAAGCAATATCTATAGCAACCATCTCCCAGGGCTTACCTGGGAATGAAATGAGAAAACATAAAGTGTTTTATAAAATTAATAATGTTGTATATAACAAGCATCATTATACCATGATCTTCTGATAATGTAGGGTTATGATACAAGAAGTGGAAATTCCACAGAAGGCATGGTGGGTGTGAAGAAATTGTAACACATAAACAATGAGGTGAAGGACAGCAGATATTAGTGCTACATTGTTATAGTCAAGATGTTAGCAGAAATGGAAGGCTTCCAGTTTGTTGGGTATTCCCCATGTGGCGAACTTAATCAAAGGACATCTCAAGAGTTCTGCAAAACCGGCAGCCATAGATGGGTTGCAAAGTGCATCATTGGAGGGAACATCTACATTTGTGAGATCACAAATTGATTTGAATGTCACCATTATCACTGTATTATGCACCATTACTGACTTATTTAAATGAACTAGTTATTTGGTATACAGAGGCAATGTGGTCACTGGTCTAAACGTCATATAAACCTAGATTCAAAGACTGATTTTGGTGATTATTAGCTCTATGATTCTGGACAAGTCATTTACCCTGTATGTTTCCAAACTTTTTATATAGCTAAGAAAGAGAGAGGGAGAGGGAGAGGGAGAGAGAGAGAAAGAGACAGAGAGAGAGGAGAGGCTATTACTTACCAGATACATGTTTTACAAATTTAATCTCATTTAATCCTCACAACAACCATGGGAGGAAACAAGCAAATAGAAATTAAGTGCTTTGCCCAAGGTCATACAGCTAGTATCTGAGTCCATATTTGAACTCAGATCTTCCTGACTGCACTCTATTCACTACACTGCATAGTTGGTTTAAGATTAATCTTCTCAGGTATAGTTAGGGTTTTGCTCATTTGTGAAGAGAGTTCCTTGCATTGAAAGCCATCCAGAGTGATAGAATCCAAGTAGTTGTGTAGAGATGTAACAAAAAAATAATCAACATAATAAATGGATAACAGTTTCTTTACTCTAGATTCCCACCCCACCCTACTCTATGTCAATGAACTCTACATAAAGGCAGTGACTATTTAAATCTCCTCCATAGCTTTGTATCCCTGGCACCAATATACAAGGCAAACCTGAGACACTTGAAATGGGCACTTGAAATTCAATATCAGAAAGTAAAGAGAGTCAATAAATAAGCATTTATTTATTCATTCATTCATTCATTCATTCATTCATTCATTCATTTATTTTTGCTGGGCAATGAGGGTTAAGGGACTTGCCCAGGGTCACACAGCTAGTACATGTCAAGTGTCTAAGGCCAGATGGATTTGAACTCAGGTCAGCTGGAATCCAGGGTGGTTACTTTATCCACTGCACCACCTAGCTGCCCCACAATAAGCATTTATTAAGTTCTTATCATCTGCCAGGCTCTACACTAAGGTAAGGGAATTCAAAAGAAAGCCAAAATAGTCTTCTCCCTTTAAGGAGCTTAAATTCTGAAAGTTGATACAATATAGAAATAAATAGGTATATACAAGATACAACTATATCTAAATAGATAAAGAGAATCTTACAGTATGTTTCTTGATATTCATAACAATATCTCTTCTCTGAGACAAAGTTTTATTGGGACATCATGAAGAAGGTATAATTCATTCAACCATCTCTATTTCTTTAATTCACTGTGAGAACACAATTGTATCCCAGAAGCAATATAATGATTTACACAGAGAACTTTTGAAGACCATAAAAGCATTTGAGAAGTGGTTTACTTCTAAAAAAATGTTCCTCTGTGGTAACCCTTAAATATTTATGTACCCCCATGGTGTCTCATATGGGATGGGGCACAGAGCAGGCATTCCTTCTCTATTAGATATCTGTTTTGCCTAAATAAAGTAAATGGATTTGTCATAATCAGTGTTTACCACTTGCATTCTGCTGCTTCTCTGGCTAACCTCTAGAGACTAAATTTGGCAAATGAGGATATCATACCAAAGAGGTATTGCTCTGCCTTCATCCCATGCCCCTGGTTTCCTTTAAATCCCAACTAAAATACTTTCTATAGGAAGCCTTTCTCAACCGCTTTTAATGCTAGTGCTTTACCTCTTTTCATTATTATTTTTTTAATCCCATATATATTTCCTTCATACCTACAGAATTTGTTTTTGTCTTCTCCATCACATTGTGAGCTCCATGGGGGCAGGAACTTCCTTTTGTCTCCTTTTATATTTCCATCACTTAGCACAGTGCTTGGAACATAGTAGTAGTAGGCCTCCACCAGTTGTGGACAACCATGGATCAATACCTTGAAGAGCCACAGGCCACAATGTGGCTGTGCAGTCTGATATGGGAGCCGCAGCTCCAGAGTGACTTATAACTGGTAACTGCCGCGTCCCGTGTTGTATCTACCCCATGAGGAGTAGCGGAGTGTCCTCCCCAGGGTGCTGGCCTGGGAGGATCAATATGGAAAACAAGTTGTTGCCCATGCAGCAGGTTTTCCCTCTCCACGACATTGGTGGATCCAAAGGAGAGCCCGAGCCAATACAGTTTGGCATCAGTGCCGCTGCAGGAGTTGCCAGAGGGATGTGATGTCCAACATCCAACTGCCTAAGGAACTCTGACTCCTGACTTTTCCTTGGAGTTAACTCCCGAAGTCTTTCCCATATATGGGTATAGCCGCAACACAGCAGAGGTTTAAAATCAGGGTTTCCTTCCCCTAGGTGGGTTGCCTGCCAAGGCTAGTGAGCCCCACCTGCCCAAAGCAACTGGTTTTAAGGCACCAGTGACTCACCTTTGCCCCTTCTCCTGTTAGTGGAAACAGTTCTGCCACGAGAAGGCCAGGAGTTGGGCTTAGGTTGTCAGAGGCTTTTTGAGACGCACACTATTGGAGCATTTTATAGAGAGTGGGAGCTTATACCCACTCCCACCCCGGCATGACAAACGTTTGGAACATAGTAGGTACTTAATAGAAGTTCCCTCGGGGGTATTGGATTAATAAGGATATATACAAGCATGGCAGGTCTGCAAATGGATATTACATACTATTTATAAGGAATAATTAGATGTTGCCATGACCTCCAGCAGGACTGACTATACATTTTTAATTCTACAATTACAATATCAAGCATTTTTAAAAATTTGTTATAATATCTTCCAATAGAGTATTAGACTTGGAATCAAAATACCTGACTTACAAGCCTATTACTTACTAGTTGCATGTGCAAACTTGTACAAGTAATAGAAATAATCTGAGCCAAAGTTTTCCTGTCCATAACAATAATGTAATGATACTTGTAACAATGATACTTTAACTCAGGGCTTCCTTATACCAGTCTTGGTATTATATCAAATATATGTATTGTCCATTTTGGATAATATTCTCTATATAAGTCACTATAGCAGTGATTTCTACTTAACATGGTACCATAACATGGTATCTGTCAGTAATTGCTGACTTCAGAACCAAGGAAAACCTGTGTTAAATCAGTTCCAACTCTGATACATACTGGCTCTTTAATCTAAAACAAGCTGCTTCATTTCTCAGTGGTATAAATTACAGAGACATTTCTGATCTGTATTGGCAGAAGGACTTATCTAGAAATTATCTATACCAAGGAAATCTCTGTGGGTGTGTTTCTCCATCCACCCCCTCCACACCACCCCCCCCATCAATTCAAGAACTATTTATCATACCTACCTTTTACAAGACACTATTCTGGGGATAAGGAAAATATAAAGATATTAATAGTAACCATTAGCTTTTATAACAGGGTTTTAAGGTTTTCAAAATACTATAAATGCTATTTCATTTTATACTTACAACCAACTTGTGCAGCAAGGTGTGAGAAAATAATGGGCTTTGCCAATGCCCAAAGGCACCAGATTGATTGGATTAACTGAGATTAACTGACTTTGCTGATTAATTTAGTTAAAGTTAATTCAACTGAAACCACACCTTCTTAGCCCTCAAGAGTGTATTGTTCTCAGAAGCTGTGGATTCTGACCTCAACATGGCACTACCCTCAAGTCCAGTGAACCAGTGGATTTGGGTAATTATGGCCAATTAGCTTGAAGCAAGTTCGAAGGACCGCCTCTCCTTGGGAGGCAGAAGGAGCTTCCTTGATCAGTTTCGTAGCTCGAACAGGCTGGTGGTAGAGGAATTGAGGATGCTAGGCTAGGTAGGTTTTTCTTGGCTTTAAGACCCAGATGTTCTCTTTTTCACTAATAAATGCTTACTGCCCAAAACTGGTGCTAAAGCTTCTAATTTATAAGTAAACCCTAGCTAGTTTACACTATACTTGGAACAAGAATAAGGCTACCACACATTAGATTTTAAATGTCAGAAAGGGCTTTTATTATATCCATTTAATAGATAAGGAAAGTAAACCTGACAGGTTCAATGACTTGCCCAGGGTCACACTTACTTCTTTTTTTTTTGTGGGGCAATGGGGGTTAAGTGACTTGCCCAGGGTCATACAGCTAGTAAGTGTTAAGTGTCTGAGGCTGGATTTGAACTCAGGTACTCCTGACTCCAGGGCTGGTGCTCTATCCACTGAGCCACCTAGCTGCTCCCACACTTACTTCTAACTCTGGAGAGATTTAGATTCACACCTTTATGACTGGAGGGCATGGAATATGATATTACAGAGGGCAAAGGAACTGGGCCTTCAACCTAAAATTACCTACCCAGCAAAACTGTATATAATGTTTCAGGGGGAAAATGGGACTTCAATAAAAAAGAGGACTTTCAGGCATTTGTGATGAAAAGACCTGAACTGAATAGAAAACTTGACTTTCAAATACAAGACCCTGGAGAAACATAAAAAGGTAAACAGGAATCTGAAACACAAGATAAGACCTGGTAATCCTCTAGGGCACCCTTATCATTCTCTTTTCCGTACCTTCATCATTGTTTTTCAATTGCAAGTCCAGATGTGTGTTTCTGTGTGTGTGCATTTCTGTGTGTGTGCATTTCTGTGTGTGTGTGTGTGAGAGATAGACAGACAGACAGACAGACATGGAGACACTAGGAAGGTAGAAGGAAGAAAGGAAGGAAGGAAGGAAGGAAGGAAGGAAGGAAGGAAGGAAGGAAGGAAGGAAGGAAGGAAGGAAGGAAGGAAGGAAGGAAGGAAGGAAGGAAGGTAGACCAAAGAAAAAGTTTTCCCTGCTCATCTCAGCCAGTAATATTTTACAGTCTACATCCTTGTGTTACATCCAAGGTTCATCAACAAAATAATTTAGATCCTCCATTTTCTGCCCTCTCAGGAGATGTAATGCAGACACTTTCTATGCAGTGACATGCCAAGCAGTCAGCAGTAATACTGGATATCCCATTTCCCCATTTTATCCCCTCTTAATAGGTCCCCTTTTGAGAATTGCGATTGCTAATTTGATGAAATGTGCATGCCTCTATCAGAGTCTGCCACATTTCTTTGCTTTTATTTTCTTTCTATAATTCCCAATCTTTCTTTTTTACTTGTCTTTCCTTAAAAGTCACCTACTCTAGACTTTTGGGAGATCTGTACAATATTAGAGTCAGTAGAAGTGTAATTTAAAGGTCAACTTTTCTTTTTTTGTCATTTCAAAACCAAGTTGGTTTTGCTCTCCACCCCATACTTGTTGTTTTTCAAGAAAATGAGTTCTCTCTTCTTTCTTCTTGCCTGTTTACTTCCTTCTCATCCTGCATGACCCAGATAAAATGTTATTTGCTTTGTGATATGATCTTTTCATCCTTTGAATCCTTATGGCACTGAGTTTTTGTTTTATATTATAATTGCTTATCTCCTACAGAATCAATGAACACAGACACTAATATTTTTTTTTTCTGACTCTCAGTGATACTCTACCAGGGCGCAGTATTTTGCATATAGCAGGGTGATTTGTAAATATTCCTTAAATAAATTATAAAAGTGCCTCTTCTGTTTTCAATGCTAAGATTTATAAGAACATTCTCCTTAGACATTTTACTAAGTGAAAACAAACAAACAAACAAACAAACAAACTCTCCATGGAATAACAGAATTAAAAAAAGCTAAACATCACAGTCACAAATAGTCACACTACTATGGGACAAGGACCTCCAATGTAGATTAGATTACTCTCAGATCCTTACCAATCCAGAGACCTTGGAGAGTGACTTCTTTCCCAGGAACCTTGAAGGGAAAAAAATAAGCCAAATGAAGAAATCAAATATGGAAGAATACATTTTGGCAAAAATTTTAAACTTTGGAGTCAATCAAAATAAGGCAATCCACTGAGGGTGAGCTATGGAGTCATCACCATTTATCATATTCAGCTTCAGTATTCTAATAATTGTCTTCCATTACAATTTGCATGAGATTGATAGTTTGCCATAGTGAATAGAGAGGTATTATTAGAGATTGGAAGACTTGGGTTCAAGAATTGCTTCTGATATAAATTGGCTGTATGTAACCCTGGGTAAATCAATTAACCTATCCATACTCCAGGTCAGTAGTTCTCAAAGTGTAGTCAATGTGATTCCTTGAGATACTTTCAGAGGATCTTTTTTTTTCTTTTTTTTTCCAGGGAATTTAGGGTTAAGTGACTTGCCCAGGGTCACACAGCTAGTAAGTGTTAAGTGTCTGAGGCTGTATTTGAACTCAGGTCTTCCTGAATATAGGGCCAGTGCTCTATCTACTGCACCACCTAGCTGCCACCTCAGAGGATCTTAAAGGTCAAAACTATTTTTAAAATAACATTGGGATATTTTAATTTCTAATAGGTAAATATATAGACATTATAACCAATATAAACAAAAGCTCTGTGGAGGACACTCAGTAATGTTTTTAGAATTATAATGGGGTCCTGTGATCAAAACTTTTAAAATTGTTGCCTTGGGCAACTCTCTAAGACTAAATTTCAGCGGGGCTAACTGGCATTGGAGAAGGGTATTTGCTTACTGTAGCAGAGGAATAATAAATTCATCCCTCTGTCTCCATCCTGTTTGAAGTAGGCAATGAGTTGCTTTACTTTTGCTTTAATGGAATCATTAGTTTGGTTTGACTAGTACTCAAAGTATAGAGCTAAACCCTTCATAACACCTCCACCATCTTTTCAGTCTTTCTTCACCTTACACCCATCCCTCCACATACTTTTCAATTTAGTAACACTGGCCTCCTTGCTCATCATGAAACAAAATGCTTCTCTTCCAGACTCCAGGCATCTTCACTGGCTGCCCCCATGCCTGGAATACTTTCCCTCCTCATCACCACCGCTGCCTTCCCTAGTCTTCTTCAAGTACCATATAAAATCCCACCTTCTACAGGAAGCCTTTTCCCTATCACTCTTAATTATAATGGTTTCCTCCATTAGTTTTCCTATTTATCCTGAATACTACTTGTCAGTATATAGTTGTTCACCTGTAGTCTCCCCAATTAGATTTTATACTGTGAGGTCCTTCATAGTAGACTGTCAATTTGTATCCCCAGACCTTGGCAGAGTGTCTACAATATAGTATATTCTTAATAAATGCTTATTGACTGTCTTTTTCAGAAACATCATAGTTCTATGTAGTCATTTTATGAAGTGTGGGGTCCTTCTAAACCCAATGGAGTATGGGTTTTACTTTTTTTACTCATAATATCTAGCATAATATCTAGGGCATATAGGCAAGCAGGGTTCAGCTAGCAGAGCACCTTGAGGTAAAGACAAGTGGCAGTATGTGCTAGATGAATTGGGTTGCAAACATCATTGATTTCACTGACATCTGCCTCTGTCCCTGGTGGAGATAGCCCAGGATCCTAATCCCAAGAGCCTTGGGAATAGCAGTATACTAGCCCCTCCAACCATCCCTTAATAATAAATAAATAAATAAAGTAAATGATTGAATGAATGAATGAATAAATAAATAAACAAATAAATAAATAAATAATAGCTATGTGTATGTGGTGCTTTTATATTTGCCTTATAATCTTTATAACAATCCTGGAAAGTAGATGCTATTATCTTCCCCACTTCTCCAAATGAGGAAATTGAAAAAGACAGATGGTGAGACTTTCCCAAAGTCACATAGCTAATAAGTATCTGAATCTACACTTTTGAGAGTCTTCCTGACTTCAGATCCAGAGTGCTCTATCCACAGTACCACTTTAGCTGCCTCATGGGGAGAGAGATCCCTGTAAAGAAGGGACCCACATTCCTTATTGCCACCACCATCAGTTGCTTGTCAACTTCCATCAAGGAGTATATGAGTCCAAGAGCCTTGGGAATAGCAGTATACACTAGACCCCAGGTCCTGCTTCTAGCTCAGCCTTCATAGCCATTATCCAGGGAAGAAACCCTGTGAAGAAGGCACCAATCATTCCTACAAGTTTCCCATCAGCTTCTGCTGATAGGGCAAGCTGGCAAATCTAGCTGAAGCATCATGGTACATTGAGGAAGACTTAGGAAACAGCATGTGCCCAATGAGTCAATGTACTATGTTAACATTTTCATCCTTGATCATTATTTCCCCTTTAGACATTGCCAAGGACATTGAGCCCTAGAGCTTTGGAAATAGCAATGCTTCTAGCCAGTGGTGACTACCATCATCCTTAGAAGCATTCTCTGTGGAAGTGAATCCTGAGCAAATTTCCCCTTCACAGGCTACAGCCGCATCTACTGAAGACCCAGAAAAGAAATTTCTTATCACCAAAGTGCTTGGTACTGCTAAATGGTTCAACATCAGAAACTGATATGATTTTATTAGTGGAAATGTCACTTAAAAAGAAGCATTACCATCTGCTTTGCCACAGCACCCTAAGGACTATGATTTTTTTTTTCCATCTGACTTGTAGCTGAATCCTTCCATATGTGTAGTATGCACTCATTAGAATGTGATCTCCTTGAAAGCAGAAACCCTGCCAATGTGTTTTTTTTTCCTCCAGTGTCAAAATGAGTACAAATTACTAAATGAAGAGAACTTCTGCCCTTTATTTTGTAAATCCATCATTTTCTTTAATTCCAAATGGGACTACTGAGTTCCATGACCTAAACAATGTTAGTAAAAAGAGACCATGTCCTGTCAGGATAGCCTGCGTAAACCTGAAATCCCTGTTTATTGGCTAAATGCAGGTTGTTTAGTGAAGCATTGAATTTGTATCAGTGAAAGAATGCCATCATGTTTTGCTGGAATATCCATGTTTTCTGGAATATCTGAAAATCAAATGTCCTAAAAGACATCAAAGATCAGATTCTTTGGAAAAATACAACCAGAACGATGATGATGATGATGACTTCTGAAGACAATCAATTAGTCTTACTTTATAGGCATTTCTTTTAAAAATAAATTTGCATTGACATTTTTTTATATCATCTACTTTATCTCATTTTCTTCCTACCCTCAAGGAAGTCAATCCACATTAAAAAGAATCTTTTTTAAAAGTGGAGTGGGGAAAACTGGTTCAGTAAAAGTATCAAACATTTTTAAAAGTTGATATTTTATGCAATATTCCATAAACATAGCATGAAATTTCTGAAAATAATTAGGGAGAGGTTCTTTATTAAATCTATTCTTTGGCGCCAAATTTGATTATTGTCATTTTGAAGCATTTGGTTTCAATTGTTTTATTGTTGGTCTTTGTTGTAGGCATTACGTATGTCGTCTTCCAAGTTCTTATTTTACTTTGTATCAGTTTATACAAATCTTCCCATGCTTCACAGTACTAATTACATCCATCAATTTTCATGTTACAGCCATTGTATTCATCTCCCACAAGTTTTGGGCATTCTTCAATCAAGAAATTTCAATCTTGTTTCTAGTTTTTTGGTATTAAAATTTTTGCTCATAAATATTTTGGCAAATATGTAGCCTTTCTTGGTGGAAATTTACATTGTTGATATGCTCTAGCTTCCAACTTTCTCAGAGTTAGCCTCTCATAACCTTGAATGTGTCTTAATAGGAAATTATATGGTCATAGACTTAGAATTGGAGGGACTATTTGAATTATTCTTTGTCAGCCCCTACACTCTATGCAATGGTATGGTGAAAGTTTTGAGTCAGAAGGCCTATATTCAAATGCTGCCTCCACTACTTAATAATTATGTGTCCTGGAGCAAGTGACCTACCTAAACCTCAGTTTCTTCATCTGCCATATTATCACATTAGACTAGATGCCCTCTGATGTCCCTTCCATCTGCAGAACAGAAGAAACTGAGGTTCAAGTAGATATACATAATGAATGGAAAAATTAAGATTCCAACCTGTCTACTGACTTCAAGTCTAACATTTTTTCTACCAGGTTAAATATATTAAGCTATCATATTATAATATAAAAATAAAGAGGAAAACACTCTTGTCTCTATTTTTTTAAGTTATGAAGAAGACTAAACCCTCATCAATATCAAACATCTTATTAAATTTGCCT
This sequence comes from Dromiciops gliroides, assembly GCF_019393635.1. Classification (NCBI taxonomy): domain Eukaryota; kingdom Metazoa; phylum Chordata; class Mammalia; order Microbiotheria; family Microbiotheriidae; genus Dromiciops; species Dromiciops gliroides. The sequence continues at coordinate 524,604,375 of NC_057863.1, read as the reverse complement.
TCAGCCTGTCAATTTAAATATACCTTTTAAATTTGAGGAAGAACTGTTATTTTTTTCTTGCTCCCATTCATTTGGTATATCTAATTTTAGTTTGGGAAAACAAGTTAAACTCTATGGCATCACTAATGGTCTGCCAATTGAAGAATCATTCTGCATAACATCCTTAGCATAAACTAGTTGAAAATGTGAATATTGCTTAGAAAAGGAAAGAACGAGAGAATGAGAGGAAAGGTAATCAAAGGAATCAAACCTACAAAGTGATAGAGACTTTAATAACAGAAAGAAGGAAACAGCATGCATTGATCTCTTCCTGGATGTCTTTTAATTGGTGTTTAGGAAAGGGAATCTAAATATTAAGGAGAGAATTTTTCTTAATTAGCTCTTAATACTTCCACAGACAAAGTGAACTGAATTTGCTAGGCAATATAATTTAGTCAGAGATTCACATAGCAGATTATCTTTATGCATCTGACAAACTCCTTCAATTATTTTGCCTTTTCCAATAATCACTTAGGTAATTAGTCCTCTCTTTCATCTAGAGAGCAAAAGGTTCATCATTTGTGATTTATCATATGCCAGCTCTGGCTCAGTTAAAATTCTTAGGCTAGTAAGGCACCTGGAGCTCAGGAGGCAACAGATGCTGGCCATGGCTATTGTTGGGATTCAGTAAGGAAGACAAGTGAGCCCCTTTGGTAGCCTTGGTAACCAATCCTCTTTGGGAGCTGTTTTCATCCAATTGGCATTCATGGTCAGAAAATATTTGTTTTTAATGATCTCATGTTCACCTATATGATTTGCTAGTAAACAAGATGAAATGGGAGAAAAATTGCTCCTCCACAATTTATGTTCAAAACTCCAAGCTCTGAAAACACAAAATAGGACAATGTACATTTGATTGAGTACCTGCAATATTCAAGGGACTTTGTGTTAGATGCTAGAAAGATAGGGAGTTTAAATAAGGCTTTCTCTATCTTTAAGAAGATCTTAGTCTTATAGGGAAAAGGCATTAGGAAGAGGGGATTCTAAGAAAATTCTAGGAAAGAAGGAGGGAGGGAAGGAAGGGAAGTAGATAGGCAAGAACAGGAATGTAAATAAATATTCAGGAAATGACAGAATGTGTAAATTAGTAGGAAATTATATATAAGGATAATGTGAAAGGGAAATTAATGGAAACTGGGAAGGCAAGGTATAAGAGGTACTGGGAATAGATTCCACTAACTTAGAAGTGTACTATCAACTTGCTCTCCCTGTTGGTTCCACTGCCACTTAAATTATGACTAATGACTAAAGAACGTTCCATAGACTTCCCATGGGGCATTTGGTCTGTACTTTTCTTCAGCACTAATTTATGTTCTATTTATTGGTGCAACTATTCTAGTTATTAGTTCAAGTCTTGTCTTACCTACAAAACTGTAAATTCCCTGAAAGCAAGAACAGTATCTAATTATTTTAAATCTACCTAATTGTCTAAAAAAAGGCTTACATTGAAATGGATTTATGTTTTCAAGTGAATGGATATTCTTTTTACTGATTAAACTTCTTGAGTTGCAGAAAAAAAAATTAAAAACAAATTGAAAGGGTCAGATACTCATCATATGCATGGTCCTGTAGGACTTTGGGTAAGCTTACAGAAGATGAGCTGATATAGTTGTTATACATATATAAAATCACATTCAACATATGGATTGATTTTCTTTTAAGGATACTGCCATGCCAGATTTGTAATCCTGGAGTAATTCTTAGTTCTTTCCTTTCTAATCAATTGACAAATCTGATCAATTCTATTTCTTGAGTATCTTGCCCATTGTTTGCATTCACTTTAAAAAAGCAGTTATTTTATCTACCTCTGCAATAGTTGACAGAACCTCAAAGAGGATTTATAAGTGATCACTATGTGCCAGACACTAGGTTAATCACTGAGAATACAAAAAGAAAATGAGAAAAATGTGGTTCCTGACTTTAAGGAGCTCAGTCCAATGGTGGTGGTGGGGAGATATGTAAGTAATTAGGGACATGTAAGATACCTGTGATAGAAATGGAAAATGATCTCAGTAGGAAGGTATTGGGAATAGGGGATGGGGAAAGCATGAGAATAACATACGTACTTTAAAGCCTATGCATTCTTTGACTTTAACAGTCATCTTCTTTTGAAATGACAACAAGGAAAGAGTTGTTTAAACTATTAACCTACCCAGTCATTCATACATTAAGGTGAGTGTAGGATAGTAGTATTGTGTAGCTTGTGAGCAGAGAGGGAATGAAATTATTGGGAAAACTGGAGTGGTTTCAGAGCATGAGATGTTGGCTAAGGAGAGAGGTCCCACAGTATTATTCTGAACAGCAACAAAGACAGTGGGAGGACTGGGTATCAAGGACAAGGAGTGCAAGTTCCAAGGAGATAAAAGGAATGGGTAAGGAGGGATTGAAGACAAATTACCTATTTCCCAATTCTACCAGGGCCATACAGGGATTTCTATTAGGATACTATCTCTCCAATTAAGAAAGAGTTAAACACCAGTAGATTTCCTTGCTTTAAGGGAAATTCAGCTAAGGTAAATGAGATTATCTGACAATAATTAGGAGATAATTGTCAAAACATATGCTGAATGTGAATTTAATCTTCATAGGAAGTGACAATATTCTAATAAAATTCAAGTCATATTCTACTCTTTTGGAGGAGAGTAGGACTAAATCCAAAAAGCTGTAGTTCTAGTCCTGGTATGTTTAAATCTCACCCTTTCCCCTCATAAATCATCCTGACAGCCCAGGTCCTAGTGAAAGTCTTTCTGAATAGATGTACAAGCTCTCCATGTCTCCAAGAAGCAATAACCAACAGAGAAAAACATTTAGAATTGAGGATCTTAACCGTTTTGGGTTTTTTTTTTTTTTTTTTGGCATAGACCACTTTGGCAGTCCAGTGATATGGACCTTCCTAAGAATAATGTTTCTAACTGTTTAAAATGAAATACATAGGGTTACAAAGGAAAATTATATTGAATTATACTGAAATGCAGCTTTTTTAAGTGAGTTCACAGACTCCAGGTTGAAAACCTCTGATTAAAGTACACTCACTAATGAAAATGAGGAGGGAAAAAAAAAAACTCAGAAAGTCAGAGACCCATTCTAAAACTCCATTTGTTAATGACTCGGATGATCAAAATTTGATTTTTGAATTCTCCCATACCTAGTGAATTTTGTTCCATTCTGGTTACTAGCTGTGGGGTAACATGTTCCATTTCTGTGAATAGTTGAAGTCTGCCAGTTTGTGATATACTTATGGCACTACATTTTACTTTACTTTCAAACCCTGGTATAAAATACCATCACAAGCTTAAGGGATCATGGTTTTGGAAAGAGATCAGATTTTTAGAATATATCAAATCCAAAATCATTTAACTTAAAATGCCTACTTTGTAAAGAAAAATAAAGTTTTAGTAGTTGGGTGGGAGTGATTTTCTTTTTTTTAAAAAAAATACAAGTATTTTATTATTTTCCAGTTACATGTAGAGATAGTTTTCAACATTTGTTTTTATAAGATTTCCAATTTCAAATTTTCCTCCCTCCCTCCACCCCTCCCCTAGACAGCAGATAATCTGATATAGGTTATATATATATATATATATATGTATATATATATGTGTGTGTGTGTGTGTGTGTGTGTGTATGTGTATATATGTGTGTGTGTGTGTGTATATATATATATATATATATATATATATAAAATCACATTCAACATATGGATTGATTTTCTTTTAAGGATACTGCCATGCCAGATTTGTAATCCTAGAGTAATTCTTAGTTCTTTACTTTCTAATCAATTGACAAATCTGATCAATTGTAGTTCTTGAGTATCTTGCATATATGCATGTTTCTCCCCATCCGCATTCTATTTCAGACTTGCCACATTTACTACCAAAGACTTCCTCTTTGGTCTCCCTAAATCCAGATTACCTCCCTGCCCCCCACCCCAAACATCTTCCAAACAGTTGCCAAAATAATCCTCCTAAACCCTAATTGAATATTTACCCTCATCAAAAATCTTCAGGAGCTTGCCATTGCCTCTAGTATAAAACACAATCTCAGCCTGGAATTTCAACTGAACTCTAAAGATGGCTCTATCTTATTTGTTCACGTTTTTTTCCCAGAGATCGTATATTTAATTTGAATCAAAGATCCAGAGCTGGAGAACCTCCAGAAGGATCAGGAGCTGCTCAGTCCAACCCCCTCAATCTATAGATAGGCACATTAAGATCTAGTGATGTTGGGGCAGCTAGGTGGCACAGTGGATAGAGCACTGGCCCCGGAGTCAGGAGTACCTGAGTTCAAATCCAGCCTCAGACACTTAACACTTATTAGCTGTGTGACCCTGGGCAAGTCACTTAACCCCAATTGCCTCACTAAAAATAAATAAATAAATAAAAAAGATCTAGTGATGTTAACAGACTTGTTTAAGATGTAGATGGAGGAAGCATCTGAGGTGAGGCTTGAACCTGGATCTTCAGATCCCAAAGCCAGCTGTTATCACTGTACTACATGTAATCTATGAGCCATTAAAAATGAGTGACTAGCTCTTTCTCAACTTTGGCATTTCATTCCTTCAATTTGTGTATTAACACTGGCTGTCCCCTTTGACTGAAAGGCACAGCCTCCTCAATTCTGGTCCCCTAAATCTTTGTTTTCCTGTAGAACTCTTCTCTAGTTCTATCTCCTACTGGTAGTCTTCATTGATAGCACAAATTAGCAATATTATTTCTTTTCTCTAATTCTGTTTAATAAGATATGTAACTATATCTCTCACCACACCTATCCCCAGTGGAATGGAAGTTTCTGGAAGGCTAGGGCTATATCATTTTACCTTTGTGCCAAACTTAACAGTTTCTTGGATATAGTAAACATTGTATAAATTATCATCAAGTCAGCAAGCATGTAATAAGCATCTACTGTGTCCTTCACACTAAGCATTGGGGCTACAAAACTATAGTCCTCATTCTCAAGGAACTCATGGACTAATGTGGGGGTGGGGAGAGGATGGAGGCAGAACGAGAAGCAAACAACTATGTGTAAACAAGATATACAAAGGATAACCTGTCAATTTGAAATGATTTCCCTTTCCTTTCCTTTTTTGAAATGGAGAGGAGAATTGGGGAAGCAAGAGAATATATGAAGAAGCAGCATTATGTGGTGGTTAGAGTGGACTTGGTTTCAGGAAGATCTGGGTTTAAATTTCATCTCTACATGCGATAATTTTGTGGCCATAGACAAGTCATTCAATTTCTCTAAGTCTCAGATTCTTCCTTAGAATATGATTAATGAGATCTGTACCATATATGGCTGTTAGATTTTAAATAAGATAAAATTAAGTATTTTCCATAATTTACAGCTTTATTAGTCAATCAACAAGCATCAAGTACTTATTACCTGTCAAACATTGTGCTAACCAGTGGGAATACAACTTAGAAAAAAAAATACATGAGGCAGCTAGGTGGTGCAATGTATAAAGTACCAGACCTGGATTCAGGAGGACCTGAGTTCAAATCTGGACTCAGACACTTGACACTTACTGGCTGTGTGACCCTGGGCAAGTCACTTAACCCCAATTGCCTCACCAAAAAAAATACAATCCCTGCCCTCAAAGAGTTTATGATCTGATGAGGGAATACAACACACAAAAGAAAGTGGAAAAGGTAGGGAGGAAAAGAAGCTATCTGATGTAGGGTCATGATTGAGTCCATTCCAAGGAGAACATTTGGTAGGAAATGAAGAGTTGGCTAGTCTGTGAGTCCCTTTAAATGGAGGCTTTGGAAGAAGTCCTTTGCTCCTCCCTCTAATCAGAGGGGGAAAGGGTATTGAAAGAATTGAGAAGATCTGAGTATGAAAGATGATGCAATCTCACAGGATTATGAGTTTAGTGGTGAAGAGGTTTCCTGGAAGTGGGATGGTGGTAAAGTCCAAGTCCAAGGAGTGTAGCTGGAGGATTTTTTAAAAGGTCAGTCCTTGTATATCTCAATCTAATAAGGAATAACTCTAATGAGGGGGACACAATGACCAATGAAGGAGGAATTCTGGGGGCCAATGGATTTTAGTGCACTCCTCAAATGACACTGTGCAGGTGCATAAAGATCACAGACTTGGAGCTGGAGAGGTAACTCCTAGTATATTTAATTCAGCTGCCCTTTTTTGAACAGATAAGGAAACTAAGGTTCAGAAGGGGGAAAAATAACTTGCCCCAAATCACCCAGGTAGGAATTAATAGAATTATTATTCAAATCAAAGTTTTCTGACTCTGGAATGATAATAATTCCACTGGATGATTCAACCTCTCTTACCCAGAACCAACAAAGCAGTCAAGAGAATGAGCTAATGCTCCCTGATATTCATCCTTACACAGATTGAGGCAAATATGAAATAGGTGAGCTTCCTGGTAACAGTTTAACCAGATGAATCTTCATGAATGCTTTTGAGGAAAAAGTCCAGAAAAAAAGCTTAAGGTGATGCTGTTCATGCAGAGTTCAGTTACTATCTGCTTCCAAAAAAAATGCAAGGAAATGTGTGACATAGTGTGAATACTAAAATCAACTGCTCAGGTGTCAGGAGCATCAAGTATTTACTCTCCTGCTGGTAACCAGATTAAGTGGCCATAGACACTTAGCAGGCAATGGAGCCTGGAGCATAGAGAAACGATGGGGAGTAAGACATCATTAGAATGGGTATCCCCAGAGGTCAGGGGCAGTATTGATTAACTTGCTATGCTGAGATTCAGAATAAGGTAGTGGAGAGGCCAGTGGGCCATGCAAGGGTAAATTGATTGCTAGTTCCAGGTCAACCACTGACTACATGACCTTTGCTAAGTCATTTAACCTCATTGTCTCTTCATCTGAAAAATGGTGCTAATTATGGCCAGTTCCTATTTTTCTCATTTTACCTTCAGGTAAAATGAATTTCTCCTGACCTAATCAAAATAAAAACAAATAAACTGTTTTTGCAAATTGATTTCCAGCATGTTGTCATGCACTGTGTGTATATATACACATACTTTATACTATGTCATATACATATACATATATTCACATTGCACATGTATACAGTGAGATGACCTGATTATCATAATATCAGCACATCTTTGTTGTCTCCCAGTTCATAACAATTTTATTTGGAGAGAGGAGAAAAGCTTGGCAACATGGTGCTTGCTAAACTTTGCTTCCACACGAGTGCTATCTCTAAGAACATAAGGACTGTCATACTGGGTCACATTTTCCTGGTAGCAGTTTAATTAACCCAAACTGCTGCAAACAAAAATTACATGAGAATGAGTTTTCAGAAAATAAATGGATATCTCTGGAGCAAAGTGTGGAAAGGCTAGCCAAATTCAGGTCAATTTAATGTAGGAAATGTTTATATTCCATTCAGTATCTGTTAGGATGAAGGGACACTACATCTCTGGTCAAAACGTATTTTCTCTGGCTGTCCTCCATACCTGAAATTCTTTCCCTTCTCTCCTTGTCCTTTCAAATTTCAGTTAAAGTACCTGTTTAAAAACTTTTTTTATTGATGCATCATGTTCTTTTCATCATCATAGTTTCCCCTAGTATCTCTCTCCCTCCTGTTCTCAGGAAGCAATCTCACATATGTAATATTATCTTTTGTTTGTGTTTTTTTGTTTTTGGTGAGGCAATTGGAGTTAAGTGACTTGCCCAAGGTCACACAGCTAGTAAGTGTCAAGTGTCTGAGGCCAGATATGAACTCAGGTCCTCCTGAATCCAGGGCCGGTGCTTTATCCACTGTGCCACCTAGCTGCCCCTGTAATATTATTTTTAAAGTAAAAAAAGTAAAAAGAAAACGTTGGCATAACATCAATATATTGAATATATATTGAAAATATATTGAAAAAAAATTTTGCTAATGCATGCAGTGCAATACTTGCACACTTCCCATCTCTGCAAAACTCTGGGATGGGACTTTCTTCTAACATATATTCTTTTGAGTATTGCATGCTTGTTCTTTGTAATTCTCTCACATTAACTTTTAATTATGTATGTGAATTGTTTCCTTATGAAATGTAATAGTAATTTTATATTTTTTTTCATGGCTCTATTAGCTTTATTCTACATTCTGTAGTTTATGTAGATCTTTCCATGTTCATCATACATATCATTTCTTAGAGCACATTAATACTCCATTTGCCTCAGTTTCCTAAATTGCAAAAATGAGGATAATAGACCTCACAGGATTTTGGTGAGGATCAACTGAGATAATATTTGTAAAGGTAGCACAAAATCTGCTAAATAATTGCCACTATATAAATGCATATTCACTTTTACCTTCCATATTACATTCATGAGCCACAATTTGATTATCCATTCCCAAAACCAATGGGCACCATTGCTGTTTCCAATTTCTTATGTTGTGATCACAAAGAGTGTTGCTATAAATATTTTGCCATATATGGGTATTTTCTTCCTATCAATGGTATCCTCAACATATAAGACTAATAATGGAATATCTGGGTAAAAGCATATGGACATTCTAGTCACTTCTTTGCATAACTTCAAATTATATTCCAAAAGAGTAGTATCAATTCCACCAATAAATCAACAGTGTGACTATCTTCCCAGAACCCTTCCAACATTTATTTCCATTTTTGTCATCTTTGACAATTTTCCAGTGATAGGTAAAATCTTAAGCTGATTTTACAGTGTGTTTCTCTTATTATTAAATTTGGAGTTTTCTTTCATATGGTCATTAATAGTTTGAAATTGTTGAAATTGTTCATAGCCTTTGACCACTCATATATTAGGATATCACTTTCTTTTGTTTATACACACATATATTAGTCATTTATATACCATGGATATAAGACCATTGTCAAAGAAATTTAATAAAAACATTTTAATCATTTGATTGTTTCCTTCTTAACCTGTGTGTATTCTTTTTTGTCTCTGCAGAAGCTTCTCATTTTCATGTAATAAAACATCTGTTTCATCTTTTGTAACTTCCTTTGTCCTTTGTTTGGTAAAGAATACATCTACCCATAGCTATGAAAGGTAGATGATCTATTTCCCTTCTAAGGTTCTAAATAACATGATATTTAATATTAAAATCACATATCTACCACAGTGTTTTCCAATTTTTCTCAACAGATTTAACAGATAGGGAATTCTTTCAAAAATAATTTTTCCTGAGTTACATTCTTAATCTCCCTTTTCTAGTCTGTACCATTGATCTACCTCATTATTTTTTAATCAATACCAAATTATTTTAATGCTTTCTACTTTATGATATAGAAATACTATTCTATTTTTATATCAACCTATTTATATCACTTTCCTAGATACTCTAGAATTTTTGTTTTTACAAATGAATTTTATTATTTTGTCATGTTGAATAAAGTATCTTCTTGATAATTTGTTTTGTATAGCTTTAAAAGTATAAATTAATTTAATTGTATTATCATTCTTTTTATCCATTTGTATTGACCCAGCTGTGAATAAATGAAAAGAATAAGCATTTATTAACTGCCTACTATGTGGTAGACATCAAATTAAGGACTTTACATATATTATATCACAAGATTTTCAAAACAGCCTTATGAGATAGGCACTATTATTGCCGTTTTATATTTAGGAAAGCTAAGACAGGGAGATTGTGATTTTCCAAGAGTCAAATAGCTAGTAAGAGTGTGGTGTCATATTTGAATTCAGGTCCTCTTGCCTCTATCCAATGGTACACCTGAGTATCATGAGCACTGAATAGTCCAATGGCTATTTAAATCATTCTTTATTTCAGTGGTAATTGAGACACCAACTATTTTGTGCGCTTTGATAGATTGTTCCCCAGATATTTTACTTATTTTGTAGGCATGTGAATAGCATTCCCTGTCTAGTTATTGTCTCATGCACTTTGTTACTATACAGAAATGCAGTTGATTTTTGAGGGTTTGTTTTGTAGCTGACAACTTTGCTGAAGTTACTAATTGTCTCACTTTTTATTTTTACTTATTTCCTAGGATTTTCCATGTAAACCATCATATCATGAGGAAATAGAAATATGGTTATCTCCCCTTTAACTAGTATTAGTCCCTTGAATTATGCACCTCATAAACATAAATCAAATAATAGATGGAAGGGAAGTAGGTCATCCTTCTTTTACTCTTTCATTTATTGCAGGGGATGGGGAGGAAAGATTCTAATGATCTAGTAAAAGAAGAAGCATTGGTCCTACAGTCAAAGATGTGAATGAGTTATTGCTCTGAAGATTTCTACCTGTTTGATCCTAGATAAATCACCTAACTTCTCTGTGCCTTAGTCTCTTCATCTGCAAAAATTGAATAATAAAACTTTTACTATCTAGACTTTATGGTGGTTGTAAAACTTTGTAAATCTCCGAATGCTATATAACCATTGCTATAATTAAGCAATATGTAATAGTTATGTTTATCAATATTTACTTACTCCTAATATCACCTATTTTAGCAAAGACACTTGTGTCTTTTTTCCCTTTAGGATAATTATCTTCTACAAGATGGTGTTTGGGCCAATGAATAAGTCAGAATAAAATTTAATAACTCCATTGATGTTTTAATGGGATTTAATGTAATCCCAACAATTTATCTAACTCAGTGATCCTGGTGGCCTCTTTTGAAATTGCTATAATTGTTCTTATATGTGAAACCATAGAGAAAATACATTAAAAGGGCCTAACCCCTCTGAAAATTAAATATATATTACCCATATACTCTTACAATTTCTTTTTCCCCTTACCCCCATGAATAATTTGTACATAATTTCCATAATTACTTTCCTTGGCATACATTTTAAAACACACTGTTAACTTTTTAGTATCCAGAATTACTATAGGGGCAGCTAGGTGGTGCAGTGGATAAAGCACCAGCCCTGGATTCAGGAGGACCTGAGTTTAAATCTGACCTCAGACACTTGACACTTACTAGATGTGTGACCCTGGGCAAGTCACTAAATCCTCATTGCCCTGCAAAAAAACCAGACAAACAAAACCAAAAAAAAAAAAAACCCAGAATGACTATAACCAAAAATAATCATTACCTTTGAGTTGCCATATTCTACCTGACCAAGCAATTTGTGGGAGATTTGCAATCAATTAGATAAAAAAATATTGTTAATCAAAACACATGCAAATGTTTCTTAGATTGTAGTAGTATCTGTCTTTCTCAAAACTTGTGGTGGCTATCCTATGGACTTTTTTTTCAAGTCCATATCATTGATTTTACTACTAGGGAAATCCAAGTATGGAAATTCCCTCTTCCAACATGGCAGTTAATTAGGATCACCCAGCTAGTAAGTATCTGGAGCCATATTTAAGTTCATCTTTCTAATCTCAGGTGTAGTGCTCTGTCATTTGGCTGCCTCAATACAGTTGCAATGACCTTGAAAACTTCTATCTAGATGATTGTTTGGGACACTGAGAGATTAAATTATTTGTCCAATTTTATATAGCCAGTTTTGGACAGAGGCAGAAATTAGCCTATGATCAAATGTAGCTTACACAGAAATTATGATGCACATCATTTAATTTTTTTATTCAGTAAGAGTCTCATAGTAATAACAGTGAACATTAGTTCTCACTTATTTAGATCTTGAGAAGCTCTTGTTCATTGGGAAGTCCAGTGTACAGAATGCTTCAAACAAAATGACTCCATTGCTCTTGGATTCAGGAGGACCTGAGTTCAAATCCAGCCTCAGACACTTGACACAACCCTCTTTGCCCCACAAAACAAAACAAAACAAAACAAAATGACTCAAATATTTTTTATATATAGCATATCCCTCCTCCTGGCATCTCTTCATGTAACTTGGTTTAGTTCATCTGAAATAACCTTATTCTTAAACTAAAAAAAAATGTAGTCCTTTTCCCCCTTATTCTTGATGTCCCTGATTTTCTCTAATATTCCTGAGAAATTTAGCCTTTAGTTCTGCAACCTCTCAAATTATCAAGAGTTTTTTGTGAAGACCAGGGTAAGAACCAATACAGTGGAATAGAAACCTAAATCAATTTCTTAATGATATCTCCAGTCTTGGTTTGCCTTATTGCTGATGTCGATAGGTTGCAAATTCTTTACCTCATATATTTCTGCCCTGTGCTCCTTCTGAGTTCCTTCAGTCACAGTAGGTAGAAGGGAAAAAAGAGAGTCAGAAATATTTAACTCCAACTAATCTGAGTTACTTCATAAGTCATGTTAGAGTTAATTTGTTTTTCTAATATTTTGTGACATTTTTGCCAAAAAGGTCCCTGTTTATCAATCTACAAGTAATTATTAAGTGCATATTATGTTACTCCCTTTTGGGCATAATTTGCAATTTTCCCCCAGAATGGTTTGACTGCTTTACAATTGCACCAACAGTGTATTAGTGTCCCAGTGTTTCCACATCTCCTCTGGGCATTTGTTATTTTCCTTTCCTATCATGTTAGTCAATGTGATAGGCCTCAAGGTGTATTTCATTTGTCTCAATTTGAAATATGTTCATTTATAGTGATTTAGAGACTTTTACATGATTATAGATAATTCTGATTTCTTATTTTTAAAAAGGGCTTTTCGTATCTTTGATCATTTATTAATTAGGGAATGAATCAATATTCATTAGGGAAATTAGTTTATGTTTGTTTGTTTTTTCTCCAGTTTTGCTTTGCCTGGTTTAGATTTTCTAAATTCACAGAAAGAATTTGGTAGGACTCTTTCTGTACCTATTTTCCCAATTAGTTTATATAGTAAAGGAATTAATTATTTTTTAAATGTTTGTACAATTCACTTATAAATGCATTTGTTCCCAGGGACTTTTTCTTAGGCAGATCATTGGTGACTTGTTGAATTTCTTTTTTTCTTAAGATAGGACATTATTAAATATTATACACCCATTTCTGTTAATCTGGCAATATATGTTAGGAAATATTCATGTATTTCATATAGATTATGTTTTAGTGCCATATAATTGAACAAAAAGTGTCCTAATAATTGAATTATTTTCATTTTCATTGGTGGTACTTTCAGCATTTTCATTTTTTTTTAAAGTGAGGCAATTGGGGTTAAGTGACTTGCCCAGGGTCACACAGCTAGTAAGTGTTAAGTGTCTGAGGCTGGATTTGAACTCAGGTACTCCTACCTCTATCCACTGTGCCACCTAGCTCCCCCCAGCATTTTCATTTTTGATACTGGTAATTTGGTTTTCTTCTCTTTTGTTTTTACTCAATTTTAACAATAGTTTACATAATTTGTGGGGATTTTGCATAAAAACAGCTTCTAGTTTTATTTGTTTAATGGTTTTTCTACTTTCCATTTTATTCATCTAATCTTTAATTTTAAAGATTTTTCTTTTGGTGTTTAATTGGGGATTTTAAGTTGTAATTTTTCTAGCTTTTTAAAAATTGCACATCCAATTCACTGATCTGCTCTTTTTTTTTTTTCCTTTTTATTGACATACACATTTAATTATATAAAGTCTCCGAAAAGTACTACTTTGGTAGCATTCCACAAATTTTGGAATGTTGTTTCATTTTTGTCATTTTATTTAATTAAAGTATTGATCGTGTCTATCATTTGTCCTTTGACCCAATCATTCATATTAAATTATTTTGTTTCCCATTAATTTTAGATCTTTGCTTCCATGGTCCTTTATTGAATGTAATTTTATAACTTTATGGCCTAAAAAAGATTCATTTGCTATTTCTGCCTTTCTGCATTTCATTGTGAAGTATTTATACCCTAATATGTTGCAAAAGGTAGTATTTACAGCTAAGGGGAAAAAAGGCATATTCCTTTCTATTACCATTCAGTGTTCTCCAGGAGTCTATCATATAAACCTTTTCTAATATTCTATTCATCTCTTTAGCTTTCTTCTTATTTATTTCAGAATTATGTTTATCTAGCTCTAAAAGAAGAAAGTTGTTGTCCCCTACTAGTATAGCTTTACCATTTTTCCCCCTTTAAATAATTTTACTTTTTTCTTTATGCATTTAAATACTTTGCCATTTGGTGTATATATGTTTATTATTGATATTATATAATTATTTATGGTACCATTCAGCAAAATGTAGTTTCCCTAATTATCTTTTTAAATTAGGTCTATTTTTACTTTTGCTTTGTGTGAGATCATGATTACTACCCCTGCCTTTTTTGTTTGTTTTTTGTTTTTTTGTTTTTTGTGAGGTAATTGGGGTTAAGTGACTTGCCCAGGGTCATACAGCCAGTAAGTTTGAAAGGTCTGAGGCTAGATTTGAACTCAGGTCCTCCTGAATCCAGGGCTGGTGCTCTATCCACTACACTACCTAGCTGCCCCAACTCCTGCCTTTTTTTTATATCAGCTAAAGCATAATAAATTCTGCTCCAGCCCATCATTTTAACTCTTTCTGTGTCTCTCTGTTTTGTGTGTTTCTTGTAAACAACTTATTGTTGAATTCTAGTTTATAATCCATTTTGCAAGCAGTTCCATTTTTAGGTGAAGTCATCCCATTAATATTTAGAGTTATGATTACTAATTGTGCATTTCCCTCCATTCTATTTTTTCCTGTTTATCCTTCCCCCTCTTTTTATCCTGAGTCTCCTCAAAAGTCTGTTTTGCTTCTCACCACTACCTCCCTTAATCCACTCATTTCTGTTGGTGGCCCTTTTTTATCCTCTTCTTCTTCTGCTTTTCAGTTGGGTAAGATAGATTTTCTTACCTGAGTATGTGCATGTATACATACATACACACATATATACATATATACTGATAATACATATGTGTGTATATGTGTGTGTATTCTTCCCATTTTGAACAAATTCCTATTAGAGTTAGATTCAAACATTGCCTACCATCCTCCCCCTCCTCTTCATTTAAAATCTCTTGTCTCATGATTCTTTTACATAAGATCATTTCCCCCATTTTCTTCTCCCTTCTCCCTTCTCCCAATGCATCCCTCTTTCTCAATCCCTCCTTTTTTTTTTCCAGGGCAATGAGGGTTAAGTGACTTGCCCAGGGTCACACAGCTGGTTAAGTGTCAAGTGTCTGAATCCAGGGCCGGTGCTTTATCCACTGTGCCACCTAGCTGCCCCAATCCCTCCTTTTTTTGAGATTGATCCAACATAATTATCTCCTACTCATGATCTCTGTATATGTAAACCTTAACTGTGCTAATAATGATTAAGATTTTAGGAGTTACATGTATCATTTTCCCACATAGGGATGTAAACATTTTAATTTTATTAAGTCCCTTATGATATTTCTCCTTCACCTTTTTTTTTTGCTTCTCTTGAGTCTTGTGTTTGAATGCCAAATTTTCTATTCAGTTCTTTCTTTTCAGCAGCAATGCCTGAAAGTAAACTATTTCATTAAAAATCCATTTTTTTCCTTCTACTAATCTTAGATATTTCTAACTCTTCCAGGAATTGAACTTGTGTCCAGTTTGCATATTTCTTTGAGGCTTTGCTTATAGCTGTGTTCACACTGCATTTTTCTAAGTTTCTGTCTTAATTTTCTGTCATCATAGTAGATTTTTATTGTCAGGTCATTTTGTTTGGTTTTTGTTGTTGTTGTTTATTTATTATTTCCTGCCTATGTATTAACTTTTAACTTTATGCCAATGTATACATACATACACGCATGTCAATATTGGGTTCTGTTCCCAAGGTCTAGATGGTGTGGATTGTTCTGAATGTGTAAATTTTGTGTGCTCTTAGCATGATCTGATCCAGGCAGTACTCTCCTAGTCTGTACTCAGGTCTTTACCTAGGAAGGACCTCCACTCCCCTAAAGTCAAAATCATTAGTGGTCTTCTCAACCCTGGGATTTTGGCCAGGGCCACTTTTCCCCTGTGACTACAAGTACTTGTGCTCCTCTCTGCCCTGGAACTATGATCTGGAACTTTACATGGGTGATCCAATAGGGTCCTGTACTCAGTACCAGATCAGGGTTCCCTATAAATCCTTTTTGACCAGTTTGTTGAAAGTTTTACTATTTCTTGGCTGAAATTCTCTGAAGTTGTTATTGCTGCATAAAAACCACCTCCAGGGTCCACTGCTGGTGCTAATGCCACATGTACTCTAAGCCATCCCCAACCCTATTGTCACAGACCACTCCTTCCAACCTCCTAAGTTGTCTTGGGTCAGAACAATGTCTTCCTCTGGTCTTTTATTGGCCACTCCAGAATTCAATTTGATGTGTAATTTTAAAGGTTTTTAAAATAGAATGTTAAGGGAGTTAAGGTGCGTTGGTGACTTTGCTATCTTGACTTTATTATCTATATGTCCTTGTATGTATGCACAGACATAAGTATGTATGTAAACATAAAGTGAATAAATGAACATTTATGTATAAAAACAGTTAAATATAAGATAGTTCAAAAAGGAGGGTACTAGTAGTTAGATAAGAAAAGGATTCATGCAAAAGATGTTGTTTGAGCTGCATCTAAAAGGAAGAGAGGCAGCCATTCCCACCTACCCGCAGCAAAAAATAAATTTTAAGCTTTGCAAAGCATGATTTTTTATAGCATTGACTAAGGGGTAAAGAGTTAATTTTGCTCATTACTCACTTTATCATGTTTTGCATGTGTTTTATCAGTATCATCTAAGAAGGAATAAAAACATGTTATTGTCTTTCATAGTGCATTAGTGGAATGTAATTGGTAATGAAGGAAATAAACAAGAATTCATCAGATTTTAAAACCAAATAAAAACTATAATAGATTCCTTGGACAAACTGCATTACACTCACAGACACCAAAAAAAACCCCAAAAACAGAAAAGTCTAACTTTGGTCTTGGTATAAATATGCAAATCCTTTGTGTAAGTACAAACTTTACCTGCAAGTTTATATTTTCTGAGGCAGGGGATATTCCATGCATCACATAAAAGCTCTGATGAAAGAGTACCTACATATTCCCATGAATTGGCATAAGAACAAAACTAAGGATATAATGTGTTTTTTCCCTTTTTAATGAATCAAGATAGCATTTCCAAAATTTTAAGAATTAATAAATAATAATAGTTTTAACTTTCCTATACATGTAATCTTTAATGGTCCTGTAATACCATCATGGTTGAATATAGGCTCTTTGAGGATAAGGACTGCCTTCTTTTTATCTTTATGAACCTAGCATCAAAGAAAGAATGAACAATTGATTGGTCAATCTCTGTAGCCAGTAGTACACACTGAAATCCATTCATGTAATTTCATCCAATGCAATGTTTGCCTCTATTTTCCCAGCAATTCTCCACATTGAATAAAACCAAAATGCTATAATACTACTACTAGAATTCATATAATTCTGTAGGTATCAGAGAAACATGTGGTCTATTTAACTGTTAAAATACCATCCTTCTGAGTTCTAATCTGGCCTCAGTCATTTACTGGATGTATGACCCTGGGGAAGTCACTTAACCCTGTTTGCCTCAATTTCCTCATCTTAAATGAGCTGGAGAAAAAAATGGCAAAGCAATCAGTATCTTTGCCAAGAAAACCCCAAATGGGGTAACAAAGAGTTGGACATGAATAGAAGAACTGAAAAGGTACAAATTTAAGTTATCATTGTTAATATTCTATATCCTATTTGTTTATTTATAGTTTTTTATTCTTTGCATCATAGGATAATATGTGTAGACCTGGTTGGAACCTTAGAGGTCATCTAATCTAACGTCATCATTTACTTTGGAGAAAACTTGGACCAAGTGGGGTAAATTGACTAGCTGAAGTTCACAGAAGTAATGTTATGAAAGATTCAAACTTTTTCTTTCTGACTCCAAATCCCACATTCTTTCAATGATACCACTATGTTTTCAAATTGTGACTTTCCATCATTCATTGTCATGTGGAATTATTAAGGGGCATTATTGTTAAAGATGTGATGAGAGTACACAGATCATTGAATCATAGTGAATCCATCTTATTTTCTATTCTCTATTTGACTATGGGTCCAGCTCAATGTCTATTTTCATTGGCTGTCCAAGATAATTTGTCTTGTACAAAATAGACAGAAGAAAAATGAATTATCAGTATCAAAAAAGAAAGTGATGAATTCACCACCAATAAAGTAGAAATTAAAACAATAATTAGGAGCTATTTTGCACAACTGTATGCCAATAAATTTGACAATCTAAATTAAATGGATGAATATTCACTAAAATATAAATTGCCCAGATTAACTGAAGAGGAAATAAAATAAAATAATCCCATTTTAGAAAAAGAAATTGAAAAAGCGATCAATGAATTCCCTAAGAAAAAAATCTCTAGGGTCTGATGGGTTTACAAGTGAATTCTACCAAACATTTAAATAACAATTAATTGATATTATAATTATAATTAACACTTATATTGTTATTATTAATTATGATAATAAATTATCTAGAAAAATAAGTGAATAAGGCATTCTAACAAATTTCTTTTATGACACAAATATGGTGTTGATACCTAAACCAGGCAGAGCCAAAACAGAAAAAGAAAATTACAGACCAATTTCCCTAGTGAATATTGCTGCAAAAATTTTAAACAAAATATTAGCCAGGAGATTACAGCAATTCATCAGCAGGATAATACAGGTAGGATTTATACCTGGAAGGTAAGGCTGGTGCAACATTAGGAAAACTATCAACATAATCAACAACATAAATAACAAAACTAAATGAAATCATATGATTAATTCAATAGATGCAGAAAAGACTTTTTGACAAAATACAAAACTCATTCCTATTAAAATTATTAGACAGCATAAAAATTAATGGAGCTATTCTTAAAATGATACCTAAATACAGAAGAGTTCCAGGGAACTCATGATAGAAGAGGATCTCCAAATCCAAGAAAAAAAAAGAAAGAAAGAACTGTGGAGTATAGATGCTGATTGAACCATATTATTTCTTTTGTTTTGGGTGCTGTTGTTTTTTTTTCTATTTTGAGGTTTTGCATCACTGCTCTGATTCTTTCTCTTGTAACAGGATTAATGCAGAAATAGGATTAATGTTATTATGTGTATATGTATATATGTGTGTGTGTATATATATATCTATATGTATATGTATAGAGATATATAGATATAACTTATATCAGATTACCTGCTGTCTAGGGGAGGGGGGAGGGAGGGGAGGGAGGGAGAAAAATCTGACATTGTAAAGTATGTATAAACAAAAGTTGAGAACTATCTTTACATGTAACGGAAAAAATAAAATACCTCATACATTAAAAAAAATGATACCTAAAACTATTAGCAAATATTTTTTGTAATGAAGATAAGTTAGACACATCCCCAGGAAGAACAGGGGTGAAATAATGATGTCCATTATCACCTCTATAATTTAATATTGTACCAGAAATGTTGGCTTTAGAATAAGAGAAGAAAAAAGGAATTACAGGAATGAGAATAGACAAGAAGGAAAGAAAATTATCACTCCTTCCAGATGATATGATGATATACTTAGAGAATCCTAGAGAATCAACTAAAAAACTACTTGAAACAATGAACAACTTTAGCAAAGTTGCAGGATATAAAATAAATACACATAAATCATAAACAATTCTATATATAACCAACAAAGGTCAGCAGCAAGAGTTAGAAAGATAAATTCCATTTAATGTAACTGTAGACAATATAAAGTACTTGGGAGTCTACCTGCCAAGGCAAACCCAGGAAATCTAGGAACACAATTACAATACACTTTTCACACAAATAAAATCAGATCTAAACAACTGGAAAACTATCAACTGCTCATAGATAGGCCGAGCTGATATAATAAAAATTATAATTCTTCCTAAATTAATTTACTTATTCAGTTCCATACCAATCAGAGTACCTAAAATTATTTTATAGAGCTATAAAAATAATAATGAAATCCATCTGGAAGAACAAAAGATCAAGAATATCAAGGGAACTAATGAAAGAAATGTACAAGCTAGCCATACCAAATCTGAAGCTAGACTGTAAAGTGACAGTCATCAAAACTATTTAGTACTGGCTAAGAAACAGAGTGGTAGATCTATGGAATAGGTTAGACACAGGAGACACATTAGTAAATGACTTTAGTGATGTACTGCTTGATAAACCCAAAGACTCCAGCTTCTAGGATAGGAACTCAGTATTTGATAAAAACTGTTGGGAAAACTGGACAATAGTATGGCAGAAACTAGGAATAGACCAATATATTACATAGTATAACAAAATAAGGTCAAAATGTATACATAATTTAGACATAAAGGGTGATACCATAGCTAAATTAGGAGAAGAAGGAATAGTTTACCTCTCAGATCTATGGAGAGAAGAAGAATTTATGAACATACAAAAGAGAATATTATGAAATGCAAAATGGATGATTTTGATTACATTAAAACATTTTTATACAAACAGAAGCAATGCACTCAAAATTATAAGAGAGGCAGAAAGTTGAGAAACAATTTTTTTATAGCCAGTATTTCTGATAAAGGACTCCTTTCTAAAATATATAGGGAACTAAATAAAATGCAAGTCATTCCCCAATTGAGAAATGGTCAAATGATATGAACAGGCAGTTTTTAGATAAATAAATCTATTGCTATCTATCTCTTGATATATGAAATAATGCTCTGAATCACTACTGGTAAGAGAAATTCAAATCAAAAGAACTCTGAGGCAACACCTCACATGGATTGGCTAATATGACAAAAAGGAAACAATAAATGTTGGAGAAGCTGTGGAAAAATTGGAACACTAATGCATTGTTGGTGGAGCTGTGAACTGATTCAACCATTCTGGGGAGGAGTTTGGAACTATACCCAAACAGCTATAAAACTTTCCATACCCTTTAAGCCAGCAATAACACTATTAGATCTTTATCCCCAAAAGAACATTAAAAAAGGAAAAGGATGAACATGTATTATCTCTCTCTCTCTCTCTCTCTCTCCATATATATATGTGTGTGTGTGTGTGTGTGTGTAACCACTCCTTTTGTGGTGGCAAAGAATAGGTAATTGAGGGGATACCCAGCAATTGGGGAATGGCTAAACAAGTTGTGGTATATGAAAGTAATGGAATACTATTGTGCTCTAAGTAATGATGAGCAGGCAGAATTCAGGAAGAAACGGGCCTTACATGAACTGATGCTGAGTGAAATGAACAGAATCAGTAGAATATTATATACAGTATCAATGACATTGTATGATGATCAACTGTGATAAAATTGGCTCTTCTCAGCAATACAATGTTCCAAGATAATTCCAAAGGACTCTTGATGGAAAAAGCTCTCCACATCCAGAAAACAAGAATTCTGGAATCAGGATGCAGATTGAACCATACTGTTTCTACTTCTTTGGTTTTTTTCCTTTTTGAGGTTTTTCCCTTTTGTTCTGATTGTCCTTTGAAAACATGGATAATGCAGACATATGTTTACTGTGATTATATATATAATCTAGATCAGATTGCTTTCTGTCTTGGGGAAGGGGAGGGAAGGAAGGAAGCAAGTAAAATTTGGAACTAGAATTCTTATAAAAACAAATGTTGAAAACTATTTCTATGTATAACTAGAAAATAATAAAATACTTTTATGATAAAAAAGAGTTTGAACTTTATTGAAGAGTCAGAGAGAGGGAGAGGGAGAGAGAGGGGGAGAGAGAGAGAAAGAGAGAGAGAGAGAGAAGGGTCTTATCTTAAGGGATACCTAGATACCTGTATTTAATGGGAGCTAATAGAGGATAATACAGTAAAGAAAACAGAAAATAAAAAATTTTATATAAAAGAACCAAAACAAAGAATTTTTATACTATCTTAATATTTGTAAAGAGATTTGTCACAACATCTGAGACAGCAGAAATATTAAAATGCCCATTCTATAAGTGAGGAAACTGATACTCAAATAAATCATGTTTTACCTAGTGTCACATGAATATGAAAATAACACAAAACTCACTGCTTCTAACATCCAGGATGCCTCAAAAATCCAATTCTTTAACTTAATAATAAAATAGATGTACAGTTATGAATAATAGCTACAGAACTTAACTCTGAGTCAAGACAACCTTTCTTCAAGTCCAACCCCTAAAATATAGTAACTGTCTGCCCCCTATCAGTACCCTAGACATTTAAGACCATAAATTACAGACCTTTTGTTGATTTCTACTACTGCTGCTTTTATTCCTCCTCCTCTTCCTCCTTCTCCTCCTACTACTATTGAAGAAGAGAGGAGGAAAAGGATAAGAAAAATAAAACAGAGAAAGAAAAGGAGGCTGAGAAAGGAAGAAGGGAAAGAAGAAGAAGGAGTAGAAGAAGGAAGAGAAGCAGGAGAAGGACAAGGAGGAGGAGGAGGGAAAGGAGGAGAAGTACAAGGAGGAGGAGGAGGGGGGAGGGAGGAAGAGGGGGAGGAGGAAGAGGGGAGGAGGAGGGGGAGGAGGAGGAGGAGGAGGAGGAGGAGGAGAAGAAGGAGAAGAAGAAGAAGAAGGAGAAGAAGAAGAAGAAGAAGAAGAAGAAGAAGAAGAAGAAGAAGAAGAAGAAGAAGAAGAAGAAGAAGAAGAAGAAGAAGAAGAAGAAGAAGAAGAAAGCGATTACACTCATCAGAGTAAGAGGAAGGATTACCCCTGAAGACCTACCATATCTTGACAGGCAAGTTAAAAGTTTAATTTACCTTCAATGGAAGTTTAAAAAATAAAATGCTCACATATACAATCAAGCTACAATGGAAAAAGGAGAAAAAATGCCAGATAAATGGATACATTGAAAATAAGTGTTAACTTATCCTTGGGAAAACTAAAGTGAGAGGAGTACAAGTTGGACCAGTGGAACAATGATATGGGCACTGATCCCAGTTTGAAAGTCATACTTCCTCCCTAACCTTGAGGAGAAACATTTGAAATATTATTCATGCAATTTGTTTATATAATTAGAGTTGGGTAGGAAGAATTTTTTAAATCCATAGTATTGCTATTATTAGTTTGACTATATTTAACAAAGAAAAAACATACTAAAGTTAGAGAAATTAGAGAAAAAAATGAAGAAACCAAGTATTTTCATTGCTAGTGGGATATGTCAAACTCATGGGAAGAAAAAAATGGTCTCTTTCATAGAAATGTCTCTTTGGCACCCATCATCTTGGCAGCATCCAAAATTCATAAACATTATTCACAATAGGTAACAAGATAGTGTACTGCACCAGATGGCTTGGCCTTCCACTTCCCTGAATGCTAATAAGTTTACCTTTAAAGCTATTAAGAAACAGTTTATCAAACAAGAATAACTTATGGTGTGGCCATTTGTTCTAACAAAGTGCTTGCAATCACAATTAAGACTTGTGTCAATTAGTCTTACTCAGGTGAAAACCTGTTTATTGTCAGACCTGCAGAGCCAAGTCTCCTTCCCCAGTTGAAACCAATAGAATAAAATAGATCTGTAGAAATTATGGCAAAGAAACAAAAGAAAATCAAATGGCAAAGAAAAGAATCAGACTCAGCAGTACACCGGATCAAAAATGAGTCATGAGATGCTAATAGTTTCCTTCTTGAGAGCAAAGCATTGAACCTGGGGGAAGGCATTCTCTCTGGTGAAAAAAAGAGTACAAACAAAGGGGACAAGAGGATAGAGGGAAATAAACAGTTAATAATCTTAAGTGTGAATGTAAATGGGAGAAACTCATCCATAAAACAGAAGCAAATA
This sequence comes from Dromiciops gliroides, assembly GCF_019393635.1. Taxonomy (NCBI): domain Eukaryota; kingdom Metazoa; phylum Chordata; class Mammalia; order Microbiotheria; family Microbiotheriidae; genus Dromiciops; species Dromiciops gliroides. Next base: position 524,580,774 of record NC_057863.1, on the reverse strand, counting down.
GCAGAGTAGATTAAAAATCAGATCCTAAAACATGTTGTTTACAAGAAACACATTTGAAACAGTGAGATACAGGCAAAGTGAATGTGAAAGTTTGGAGCAAAATATATTATGCTTCAGTTGACATCAAAAAAAGCAGGGGTAGCAAATCTTATCTCAGACAAAGCAAAAGCAAAAATAGATCTAATTTACAGAAATAAGTAAGGAAACTATACCTCGCTAAAAGGTATGATATATAATGATGTAATATCAATACAAAACATGTATCCACCAAGTGGTATAGCATCCATATTCTTAGGGGAGGAGTTAAATGAGTTACAAGAGGAAATAGACAGCAAAAACATACTACTGGGGGATCTGAAAATTCCCCTCTCAGAATTAGATAAATCTAACCACAAAATAAATAAAAAGAAGTTAAAGAGGTGAATAGAATATTAAAAAAGTTAGATATGAAAGATATCTGGAGAAAACTGAATGGGGATAGAAAGGAATATACCTTTTTCTCAGTGGAACATGGCACAGACTCAAAAATTGACCATGTATTAGGGCAGAAAAATCTCAGTCAAATGTAGAAAGGCAGAAATAGTAAATGTATTCTTCTCAGATCATGATGAAATAAAAATTACATCTAATAAAGAGCCATGGAAAGGTAGACTGAAAATTCATTGGAAACTAAACAATCTCATCCTAAAGAATGAGTAGGTCAAACAACATAGAAACAATCATAGAAACAATCAATAACCTCATCCAAGAGAATGACAATAATGACACAAAATGCCAAAATCTATGGGATGCAGCCAAAGCAGTGCTTAGGGGAAATTTTATATCTCTAAATGCTTACCTGAATAAAAAAGAGAAAGAGGAGATCAATGAATAATGAATTGAGCATGCAACTAAAAAACCTAGAAAAAGAACAAATTAAAAATCCCCAACTAAATACCAAATTAGAAATCCTGAAAATCAAAGGAGCACCTAATAAAATTGAAAGCAAGAAAACTATAGAATTAATCAATAAAGCTAAGAGCTGGTTTTATGAAAAAAAAAACAATATAATAAAGCATTGGTTAATTTGATTTAAAAAAGAAAGAAGAAAAGCAAATTACCAGTATCAAAAATGAAAGAGGTGATTTCACCACCAATGAAGTGAAAAATAAAGCAATAATTAGGATCTATTTTGCCCAATTATATGCTAATAAACTTGACAATCTAAATTAAATGGATGAATATTTACAAAAATACAAATTGCTCAGGTTAACTGAAGAGGAAATAAAATCCTAAAATAGGGCAATTTATTTTAGAAAAATAAATTGAACAAGCCATTAATGAACTCCTTAAGAAAAAATCTCCAGGGCTAAATGGGTTTACAAGTGAATTCTACCAAACATTTTTGGAACAACTAATTCCAATATTATACAAATTATTTGGAAAAGTAGGTGAAGAAGGAATTCTACCAAATTCCTTTTATGACGCAAATATGGTGTTGATACCTAAACCAGGCAGAGCCAAAAGAGAGAAAGAAAATCAGAGACCAATTTCCCTAATGAATATTGATGCAAAAATCTTAAATAAAATATTAGCAACGAGATTACAGCAAGTGATCACCAGGAAAATACAGTGTGACCAGGTGGGATTTATACCAGGAATGCAAGTCTGGTTCAATAATAGAAAAACTATTAGTATAATCAACCACATCAATAATAAAACTAACCACAATCACATAATTATCTCAGTAGATGCAGAGAAAACTTTTGACAAAATACAATACTCATTCCTATTAAACCACTAGAAAGCATAGGAATAGGTGGATCTTTCCTTAAAATAATAAGCAATAGGGGCAGCTAGATGGTGCAGTGGATAGAGCACCAGCTCTGGAGTCAGGACTACCTGAGTTCGAATCTGGCCTCAGACACTTAACACTTAGTAGCTGTGTGACCCTGGGCAAGTCACTTAACCCCAATTGCCATAATAATAATAATAATAATAATAATAATAATAATAATAATAATAATAATAATAATAATAATAATAATAAGCAATATCTACCTAAACCCATCAGCAAACATTTATTTAATGGGGATAAGTTAGAGGTATTCCCAATAAGATCAGGGGTGAAACAGGGATGTGCATTATCACCTCTATTATTTAATATTGTACTAGAAATATTAGCTATAGAAATTAAAGAAAATGGAATTAAAGGAATTGGAATAGGCAAGGAGAAAACACAACATTCATTCTTTGTAGATCATATGATAGTATACATAGAGAATCCTTAAAAATCAACTAAAAAACTGTTTGAAACAACAACTTTCGCAAAGTTGCAGAATATAAAATAAATCCATATAAATCATCAGCATTTTTATAAATGACCAACAAAGCTCAGTAGCAAGAGCCAGAAAGTGAACTGTCATTTAAAGTAATGGTAGACAATATAAAATACTAGGAAGTCTAACTGCCAAGACAAACCCAGGAACTCTATGAACAAAATTGCAAAACACTTTTCACACAAGCCAAATCAGATCTATGTAATTGGAAAAATATCAATTACTCATAGATAGGCTGAGCTAACATCATAAAAGTGACAATTCTACCTAAACTAATTTACGTATTCAGTGCCATACCAATCAGACAATCAAAAATTATTTTGTAGAATTAAAAAAATAGTAATAAAATTCATCTGGAAAAAGAACAAATCAAGAATATCAAGGGAAATAATGAAAAAATGCACAGAAAGGTGGGCTAGCCATACCAAATTTGAAGCTACACTATAAAGCGGCAGTCATCAAAACTATTTGTTTTGATCAATAGAATAGGCACAGGAGACACAGTTGTAAATGACAATAGTAATCTACTATTTGATAAACCCAAAGACTCCAGCTTCTGGGATAGGAACTCAGTATTTGACAAAAACTGCTGGGAAAACTAGAAGATAGTATGGCAGAAACTAGGCATAGACCAACATCTTACACCTTATACTAAAATAATGTCTAAATGGGTACAAGATTTAGACATAAAGGTTGATACCATAGGCAAATTAGGAGAGGAAGGAATAGTTTACCTCTCAGATCTATGGAGAGGAAAACAATTTATGTCCCAACAAGAGATAGAGAATAATATGAAATGCAAGATAGAAGACTTTGATTACATTAAATTAAAAAGGTTTTATACAAACAGAAGCAATGCAGCCAAAATTAGAAAGGAGGCAGAAAACTGAGAAACCATTTTTACAGCCAGCATTTCTGATAAAGGCCTCATTTATAAAATATATAATCATTACTAAATCAAATTTATATGAATCCAAATCATTCCCCAATTGAGAAATGGTCAAAAAATATGAACAAGCAGTTTTCTGATGAAGAAGTCAAAACTTTCTCTTGCCATAGAAAAATGCTCTAAATCACTATTGATCAGAGAAATACAAATTAAAACAACTCTGAGGTACCACCTGACACCTATCAGATTGGCTAATATGACAAAAAAGGAAAATAATAAATGTTGGAGAAGATGTGGAAAAAATTGAACACTAATGCAATGTTGGTGGAGCTGTGAACTTATCCAACCATTGTGGAGAGCAATTTGGAACTATGCCCAAAGGCCTATTGGACTGTTCATACATACCCTTTGACCCAGTGGTACCACTTCTAGGTCTGTATCTCAAAGAGACCATAGAAAAGAGAAAAGGACCCACATATACAAAAATATTTATAGCTGCTCTCTTTGTGGTGGCAATGCATTGGAAATCGTGGGAATGCCCATCAATTGAACCACACTGTTTCTACTTTGGGACTATTTTTTTTCCTTCTTTTTAGAGGTTTTCCCCTTGTGCTCTGATTCTTCTTTTACTAGATGACTAATGTAGAAATATGTTTAATGTGATTGTACATATACAACCTATATCAGACTACTTTCCATCTTGGGGAGGAGAGAGGGAAGGGAGGGTGGGAGAAAAAAATTTGGAACTAAAAATTCTGTCAAAACAAATGTTGAAACCTTTGAAAAAAAATACCATTAGCTTCATTTCACAACTAATTGAATCATAGAATTATTCCAGTAAAATAACTATTGTCTATGTAAAAGATAGGATTTGATATAGAAGTTTATCACTCTTAGGCCTCTATTCAAATACTAAAAGCAATGGCTACACATGTTTAGTGTTTTTCCAGTGTTTTGTAGTTTACATAGGCCTATGGCATACATAATCTCACTTGAGTTTCATGATAGCCCTGTGTAATAGAAAAGGCAAATCCAATTAGCCCATTTTTTTGTGGGGCAATGAGGGTTAAGTGACTTGCCCAGAGTCACACAGCTAGTGCCAAGTGTCTGAGGCTGGATTTGAACTCAAGTCCTCCTGAATCCAAGGCCAATGCTTTATCCACCGCACCACCTAGCTGCCCCTCAATTAGCCCATTTTTTAAGTCAAGGAAAACAAGGTGAAGTGTCTTGTTCAAAGCAAGAAAAGGCATAACTGGATGTCAAACCTATATTTTATTCTGTGTCTCATGCCAGGGTTCTTTCTAATCTGTGACATCTTTGGTTGGCATTGATCACATAGGCTTATGGTGATTTGTTTCACTGCAGACTTATTTCACCTAAACATTTTCCTTCAAATATTTAACCTGATTTTTTTTCAATTTCAGCTTCATTTCATTATAATTTAGAGTGCCTCCCTTTTGTCCTCTTTACATTTAGTCCATTCATACAGATGGGGAACATCTTTTCTCTCTTCTCTAGTTTAACAAAAAATCTCATAAACTCTATTACTTAATATTGCGAAATTGTTTTACTCCCTGTGAGTTTTTTTAGTAAAAAAAAACTAAGTAAAAAGTGATCTAAGTAAAAGTCTGTTATATAAATATGGATTCTAATAGGAAGTCTATTCAACAGGCTATGCATTGGAATTGGATAATTTTCCTACTCTTTGAGTAATAATAACTGCATTTGCCAACGAAAAAATCATTCAGATGTGTGAAGTAAGAGAAATTTGACTTATATGTTTACTTACAATTCTTTTCTGTGACATGCCCTGACTTCCTGTACCCTGGTACTACAGCCTGATATAATTTCCTTCAGTCAAAAGCAAATAGAAAAATAGACTAGAAAACCTGATAAAATAGAAAGCACTATGGTAGTGAAGTCAGAGATTCTGGATTCACATACTACTTTTGTCATTAAGCACCCTGTGTGACCTTAAAGAAAATGTAACTTTTGTCAACCTGTTACTTCTCTAAAATGAAGGTTTGGATCAGATGGCTTCTAATGTCATATCTACATCTCAATCTATGATTCCATAATATCCAATAAGTACAGAAATCAGTATTACATTTATCTTTGTGTTGCCAGAATCCAGTATGCCTTCCAGCATGCTTTTTTAACATAACACAATACTCACCAAGTGGTTATATAGCCTTTGCTCAAAGACTTACAATGGGAAAAAAGGAAACCCACTACCTCCTGTAGGAACCTATTTCACTTATGGAAAGCTGTTATTGTTGGTGGTGGTGATGGGTTTTTGTTTGTTTTTTGTTGTTGTTTTGTATGTGTGTGTGTGTGTGTGTGTTTTTCAAGACAATGAGGGTTGTGATTTGTGTCCAGGGTCACACAGTTAGTAAGTGTCAAGTGTCTGAGGCCCGATTTGAACTCTGGCTGTCCTGAATCCAGGGCTGGTGCTTTATCCTCTGCACCACCAAGCTGCCCCAAAAGTTGTTGTTGTTAAAAAGTTTGTCCTGTCATTAAACCTAAACTGCCTCTTTATAATTCCCATCCATTACTCTTGGATTTGCCTGCTCAGACCAAACAGAACTAACTTCATTCCTTTTCCACATAACAGACCTTCAAATACTTGAATACAGTTATCATGTCCCTCTTCTATCTTATCCCCCACTTGTTAGAAATTCCTTCAGCTGATTCTCTTGTTGCATGATTCAAGGTCTGTCACTATTTTGATTATTCTCTATTGGATGGGATGCTTTCCAGTTTATGAATGTCTTTTTTTTTTTGATGAGGCAATTGGGGTTAAGTAACTTGCCTAGGGTCACACAGCTAGTAAGTGTCCGAGACTGGATTTGAACTCAAGTCCTCATGCTCCACGGCCAGTGCTCTATCCACTGTGCCACCTAGCTGCCCTAGGAATTTCTTTTCTAAATTATAGCATCTAGAAATGAATACAATACTACAGGTATAGTCTAACTGGGTCAGAGTCCAGTGGATCTATCAAACTCTTCCTGAAAGCTAGATAATTAATGAATAACATGGTCTCATTAGTTTTATTTGGTTTCCATATTACATTAGTTTTGTTTTCCATATCACAGTTTTCCAATTTTCTGAACCAAAGAAGACTTTCCATTTATCACTATTCAATTTCATCTAGATTTGGCCTGGTGTTCTAACCTGTCAAGTTCATCTCAGATGGTGGGTCAGCCTCCATTACAAGAGCTATTCCTACCAGCTGTGTACTATCTACAAACCAAATTGCATGTAATATGTAAATCATAGAAGGACACAGAACGGAAGTGTAATCAAAGTGAGGTGAGGTTTAAGGATAATAATAAAATGATTTGAGTTTTAAGCCAGTGGCTTGATTGTTATAATAGATGTGGACTGGAAAAGCAAAGATGGAATAGCATTTCAGATAGCAATTTTTCAATATTTTTCTTCAAACATACAATAAAATACTACAGACCTGGGAATTAAAAGAAAAAAATTCAGTGATCAAAATAAGTAGGCATATTTTCACCTTTTCTGATATAGTTTAAATCATAGATATGTTTTAATAATTAGATTCGGGCAAAATGAAAGTTAATGGATAGGGCATAGCTGCATTTAGACAATGTTCTATATGTGGGCCAATCTTTCAGCTTAGCAGAATCCATTAATAGTTAGCCCAGTGTCACCTTAGCATCATGGCCTGAACTATTCTAATGAACACCCAAAACTCTAGTGCATCACTTCCCCCTCCTAAGTCAGCATTTGAATCAAAGTACAGTATCTCCATTTCATATCTCAGACAATAAGAAAAATAGTTTTCTGCTTACTAAGAGAACCTATTCTCTGCAATAACATGTCTTGGTCTTGATCTTGTCATGAAGCAGGACAAGAAAAGCTGAGACTGTTTTTTAAATAATTCAGACCAAACAAAATGTACTTTAGGGCTGAAATAATTGAGTATCTATGGAAAAATACATTGGTTTCAATCTTGTGGGCATTAATTTTGTTTTTTCACTATGCTTTTTACCTATCTATATATATTATCTTAGTATCTTAGTATATCTAGGAAATTTGAAGAAAAAAATCATGTTTTTTCAAGGTTTTTTTTTATTTAATCATATAAGATTGTCTAGATAGCATTTCATGAGCATTTATTAAAAATCCTAGGGAAAGCATAAAAGAAATAATAACTAATAAATAAGCAGATAACATGAGCTCATCTACTTTAAGGCTTCTTAAAACCTCTGAGTTATTACAGAACAAGATCAAACTTCCTACAAACATCCTCAATAACAGTGGTCATTTTAGAGTTGCTATGTATCAGCAATTTGGTGTAGTAGAAAAAGCACCGCAGCTAGGGTCAAAAGAATTGGGTTCAAAATCCTAGCTTCAACAATAACTGCATTTATATCTTTGAGAAAAAAATCTTATTTTCTAGGCTTCATTTTCCTCATTTGTAAAATGAAGGGTATAGTCTCACTCAGTGAGACAATAAATAATTATTCAGCACCTATTTGCTATACATGGGGCTAAATGCTGAGGATACAAAGAAAGTTAAAAGACACTCCCTGTCCTCAAAGAGTCCACAGTCTAATTGGGGGTGGGAGTAGGTAAGACAGCACATGAAAGAAAGCTGAAAAGACAGTAAGGAGGAATATACCTGTCAGGAAAACATGTTGGAGAGGTCAAAGGGTTGCAGCCAGGTGGGAAATGAAGAGATGGCTGACCTCAGTCCACATCTTAAATGGACATTTTGGAACTTTTTACTCTATGATAAAATCAGAAGGCCAGAGAGTACTGATGAGGTATGAGCACCAATACTGATTTGATCTTGCAGTTTAAAGGGTTTCCAACAACTTTATTCTCACAGAAATATCATTAATACTATTTTTAATTGGGCATGTAAGTTGTCTTACGTCGTTTGAATAAGCCCTGCTTGAATCTTTTACATAGGGTAAATGTAGATTAGGTCATAGTTTCAGTCAGGGGAAAAATCTTTCTCAAACTAGTATTTTCCTACACAAGAGAATCTTTTGTTTTATTCTCTGAGAAGAAAACAATAATATTGTCTTTGGTCAGGTTTGACTGGGCAGGAAAAGATAAAATATAACCTAACAAGTTTTCAACGGGTCTTTTCTTTGCAATGTGCAGAAAAGTGATGTCTAGTTCCAAGCCATGTGTTTCTGTCATGATGACAAACATTGTGGTCACAGTAATAATGACGTTTCTGTAGGATTTTAAAATTTACAAAGTGCTTTACATGCTAATTGATATTCTCTTCCTCCCTCCTCTCTGTCTGTCTTTTTGATACAAAAACACACACTATTTTTATTTTCTTTTTTTTTTTAAAGATTGAGACCCCCTATTTCATTCAAACTGGAAATTCAGGGACTCTGCCTGTTGTTTGTTGTTACCTGTAAAAAAGAAAAGCAAGTTAAGGTATAGTCCAGAGTCCAGAGTTATCTCTAGCAGCCCATATCTTCTCTTCTAGTTCAGTATGGTCACTTCCTTTTCCATCAGCCTATATAGGCTGTCCCCCAGCCCCAGTCCCTTGACCCACTATTTCATTTTAATTTTTTAAAAAATTACATATATTTTATTTTCCCCAATTTATATCTTAAAACAAATTTTAAACATTTTTTTTAAGTTTTGAGCTACAAATTCTATCCCTCCCTCTCTCACCCCTTTTCACCCTGAGAGGGTAAGCAATCAGATACAGGTTATATATATATATGCGATTTTGTAAAACATTTCCATATGAGTAATTTTGTACAAGAAGGCTCCAATAAAAGAAAAAGAATGACAGAAAAAAGTGAAAAATAGCATGCATCAGTCTTTATTGAAATAATATCATTTGTTTCCATAGGTAGATAGTATGCTTCATTATTAATCTTTTGGGGTTGTCCTGGATCATTGCATTTCTGAGAATAGCTAAGTCATTCACAATTCATTGTACAATGTTTCTGTTGCTGTGCACAATGTTCTTCTGCTTCTGCTCACTTCATTTTGTATCAGTTCTTATGAGTCTTTCCAGGTTTATCAGAAATCATCCTGTTTGCATTTCTTATAGCATAATAATATTCCATCACACTCATCTAACACAGTTTGTTTAGCTATTCCACAATTGATGTATATCCCTTTGATTTTTAATTCTTACCCAACACAAAAAGAGCTCCTATAACTATTTTTTTAAAAAAATAGATCCTTTTCCCATTTTTTAATGTCTTCAGTAGCATACTACTAGCAGTAGTATTTCTGGATCAAAGAGTATGAACAGTTTTGTAGTCTATTGGGAATAGTTCTAAATTGTTCTCTAGAATGGTTGGGTGAGTTCATAGCTCCTCAAACAGTACATTAATATCCCAGTTTTCCACCATCCATAATTTTATATTTCATCATATTAGCCAATCTGATAGGTATGAGGTGGTACCTCAGAATTGTTTTAATTGGCATTTCTTTAATAAATAGTAATTTAGACCATTTTTAATATGACTTTTATTTCTTTATCTAAAAATTGATGTTCATATCCTTTGACTATTTATCAATTTTGGAATAACTTGGTTTTTTTTATAAATTTGAGTCATTTCTCTATATATGTTAGAAATGAAACCTTTATCAGAGATATTTGCAATTTTTCCTCAGTTTTATACTTTCCTTTTAATTTTGGTTGCATTGGTTTTATTTGTGCAAAAACTGGAGTAATTAAATAAAATGAACAATGAGAAACACTTCTTTTTTGAATACCTAAAGCAATGATAGAAAAAAAAATTACAGTGTTTTCATTACTTTTGTTCAAGGACAATGAATAAACAATAGAAACTTGGAAGAAAACAATATACTAAATCTGTATGTTTTTCCTTGAATGTAATAAGTACTTTCTTCTGTTTACCTTTCTAAAACATATTATCCATCATACCCCCCAGTCATGAATGTGTCCCCAGTCTCTGTCCTAGGCACTCCTCTATATATACTCTCTAATTTGTTGATCTCAGCTCCCATGCTTTCAATTAATAGCTCTTTGCAAGATGACTCTATATTACGAGAGAGAAATAATGAGAGAGGGAGAGAGAGAGAGAGAGAGAGAAATCTATACCTCTTTCTTATCTTTCTTTGATATCACCAAATAATTTAACTATTGGAAATTTCCAAAAGTCCTGCAGGGATCTCAAACCTAACATTCCCTAAACAGATCTAATTATTCTTTCCCTTAAACCTACCACTTTTTAAAGCTTGCCTCTTTCTCTTCAGACCACTACCTCAATCACCTAAATTCACAACTATCAGAGTCATACTTGATTCCTCACTCTCTTGCCCAGCCCCCAATATTAATCAATGTTCATCTTCCTGAGTTCAAATCAAACCTTAGATATTTAATAGCTATGTGACCCTGGGCAAGTCACTTAACCCTGCAACTCAAATAGGGTAACAAGGAGTTGAACAAAATTGAAAAACAACTTAAACTATCTTAGCAACTCCACCTCTACAGTACCCTAGCAGCTATCACACTTATTGGCTCTCATTCTAGATCAAGTCCTTCCCCTTTCTTGCCTGAACTACTGCAGTAGCCTACTAATTTTTTTTCTTTTTGTATACCCCCTTTCTAAATCATCCTTCACACATGTACTAGTTTGATATTACTAAATCACAGGTCTGAGCTTGTATTCCTATTGCCTGTAGTAAAATAAAAGGCCTTTGTCTAGCATTTAAAGTCTTTTAAAATCTTCCTGCAGCTTGTCTTTCTAAGCTTTTTACAAATTCTTTCTCTTCATGAACTCTACTTTTCAGCCAAACTGGCACTCAATATTATGTGTACACAATACCCCATCACTTTTCTCACTTCCTTTGCACAAACTAGTCTCCCATACCTTCAATGAACAATCTGCTCATGTTCTCAACACTCAATTTCCTTTGCACATGCAAAGATTTTCCTCTGAGTGTGAGAACACATTCTCTGCTTTCCTCCATCTCACAAAATCCCTGTTTTCCTTGATGATTCTGCTTCGATGTCAGCTTCAAGAGGCCTACCTCGATGCCCCCAGGTGCTAGTGTATCACCTGAAAAATAGTTCATCTGTATTTACATTACTTTTTATAGAATAAAGGTTCTTAAAGTTTTTTGTATCATGGACACAACCCCAGAATGATGTTTTTAAATAGACAAAATACATAAATTAATAGAGACAACAATTATATGAAATAGAATTAGCAATTTTAAGTACCTAGATCCCAGGTAGAGACCCCTACTATAAACATTGTATCTTTCTAATAAAATATAAACTCCTTCAGAATAGGGACTATTTCATATTTGTCTTTGCATCCCCAGCAACTAGCAAATGCTTGCTTAATAATAATGATGATTATAATAGCTAGCATTTATATGTGCCTTAAAGTTTTACAAAGTGCCTCATAAATACAATCTCACTTCATACTCACAATAACTCTACAGGGTAGATGCTATTATTATCCCCAATATTCAGGGGAGGAAACTGAGGCAAATAGAGATTAAATGATTTGCATAGTCACACAGCTAGGAAGTTCCCTTAGCAGAATTTGAACTCAGGTCTTCCTGACTCTAAACCTAGACTTCTAACCACTGCAATACTCAGATGAAGGAAGGAAGGAAGACAAATTGAACAGCCCAGCCACCTTTCATTCTGTGTATTTTGTGTGAATAGGCACAACTTGAACATTAAGTGGTTTCCACAGGTCCAGATGCCTTAAATCAGTGTATACCCCCTCCACTGACTCTTAGGTCAATGCTTTTCTAAAAGCTTTATACATCTCCCCCAAAGAAAAATCATCATCCTGTGGCCAAAGTTGATAGGACTTTCAGCAAGTTTAGCTATGCTATACCTTGAATAATAAACAAAGAATCTATCACTTGGCCTACATGCCAATTCCTCATAGACTTACAGGATTTCCAGTTTGTGTTCTGTTAGCATAGTTTTTAAGAGCCCAGAGTCCTTTCCATAAGATGATGTGGCACTGAAGTAAGCCTTCAGGAAACTTCTATAGCATCCCTCCACAAAAATGATCTAAAAAGGGGCTCTCTATGATTGTTACATAGCTGAATGTTTCAACACATTCTTAAAAACAGAGACAGTGTAATGAGATGTCAGAGAGGATATGCAAAAAGAGTTGTTAAATGTTCAGAGCAAAGACCCCTTTCCAAGTAAATGTGGCAGCATCTGCAGTGTCCCTATGATGTAAGGTCAAACAGGCCAGTGATTCAAGGGACTTTAAAGGAAGTAATTAGATATTTTCACACATAGAGGGGAAGAAATGGAGCACTAGTGGAGAAACCTTAACACTTGGCTTTCTAGTTCCCAAATAATTACTCCTTATCTGAAATTGATTTGCGTTGTTCCAGAGTCACATTGGCGTGTCCTCATTAAATTTTGTGGTAACTTTCCCTAAAGCCTTGAGACAGGGCTGAGTGACTCCCCTAACTCCCTTCTATAGGTACGGTCATTCCAGGAAATAGAAATGTGTGAAATTGCTAATGTTTTCACCGACAAAATCCTTGGAGGCAAAGTTTGGTCGATGTCATATTTTGTTGGCAGAGAGGGGCCTTTATGGGAGAAAAGCTGAATAAATAAACACATTTTAATTTTTATGAGACTGCATCCTCCAAGAGGAAAATTTGAATAATCCAATTTCAGGGGAGAGTGTCAAATGATTTTAAAACCATATGGACTTTTTACTCAACACTTTCTGATAGTTCCCAATCAACTCCCTGAAAAATCATGTTTTCTCATGTTATTCCCCTTTCTCACCAGTATATGCCTCCTTAGCCTAACAAATAATCAATGTAGTAGAGGCCTCTTTTTTCCTTTTTGAATCTAGTTTTTAAAAACCATTTGCTCCAATTCCTCACTCTTAAATATCTGCCATGTCCCATCTCTTCCTTCTGTAATCTTCCCTATCTTTCAAGCTCCAGTTAAAGTGATATCTCCATGATGCCATCCGTGATCCTAACCAGCTGAAGTAATCACTTTGTCTTTCTTCCTCCCAGAAACTTTCAGAACTCCTTGTTCAAACATTTTTCATATAATTAGTGTAGGTTGGGAAAGCACCATTGTTCAGTGGTTAGAGCTAGCCTGAGAGTAAGACATGGGTTCAAATCTGGTCTCTGACATATGCTGGCTATGATACACTACTCTAGTTACTTAATCTCTGAGATGATAAATATTGGAGCAGTTAAGCATTTGGTAGACATTACCTCAGTGGAGATTTCCTTTATGGCAAAGTAAATATAAACCATACAAAAATATAACTTTGTATGATAGATGAAAATTTGACAGGCAGTGTGGACAGAGTACTGGTATTAGAGGTAAACAAAATACTAACATTTGAATCCTACTACACATTGTTTCTACCTGTGTGACTCTAGCCAAGTCACTGTGGGGACCAATTTTTAATTGGGGAGTGCTAGCTAAGCAACTCGTTGCGATATTGGGGCAAGGAAGGAGACCGGCAGCCTCCCTCAAAACAGAACAAGATTTATTTTAATAAGAATGAACTTAAAAAAAAAAACACAAACAGGATCAGTAGGATCAAGGGAAAGGAAATAAAATGGGGAAAGGGAAATTATAATACCTGAAAAAATACCACCACCCAGGAATCAGCTGAAAATACGCAGCAGAAAGCCTGTCGCTTTCCAGCTTCCACCTAGAATGCCCAATTCTCCTCCCCTCAAACTTAGAAATACCCCACACAGCCCCAGCCAATGGGATGGCCGCTCTGACAGTCACATGACTGCCCTCACTAGGCTTCCAATCATAATTTTGCCAGGCCCATGTAGGCATCGGCGAGTGGTGATGACGTGTGGTGCCAGAGCCCTGGCAATGACTACAACCAATGGGTGGAGCACCGTGTGGTTTGCGGAGCCCCAGGCCACTGCACCCTGAGGCATAAAAACCTCAAATAACAATTATTTCTTTATATCACTTAGCCTCTATCAGTAAGAAAATGAGGTTAATGATGCTTCACAGGTCAGTTTTAAATATCCAATGAGATAATATATGTGCAGTGTCATGATAACATAAATGCCATATAACTATGAATTATTATTTATATTAGCCATTTCCTCTCCTAAATTGGTAAGTTCCTTGAAGGGAGTGTCTTATTTACCACTTGAAGCGCCCAGTAAATGGTCTTTCACTTACTATAATTATAGATTCGATGCTAGAAGGGACCTTCAATCTATTCCAACATCATCAGTTTTTAGATGAAGAAATGGAGGTCTAGAGAAAGGAAAATGCCTTGCCAAGGTCACACTGAAAATAATTTCAAGAACAAGGATTTGAGCCCAGTAATGTGGAGCAGTGGATAGAGCATTGGCCCTGCAGTCAGGAGAACCTGAGTTCAAATCCAGCTTTAGACACTTATTAACTGTCTGACACTGGGCAATTTATTTAACCCTGTTTGTCTCAGTTCCTCATCTGTAAAATGAACTGGAGAAGAAAATGGCAAACCACTCCATTATCTTCTCCATGAAAATTCCAAATGGAGTTATAGTCAGGTACAACTGAAACAATTCAGCAACAACAAAATCTGACTACCATCTTTCAACCACGTTTACATCTTCTACACTGGATTTTTGGCATATCAAATTAATCAGTTTGCTTTTATTAAATCATAGATTTATAAATTTATATTTCCACCATTCTATCTCAATTACTTTTGTTGGTACATTAGCCATAGAAACAAAATATACCAAAATCAGTTGGAAATAGCAACAACTAGTAACTGCAAAATAGCAAACACTGAAGTAAAAAGGGTTTTAAAAATAAAAAATCTTGATTAAATATACAGATTCTCCTTTCCTATGTATATGAGTCTCACTTTTGCACAAGTACAATCACTAGCTTTATCTATGATCATTATTTTATTTTTTTTTAATTTTGTTTGTTTGTTTGTTTTTGCTGGGCAATTGGGGTTAAGTGACTTGCCTGGTCACACACCTAATAAGAGGCCAGATTTGAATTCAGGTCCTCCTGAATCCAGGGCCAGTGCTCTATCCACTGTGCCACCTAGCTGCCCCTATGATCATTATTTTAAAACTAAAAGAGACCTTCAAGATCATATTGTGCTTCTTTTTACAAATTAGGAAACTAAGGTTAAGAATTTTAAGGGTTTTGCCCAAGGTCACATGTCTAGGGAGTGACAAAATCACTCTAATCTGAGGCATAGAGAGATACTAATAACTTCACCTGTGTTCCCCACCATCATGCTTGAGTTGATTTAAAATCAATTTTGCAAGGGCTTGTAATTATAAATCAGCATCCAAATCTTCAGAGCTCATGCATGTAAACATTTTCTTATGACAAGTCAGCACACACTTACCAAGGACATAGGAATCAAGAAAAAGGTGCTCATTTTGTTAGATTCTTAATTATTCATTTTTATCATTTACATCTCAAATCTACATAAATTCATCTGGATGTATAAATGTAATGTTCAATAAAAATCTCAACAATTACTTCTTAGCTATTGACATCCTTCCAGAAGGTAAAAGCTATGCAATCCTGCTAATAAAAATCTACATTGGCATGATTGAACTTTATATTAAATATGAACCTTTACTGGAAGCTTCACTGTGTGCTATAGAGAATCACTTATAGTTACAAAGGATATGGACCTCTTTTTGCGGTTGCTAAGGTAATGTATGTCTAGATTTTTTGGATTAGAGTGAAACTTTCTGATTTTTTCAGTTTTGCCCTATGGGCCTGATACTCTGCTATTATCATTTCTTGTAGCAAAGTACAGGGAATATAGCTTCAGAACATTTCACTGAACACAACTTCCACAGAAACAATGCAAGCTACCCATTGGTCTGAGAACACTGCCTTGGTAATTTCTCTGAATACATCAAACTGGGATGGACTTAGAAATGAGGCCCTGTTCCTTTCCCAGAAAGAGACCCATAAATTTATCTTGCTTCTGAATTTTCTCCCTACCTGGTATACATTCTAAGACCCATGGACACTCCACCCTGGAACACCACTATAGGGTAAGTACCCTCCTCAGTCTACCCTGTATCTGTAACCTTGGATTAGGTAGTAAGTGACAGAGTTGTCAGTTGGCATTTGTTTTGCACTGTGCAAAAGTTTAGGCTCTGCCAGGCAAGTACTGGGAACTTTTCTTAACATGATGCTCAGACACTCCCTGGAATGAAATACAGGTAGGCTCCTGGTCATACTCTGTCCTGATTCTGCAGATTTATCTGTCTATGGTATTGGGCTGGAAAAAAATTACTCTCTGCTTACTGTGATTTTTTTTTCTTGGATATCCCCATCAAGATTAAATCTGGCATATTTTCTAGATCTTTTTGGAAGTGTATTTGTTTTGATTTGTTTTGTTTTGTTTTGTTTTTGGGGGGGGGTTGTTTTGGTTTTTGTTTTGGTGGGGTGAGGCAGAACTTGCTATACTTCATACTGCTAAGCCATCTTAGCTCCACCTCCCAGATACCTGAGTTTTAATCTCACCAATGATGGTTACCAGACGAATTACAATGGACAAGACACGACCTCTCTGAACCTCAGTTTCTTATATGTAAATCACATTTCATAATATCTATAAGAGCTACTTCTGTTGTGGGGACCAAATACATGCATGTAGGTGTATATGTATGTATGTCTGTATATATAGTATGTGTGTATTTGTATATACATACATATATACACACACACACATATATATACACACACATACATATATAATCATCTTAAGAACCATTAAATGCTATATGAATACTAGTTATTACTAGTCTAAATTATTTCATGTGCATTATTTGTGCCCAACCTGTGGTGGAGCCTTTGGACCCCATATTGGTCTGATCAGCCATAGTTGGATACACTGTACCATGACTCCAATATAGAAATGTTATTTTGATCTTCTTAAAGAAGGAAGGACAACAACCAACCAACTAATCTAAATATCATAGACCAGAATATGGAGTTTCTATGGTATGGTAATAAAAATGAATAAAAGAATTACTGGAAATTATCTGCTTGTTGCTCTTGTTCTATATGTGTTCTTTCTTTCTAACAATTCTCTTCTTATATCTCTTCCACCTGGATCCCCATTTCAACATTTAATTGAAACTACTTTCTTCAAAGTCACCATTGATGTCTTAATTTCCAGATCTGATATCATTTTCTTAAGCTCTCATGCTTCTTGACTTCTCTGCAGTCTTTGAAAGTATCAGTTTTCTTCTATTCCTCGATACTTTCTCCTCTAGGTTTTCATGACATTGTTCCATCTTGGCTACCCTCTTTCCTGTCTGACTGATTCTTCTCAGTTTCCTTAGCTAGATCTTCCTCTAGGCCCCTCTTTACTTTTCCCCCTGCTGTGTTTCCTTGGTGATCTCATCAACTCCATCTTTAAGAAGGTGATCATCAGATCTATCCTTCCACAGAAATAGATCCCAATAAACTTATAACTGTTTTTTGGTTGTTTTTTAGACTATTATTTTCCAAATTACATGTAAAAACAAATTTTGACATCAATTTTTTTTAAAACTTTGTGTTTCAACTTCTCTTCCTCCCTCCCCTCCCACCCCCACCCCAAGAACTCAAACAATTCAACATAAATTATACATGAGTAGTCATAGCAAACAATTCTACATTATCAAGGTTGTGAGAGAAAACAGATAAAAACAAAACTTCAGATTAAGGAATTGTCAAAAAATTGCTTCAGTCTGTTTTCCAATACCATCAGTTCTTTCTCTGTAGATGGACTGCAATTTTCATAAGTTCCTCAGTTATATTGGATCACTGCCTTGCTGAAAATAACGACATCCTTCCCAGCAGATCATCTTACACTAATGCTATTATTTTGTATACAGTACATTTCTCTCTGCTTCAGTTCATGTGGATCTTTCCATGTTTTTTGATAGTATCCTGTTTATCACAATTTTTATATAGTGCCTTGAACTTGACAGAGAATTTTCTTCACAATAGCCCAGCAAAGTAGGTACCATACATTTTGCCACTGTAGTCAATCATCATAACTATTTCCCTCCATCCCATTCCCTTCCAATGATATTTACTCTGTTGTCTATCTTATTTTGCCCTAATCCCCCTCAAAAGTGTTTTGCTACTGACTATCCCCTCCCCTGCTCTACCCTCCTTTCATTCATGCTTCCCTCCTTATCCTCTTCCCTTCCTACTTTCCTGTAAGGTTAAATAGATTATTCTTCCCAATTGGGTGTGTGTGTGTGTGTTATACGCTGCTTGAGCCCAATCTGATGAGGTTAAGGCCTTTGAGCTAATTCTGTTTTCTAAATTTTGCTTCTTCCCTCCCTTCACAACTCTCCCTATGAAATGAAGCAATTCATTATATGTCATACATGTGGTGTTAAGAACATCTTTACCTTCCTCAAAAGTGTTTTGCTTTTTACAGTTCCCTCCCTGAAACTTCCCTTCCCTCCTTCGCTCCTTCCCCTCTTCTCCCCACCCCACCATCTCTTTCTCCTCCCATTATTCCTCAGGGCAAAAATATATGACTATACCTGCATGAGTATGTATGTTATTCACTCTTTGAGCCAATTCTGATGATAGTGATGTTCACTCACTCCCCCTCTCCTTCCCCCTCTTCCCCTCCCCTCCATAGGCTTTTTTCTTGTTTCCTTCATGTGAGCTACCTCTCCCCATTCCACCTCTCCCCTCCCCCCTCCCCCAGGCTATTCCTCCTACCCCTCACCCCAATTTTAAAGACATCTTCATGTGTTAACTAGGTAGCACAGTGGACAAAGCACCCAGCTCTGGGCCCAGAAGGCCCAGAGTCCAAATCTGGCCCCAGACACCAGACAACCCACCCTATTTGCTCCACAAAGGACAAAAATAAACAAAAATAAATTCTTTACAAATACCATCCCTTCATATTCAGTTCAGACCTGTGTTCTCTGTGTATTCCTTACTGAAAAAGTTCTTATGAGTTGAAGTATTATTTTCTCATATATGACTGTAAACAGTTTGACCTTTTAATGCCCCTCGTGATTTCTTTTCCCTGTTGACCTTTCTATGATTCTCCAGGGTCTTGTATTTGAAAGTCAAATTATCTTTTCAGTTCAGGTCTTTTTATTAAACATGCCTGAATGTCCTCTTTTTCATTGAAGTCTCATATTTTCCTCTGAAAGATTACAATCAGTTTTCCTGGTTACGTGATTTTTGGTTGTAGTACCGTTTCCTTTGCCTTCTGGAATATCATATTCCATGCCCTCCAGTCCTTTACTGTAGAAGCTGCTAGATCTTGCTTTATCAGTATTGGAGCTTCACAGTATTTGAATTCCTTTTTTTTTCTAGCTGCTTGCAATATTTTCTCCTTGACCTGGGAGTTCTGGAATTTGGCTATAATATTCCTGGAAGTTTGCTTTTTGGGATCTCTTTCAGGAAGTTAGCGATGGATTCTTTCAATTTCTATTTTAGCATCTGCTTCTAGAATATTAGGGCAATTTTCCCTCGCAATCTCTTGGAGGATGGTGTCTAAGCTCTTGTTTTGGTCATGGTTTTCAGGTAGTCCAGTGATTTTCAAATTATCTTTCCTGGCTTTATTTTCCAGGTCATCTGTTTTTCCAAGGACATATTTCACATTGCCGTCTATTTTTTCATTCAATTGGATTGGCTTTACCGTGTATTGGTTTCTCATAAGGTCACTACCTTCCATTTGTTCAATCCTAATTCTTAGGCAATTTTTTCATTAGACAGGTTTATTTTTTTTAATCTCCTTTTCCATTTGGCTTTTCAAGCTATTGATTTTTGTCTCATGATTCTGCTGCATCTCTCTCATTTCTCTTTCCATTCTTTCCTCCCTCTCTCTACATCTTCCTTCTATCTCTCCTACTTTCTCTTCAAAGTCCCTTTTGAGAGATTCCATGATCGGTGACCAGTTCATATTTTTTTTGGAAGCTTTAGATGTAGGGGCCCTGTGGTTGATTTCCTTATCTAATGGTGCCCCTTGATTTTCCTTGTCACTGAAGAAACTTTCTATAATTCTGAACTTTCTTTGCTTGCTCATCTTTTACTTGACTTTAAAGTCTCCATTGGGGAGCCCTATTTTTCGGTTCCACTACTGTTCCCAATTTCAGAGGGTCCCAGGTGTTTTGGTTTGAGGGAGGGCAGGTGTTACTTTCTCCTGGCCTGTTCTCTGGCCAGAAGATAACCTCAAGCCTACTTACTAAACAACCAACCAGCAAAGCTTTCAGTGGTGTGGTTCTTAGCTTCAAAGAGCCTGAGCCCCTCCCCTACCTGGGCCTCCCACTGCTCAGTATTTCTTCCCGGTTTCCTGCTGGGGAGGGACAGCCAAATTCCTCCCTAGGTCACTTCGGGTACCCCTGCACTTCCTCCCCAGCCAGCCGTTCAGCCCTTTCACCCAACGGTACACTCAGTTCTAAAAGATGCTAGTGCTGTAGCTGATTCACAGGCTTTGGGGTAAATACCTCCAGCGGTGTGGATGGGGTCTCTGGGGGTGTGATCACGGAATTGGACTTTATTCATGCCCCCCTGTAATCTATCTATAGCTGGAGAATAATCTCAGCCAATATTTTTGTGTGTTGTTCTGTTTCAGGGGTTCTTTTATTCCTGTTTTGGGGGTGATTGTATCAGGAGCTCTGTGTATTTAATGTCTTTCTTCTGCCATCTTGGCTCTGCCTCTACACTTATAACTCTTAAGAGCATATGCTGAAGCTCAAGATTTGGAAGTGATTTGTCTGTAGTCATACATCTACTAAGCATTACAAGTAGGGCTTGGATTTGAGTGATTACTCATTTAAAAATCTAACAATTAATCTATTGCACTGCATTTTTTCTGTATGAAATAGAAAGAACACTTATTAGAGTCTGAGAGACTATGTTTTAATTATGCCTCTGATATTTATTATTAAACTTTTAACCAATCACAATTTCTCTAGGCTTCTGTTCCTGTATCCATAAAATGAGAAATTAAAACCAGATGATTTCTAAAGTCCCATCCAGCGTTATATTTATGATATTAATTATTATTATTATTTAGTTCCTTTAAGTCTACTTTATATCCAATATCACATTATCAGACTAAAAAAGAATATAGATTACCAAAGATTGAACTATTCCATACTTAAGGGCTCGGAAACATAGCCAATAATTAGCTATTGTCAGAACTATGAGTTGGTCTAATTGCTTTGGAAAACAATTTTGAATTATGCTAAGAAAATTACTAGAAGATCCATACTTTTTGACTGAGAGATTATGAATCATATATCCCAAGGAAATTAAATCCAAATAAAAGTCCAATGGAAATGGAAATATTTATAGCAAAGAACTGGAAACAAAGGAGATGTCCATGGATTAAGGAATGCCTAAACCAGCTATGCTACATTAATTTAACATACTGTTATTGTGCTGTAAAAGGGAATGAAATTAAAGAATTCAGAGAAGCATAGGAAAACACAGGAATTGGTGTAAATTAAATAAAGCAGAATATAGAGAATATAGAAAACAGTATAAATTACTTCCATGATATTATGTGGAAGAACAGAAATGAATAAATGAATGATGATAGAGAAAGCATTAATTAAGTGCTTTGCTACTAAATGCCATGCACTCTACTGGATTCTGAGTATACAAAGGCAAAAATAAAACACCCCCTTCTCTCTTTTTTTTTTTTTGGCAGGGCACTGAGGGTTAAGTGACTTGCCCAGGGTCACACAGCTAGTTAAGTGTCAAGTGTCTGGGGCTGGATTTGAACTCAGGTCCTCCTGAATCCAAGGCCAGTGCTTTATCCACTGAGCCACCTAGCTGCCCCCACCCGCTTCTCTTAAGGAGTTTGCATTGTAATCTGGGAGTTCTAATAAATAATATAGTGATAGCCAGAGAAAAGGATTTTCATATGGTGAATTACAGAAATGGTGGGTGGACCCATAGAGAAATGTATGGTCATACCCTTTGCAGAAGTAAAACTAACATTATTTTATTTTGGAACCCAAATCAAGAAGTAAAAAAGTGTTTATGGGTTCAAGGAGATAGTTAGGATAATTGAATATGGACAATGGATATCAAAAGTCTGAGGCAGAAGAACATGAATTATGATATAGAGTCAATTAGTTTTAATCTTTGGGCAAGTTCAGCCTTAGCATGGAGTTTTACACTGGGTAGAGAGGGGAATCCACTTGGGTTTGGAACATTGTATATACTGTGAACCTTGATGCATTTGTTAATTTTACTGATTTTTACCTCTTTTAATAATTTGTCAAAAATTATTTTTATAAGCACAGATGTGTTTCTGATATTTATGGGATGGTGAAATTGATAGACATCAGAATTCTGATCATAGCAATGACCATTGATGATGCCAGAGGACTCATAATAAAGTGTGTCTTATTTAAACTTTAATACCTCAAGACCCCATACACTGTCGATGGGTCAATTTCTTTTTTTTTTTTTAAATTGGGTCAGTTTCTAAAAAGGACTTACCTAGAATTCATTACTCAATTCTTCCTTGTTTATAATATTAATATTCTCTCCATTAAAAAGTTAATGACAGAGGCAGCTAGATGGCGCAGTGGATAGAGCACCGGCCCTGGATTCAGGAGTACCTGAGTTCAAATCCAGCCTCAGACACTTGACACTTACTAGCTGTGTGACCCTGGGCAAGTCACTTAACCCCAATTGCCCCACAAAACAAAAAACAAAAAACAAACAAACAAAAAAAAAAGTTAATGACAGGGGCAACTAAGTGGCACAGTGGATAAAGCACCGGCCCTGGATTCAGGAGGACCTGAGTTCAAATCTGGCCTCAGGCACTTGACACTAACTAGCTGTGTGACCCTGGGCAAGTCACTTAACCCTCATTGCCCTTCAAAAAAAAGTTGACAAACTTTTAATGATATTTAGTTATTTTGACTCTCAACATAGAAGTGATAGGCTTTAGGTTTAAAATTAGGCATACACTGTGCCATTTGTTGTTCAGTCATTGAGTTGTGCCCAACTTTTCATGACTCCATAGACCATAGCACACAAGGTCTTTCTTTCCTCCTCTATCTCTTGAAGTCTATCCAAGTTCATGTTTGTTGTTTCCATGATACTATTTATCAATCTTTTTCTCTGCTGTCTTCTTTTCTTTTTGCTTTCAATCTTTCCCAACACCAGGGTCTTTTAAAATGAGTTTCATCTTCTCATTTTGTAGCACAAGTATTTAAGCTTTAGCTTCAATATTTGACCTCCAAGAGAATAGTTTAAATTAATTTCTGTAAGTTTTGACTAAATTGATCTACCTGCTGTCCAAAGAAATCTCAGAAGTCTTCTCTAGTGACACAATTTTAAAGTGTTGATTCTCTGGTGCTTAAATTTCCTTATAGGCCAACTATAAAAGCTATGCATTTTACAAAGCTAAACATAGTTTTTACCATATGAACCTTTATCATCAAGTTGATGTCTCTGCTTTCTAGTATGTTTAGATTTCCATAGCTTTCCTCCCAAAAAGCAAATGTCTTTAATTTCATTAAAAGTTGCAATCTACAGTGACCTTTGATCCCAGGAATATAAAATCTGACACTGCTTCTGTTTCCTATCCTGCTATTTGCCAGGAAGTGATGTGACTAGATGCCAAGATCTTAGTGGTAATTTGGTTGTTATGCTTCAAACCACCTTTACATTTTCCTCTTTCACACTCATTTAGAGCCTTAATTCCTCTGCACTTTCTGTCATCAGAGTGGTATCAATTGCATATATGAGATAGTTGATATTTCTCCTGGCACCTTGAATTCCAGCTTTTTATCTATCCAGCATGGCATTTTGCAGGATGTATTTTGCATATAAATTAAATAAGTTGACAATATACAGCCTTGTCATAATCCTTTTTCATTCTCAAACCTATCAGTTGTTCCATATTCAGTTCTAACTTTTGCTTCTTGGCCCACATACAGGTTCCTTGGGAGACAAGTATGATTATCTGATACTCTGATCTTTTTGAGGATTTGCCACATTTTATTATGATCCATTCAGTCAAAGGCTGTATTGTTGTCAATGAAGAAGAAGTAGTTTTTTTTTTTTTTCTACTGGAATCTCCCTTGCTTTTTCCATAATGAAGCAGATGTAGGCAATTTGGTATCTAGTTCCTCTGCCTCTTCCAAAATCAGCCTGTTCTTCTGGTAACTCTTGGTTCACATATTGCTGAAGCCTAACTTTCAGAATTTTAGGCATAACCTTGCTCATGTGTGATACGAGCACAATTGTTTGGTCACTTAAACATTCCTTGGCATTGTCCTTCTTTAGGATTGGGAAGTAAACTGATCTTTTCACTTTTATAAAATTGTAAATACACATGGAATTATGCCAAAGTAGATAGAGCACTGGCCTTGGAATTGGAGAAAATCTGGGTTTAAGTATTGACATATATTAGCTGTGTGACTATGGGCAATTCCCTGAATATCTTTGTGTCCCAGACCACACATTACAGAAAAGAAACAACAGTGTAAAAGCATATAATGTTTCCACTCTGGGGGTTATTTCTACTGATAAAAATCAAATATCCCTTCAAAATATATATGTTGACATAGAATTTATGCTCAGAATATTTTCAAATGTAGCTAAAATGCTTTGCAAAATTAAATGAAATATAATTTAATAATTTATTGGTTTTATATTTATTTTAATTTCAATATATTCTATTTTAAAATTTTGTTTTTATATTCAATTTTATTATTAAGTTATTAATAATTATTAAATATTCCACCCAACTGGAAGGGGGTGGAATGGAGGAAGTAGTACATCCTAGCTCTCTAAATATCCTCCTCTAAACAACTTAAAAATAATGCTTCAAATAGAATTCTGGACTGTCAGAGCCAAAAAAATATGTCAGGGTAAACAATTTTTCAACCACAAGAAAACTTAGGAAGTTGGAAAGATAGGGACACTGAAATGGGGGATTCTCTGTATTATACATGGTAGCAAGACCAGTTACAAACCTTGGAGGCAACAGCAGAAACAGTAACACCTTAAGGAAGTCTCAAATCAGAAATGGTAAGGGGATCAGGCAAAGACTATAGGCTCTGGAGGAGAAAGTGAGCCTTTTGATTTTGCACAGCGCTGGCTCACTTAAATCCAATTCACTTCAAGTCATGATATCACCTGATATCATGGTCCTCTTCCAGAATGAAGGACAAGCAGGGGGCAGTCAGGTGGTGCAGTGGATAAAGCATTGGCCCTTGATTCAGGAGGAGCTGAGTTCAAATCTGGACTCAGATACCTGACACTTACTAGCTG
Organism: Dromiciops gliroides; assembly: GCF_019393635.1. Lineage (NCBI taxonomy): Eukaryota > Metazoa > Chordata > Mammalia > Microbiotheria > Microbiotheriidae > Dromiciops > Dromiciops gliroides. Next base: position 524,555,333 of record NC_057863.1, on the reverse strand, counting down.
TGTGACCCTGGGCAAGTCACTTAACCCTCAGTGCACTGCAAAAGAAAAAAAAACCCAACAAAATAAAACAAAACAAAAACAGAATGAAGGACAAACAACAACAGTACCAAATTACTGGTAAAATATTGAGGTTTTTTTGTTTTGTTTTGTTTTGTTTTGTTTTGTTTTTTTGGTGAGGCAATGGGGGTTTTGTGACTTGCCCAGGGTCACAAAGCTAGTAAGTGTCAAGTGTCTGAGGCCGGATTTGAACTCAGGTACTCCTGAATCCAGGGCCTGTGCTTTATCTACTGCACCACCTAGCTGCCCCCAAATATTGAGTTTTTAAAAAGAATTTTGTTTCTGGGAGAAGTTTGGAATCATTAAAAGAATGTTCTCATTTCTGAAAGGCAAGGTAGTGCCCCTCTCTCTTCCTCCTGTTAAATGTTTGATTCAACTTAAAGTTCACTTACAATACATTTCTCAAATGAATATATAACCTAATTATAATTACGATAGTTGTTTTTTGTTTTTAATGATTTCATAATTTTTTTCCTAATTACGTGTAAATATAAATTTTAACATAAATTTTTAAAACCTTGTGTTCCAAATTTTCTTCCTACCTCCCTCCTCACCCCCACTTAATAACTCAACTGATTCAATATAATTTATACATGTGTAATCATTCAAAACATTCCACATTAGGTTGTGAAAGAAAACTATAATTATAATAGTTGTAATGATATGAGCTACCATTTATATGTTACATTGTTTAATCCTCACAGCAACCCTCTTAGAGAGATTCTATTATATCCTCATTTTACAGATGAGGAAACTGAGGCTGAGAAAGGTTAAGGGATATATCTAGGGTCAACTAAAGAGTGATTCCCACTTAGCCCTTTCTGACTCTAAATCCAGTGTTTTATTCACTATGTCTCTTTGCTGCCAACAGGCATCCCCCCATATATCCACACATACATGTGCACCTGTATGCATGCATACACATGTGTGCACACACAGAGATACATTGATGGATGATTGCAATAGGTTTTCCATATAATTTCATATAGTAGGCCAAACAATAAGCATTCTTCTTTCACTTGCTTTTTTATACGTGGATAGTTAAGCCAAATTATTTAAAGTCAATATAATCTCATTTAAGAATTCAGGTTGGGGCAGCTAGGTGGCGCAGTGATAGAGCCCCGGCCCTGGAATCAGGAGTACCTAAGTTCAAATCTGGCCTAAGACACTTAACATTTACTAGCTATGTGACCCTGGGCAAGTCACTTAACCCCAATTGCCTCACAAAACAAAAACAAAACAAAACAAACAAACAAAAAAGTTCAGGTGATATTCTGTGGCTATCACCAGCACAGTGTCATCTGTAAGCAAGAACTCCTGGAGAACTTCAACATCTATAGAGAATCCTGGTGAAACCTCATCTGTTATCTGGATATCTTTCAATACAAGGGAAAAACATTTGGTGAGCATGAGTCTAGTTGTTTTACACCTTGGACTGATATAAGGTCGAGAACTTTACACTCATCCTCACAAAATTAGATATTTCTGTATTTTGCTCATTCTTAGAGCCTATGCAGATCATTGTTATCCCAATTCTCTCATGCAGTGTTTGCTATACCTCTCATATTTATGTAATCTGCAAATTTGAAATGCAAATTATCTACTAATCCTTTATCCAAGTAACTAAGTCCAGGAGAGAGACCTGTGGCCAGTTGTTTCCTTATTCATACCTGGAAAGGAAGTAAAGCTTCAACCAAACAAACAAAGACCTGCTTTCTAGACTAATGCAAACCAAACTAATTAGCAAATAGACTTCTAACTCTTGGCTCAAGCCTAAGGTCTGAAGTTTCAACATTTTATGCTTACTTAGCAATGACATAAATATATCCACTTTGTTTTAGAGCTCCATATATATATATATATATATACACACACACACATACATATATACATATATTTGGGGGGGCAGGGCAATGAGGGTTAAGTGACTTGCCCAGGGTCACACAACTAGGAAGTATCAAGTGTCTGATGCCAGAATTGAATTCAGGTACTCCTGAATCCAGGGCTGGTGATTTATTCACTGTGCCACCTAGCTGCCCCACTCCATATATTTTTAATCTCCTCCAACACAATCTCCAATATGCACACATGCATAATAAATATATGTATATGCATATATATGTGTATATATACATATATACATATATATTTCATGGGTATTGCCCATATCTTTCCCAATTTTAGGAAACTCTTTCGAAATTGTTTCTAATCTAGGCTGAGCCAAGTTTTTCTTGGAAATTCTGTTGCCATGAAATGAAGGTTGTAATGATCAGAATATGATAATGCTATTACTTTATGCTATAAATTTCTGAAGCAGTTCTAACAGATGTTCACATGAGATCATAGAGAAGACTAGGATTTCTTTAGACTACAAATTCACAGTGAAGCAAAGTAAAGAGCATTAGACTTAGAGGCGGAATATCAAATTCAATTTAATTCAATTAAATTTGGAGAGCACATTTAAGTACTTATTATGTCTGAGAAACTCTAAAGGAAAAAAGGAAATAGGAAAACTCTTGAGGAATTTACCTTTTGCTGGGGAGGGGGCAATATGTACACAGATAAGTAAATACAAAGAATATATTAACAACTGTGTAAAGACAGCTTTGAAAATTATAAGAACTGTGTCCTGTGAGGAAAATGATATCAATATTATAGGCATATTCATTGCAAGTCTTTTTGTGGTGGCAAAAAACCCCCTGAAAATCAAAAGGATGATGAACAAATGAGAAATAGATGAATGAGTTGTGGTATCTGAATGTGATAGAATACTATTTTGATGTAAGAAAAAAGGAAACATGATTTCAAAATGATGTGGAAATACATATGAACTGAAGCAAAGTGAAGTAAACAGCCAGAAGAAAAAATGTATTCTATAAAATCAACAACATAAAAATGAACAATTTTGAGTACTTTATAAACTGATGAAGAATGAAAGGAGAACTTAATGAAATAAGAAAATAAAAACAACAGCAACAGCAATAGAACATTTTTGAAAGTTGTAAGAATTGTGTTCAACACAATGGCCATCCATGAATGCAGAGAAACAATGATGAGCATGCTATTCATTAGAGAGAGATGGCAGATTTACAATCAGAACAAAATATTTATGTTTTTGTAGATTTACTTGACTATGTCTTTTTGTTAAAAGAAAATATTTTTTCTCTTTTTTGTAATGGTATAGGAGGAAAGGAAATTTTAATTTATATTAATTAATTGGAATTTTGTGTATATATACTGTAACGATTGGAATGACGCCACCTGCTGGAGACTTACTGTAGAAAAGCTCTGCCATGAGGTGAAGGTCTCTGAGGGCAAGACCATGCGTCTTGTCTTTGGCGTCAGGAAGTGGCATTTGCTTGTGGGAGGAAGTGGGGGGGGGAGCCTGGCATTCTGACTCTGTCTCTTTCCTGAGGACTCTGGTAGAGAAGGGAGCTACAAATGTGCTCTCCCTTTAATAGATAGAGGAAATCTAGGCCTTTCTCTCTCTCTTTACAAAATTCTTATTCTCCTTAATAAATGCTTAAAAGTCTAACTCTTGATAAGCTTATAATTTATTGGTTACTACTCATTAGATATTTTAGACAGTATAGCTAGAATTTTAGCCCCTTACTATATATATATATATATATATATACACAATTAAAATTATATACATATATAATTCATATATCTCTAAATATATGTGTGTATTTAAAACAGAGAAATGGAAATCTACTCTACATCTGAAATGTTGCATGCACCTTCTGATGAGTTCATTCTTTTATGAGGTTTACTGTACTACAATAGATCTCAGTGGGAGTAACCCATAAATGTAATGTTAAAACAAAATGAATATCAATAATTCTAGGGGGAAATGTTTCTTAAAAGTTGTAAGACCTGTGATCAATGAAACGATCAGCCATAATTCAGACCAAATCACTAATGATGAACTATGCTATCTGCCTCCTGATAGGGAACTGAAGAATCTAGTGTACAGAAGCAGATCCTTTTATTTTGAGGTATTTGAGCTAGTGAAGGATTTGTGTTTATCAATTATCCATACTTCAAAAAATGTTTTTTTTTCTTCTCCCATCCATGAATGTAGTGGGGTGAGTTGAAGGGAGAAAAGTAGATTTATCTTAATAAAAAAAAAAGAAAAAGAAAAACTTATATGTGGAGTGTTACATGTTCTTTAAGATGAGGTCACTATTGGTTTTTTTCTTACTTTATTATAGGAGCATATAGCTATGCCACCTATGATGTGAGGGCTTGCTGAGGCTTTTTCAAAGCTGATTATCCAACTTTGGTCTCCACTTGGGACTAAATTCTCACAGGTGGCACCAAGAAAGTGTAATATTTCCAATTGTCACACTACAGGAAACCTTGTTGAGGGTAATCAATGGGCCACAAAACCATCAATGAGTTAGAACGATTACTACCCCAAGCATGCAAAGACTTTTAAATAAATAAAATATATTGATGGTTCAGAAATTCTCATGCTAAAATATTACAACAAAATATGCTCAACTGCAACAAATCCATCTTACAAAAAGGAAGAAGTAATAGCTCATAAAAAATAATATCCCGGGGCAGCTAGGTGGCGCAGTGGATAAAGCACCGGCCCTGGATTCAGGAGTTCCTGAGTTCAAGTCCGGCCTCAGACACTTGACACTTACTAGCTGTGTGACCCTGGGCAAGTCACTTAACCCCCATTGCCCCACAAAAAAAAAATAAAAATAATAATAATATCCCAACAAAGACAAGTTGGAGTTTTCTAATGAAATAATCACAACCATTTAATTGTTTCGTGTTTTATTTTTAATATTTTATTTTTTCCATTTACATGTAAAAACGATTTTAGCATTTTTTTTCAAATTGTGAATTCAAATTCTCTCTCTCCCTCTCCTTGCTACCTCATTGAAAAGGCAAGCCATTTGATGTAGGTTATACATATGTAGTCATGCAAAACACATGTAAGTCATTCTGTGAATGAAAACATACAGACACACAAAAAAACAAAGCAAGAAAAATAACGTAGAGAAAAAGTATCTTCAATCTGCATTCAGAATCTACCAGTTATTTTTCTGGAGATGGACAGCACCTTTCATCATAAGTCCTATAGATATAAGTCTTACATCATTTTATTTTTGAAAATAGCTAAGTTATTCATAGTAGATCGTATATATGTATATTTGTATGTGTGTACATACATATTTCTGCATTTAATGGTACCCATTTCTGCGGCAGTTGGGGGTGGGGGAAGGAAAGAAACAAAAGGGAAAAAAGAAAGTTACATGGTAACTTAGTATATATATATATATATATATATATATGTGTGTGTGTGTGTATATACATATACACACACACATATATGTATATATGTATATATGTATATATGTATATACATATAAAAGGAATATTAAGTTGTGCCTAACAGATTTGCAGCTTCATGTGCAATCATCTTTTTTTTCCTATTTTATTATGTTATGTAAATGCTTTTATTTCTTAAGTTCAAAACAAATATTTTGAAAAAAAGAAATGAAGGTGAATGAGAGGGCTTATAAATGGACAATGTGTAATGTAAATTCAAAAAGAAATGAAGACTAAGTCCATAAAATCACATAATTTTAGCGTTAAAAGGTAATCCAAAGGCCATCAAATCTGAACCATTCCTGAACAGTAATCCTTTTTTCATAGTATCCAAGAAAAGTGACCATCAATTTCTACTTGAAAACTTCCACTGAGGAAGAACAACTACTTTCCAAAGCAACCCATTCAACCTTGGGACAGCTCTAATGATAGGAAGATTTTCCATACATCAAGGCTAAATCTGCCTTTTCAAAACTTCTATGCATTGCCTCTAGTTCTACACCATGGGGTCAAGCAAATTAGATCAAATCTCACTTCCACATAACAATCTTTCAAGTACTTAAAGATAGATATTATGTCCCTATGAAGTTTTCTCTGTGCCCAGCTAAAAATTCTCAGTCCTTTCAACCAATCCTGACATCAAAGACTGCAGGCCCGCTACCATTCTAGTCACCCTCCTTTTGAAAAGGACCTTTTCTAACTGGTAAATATCACTCCTAAAATGCTACTCAGAACTGAACACAGAACTACAAACGTGTTCTGACTACGCAGAATAGACAGGACTGTCATCTCTCAATCTAGAAAATATTCTTCTGTTCAATACAGACTAGAAGTTCATTAGACATTTTTGTCATACTTTGGAACTGTATGGATCTTATAGCACCCTAAAATTTCTAGATTGCTCTTATTGGAATTCTTATCTTGCCACACATGCCTCAACCCATACTTATGTAGCTGACTTTGAAACCCAAGTACATAACTTTATATGTTCCTTCATTAAAATTCATCATAAACAATAACATATGTTCTTAGTAGATTTATCTTAGCAGAATTATCTTAGTTGATTTTAGCCCTTATCATGGACTGTCGAGATATTTTTGCATTTGACTTTTTAATCAAGTATATTAGCTATTATTTTCAGAGTCAGATCATATGAATATATGCACTATGCCGTAATCGAACCTATTCATAAAAATTGTGGGTAACAGGACATCTGAGCAACACTTTACATTATTGACCTCTCTCATTTTTAGTTCTGTCTTCTTTGGTTTTAATGACACTTCTTTCTCTTGGTTTTCTTCCTACATTTATGGTCTCTCTCAAGCTTCTTGGCTGGATCATCATTCATCTCATTAACTCTAATTGTGGATGTGATTAAAACTTATGTTCTGTGTTCTCTCTCTGTCTCTGTCTTTCTGTCTCTCTGTCTCCCTGTCTCTTTCTCTGTCTCTCTTCTTTCCAGTTACAATACCAATAAATCATCCATATTGCCTATTGTTAACACCATTAATAAAGAAAAATATTATTATTATTATTATTAAGCACTTACATGGTGTTTTAAGGTTAGCAAAAACTTTGCAAATATTATGTCATTTGATCCTCATAGGAAAAAAGTAGGTGCTAATATTATCCCCATTTAATAAGGGAGGATACTGAAGAAGAAAGAAGTTAGTAATTTTCCCAGAATTATACTGCTAGTAAGTATCTGAAATGAAATTAGAACTCAGGTCTTCCTGACTTCAGGTTTAACAGCCTATTGACACTTATCTGCCAATAATGTAAAAGAAATATAAACAAACTTCCCTAGTGTTCAGAGGGAAAGACTTCATGCTCCTATGAAGGAATGTAAGGAGGATTTCTAAAATACATAATTACCACCTTGAGTCTGTAGCCCCTGGGTGCTTCAGAGTAACAGAAGAAATCTAGAAACTTCAACTACCCAATTAGCCCATTCTCAGAGTCCTCCTGCACGCAAATTCTCTCAGTTTCCTCTTAATCAACTACATGCAACTTCTACTTAACTTACAAGGATCTGGGTTAATCTTTGTCTGCCTCCTATTTTTACCCATTCCACTCTTTAATTACATTTACTTCCTGTTAAGCATTAGCTGCGAGACATGATTAATATTTTGTCAAGCCAGTGGCCAGCCTTCTCTTCTAATTCAATCATGGAATTAGTTGGAACTTCAAAAAACAATGAACATTTATGTCCTCATCTTTACAGTCTTCTCTTCTCCTAGCTAAATATTCTCTGTTCCTATAACTGATTCTCATGTGGCCTGCTCTCTTGGCCCCTCACTATTTTGGTGGATTTCTTCTGGCCAGTCTCCAACTTAGAGATATCTTTCCAAAAATACTGTTCCCAGAAATGAAAACAGTAGTCCAGATAGGACATAGCCAAGGCAGAGCATAGAACCATTACTTTGTCAATAGGAAGAAGGGTAGATTAAAATAAAGTGAACAGACAATGCACTGGGAATGACCTCTCCACAACATTCATAGCTTGACAAGACATTATGTTTTCTTGGCACTAAAAACTGCAAGCTACTAAGGTTTCATCTTGCTGTTTATGCTAAAGAATTCTTGCAGAATTTGACCTGCTCAGCTGATCCCTTGCTGCCAGGGTTGCATTTGACTATTAGTCATAACATTTTGAATAAAAGTATGCCTTTGGAATTACTCCTACTGATTGTTAATTCAGTGAGTGAAAGTTCTCTTTGCCAGGTCATTAACTTTAGTGGGAGTCATGCAAATATTTTGGAGGTCAGAATTAGAGCTGCAAAATCTCAGAGATGAAAGCAATTTAAGGGCAACTACTCAAATATGTGCCTGATCAAGAATCTTCTCTACTTAATATCTCATAAGGAATCATTCAGCTTTTGCTTAAAGACATCAAGGAAAGAGGATCACATTGTCTTCCCAAGTCACCAATTCACTTCTGGATAGATATCATTGTCCCACCCCCTACACAAAACCTAAATTTGCCTGTTAGGAATTTCAATCCATTTTCTAGTTTTGCCCTCTGGGGCTAAGGAGACCAAATCTATTATCTATTCAGTTTTATAATCCTTGAGGTATTTTGAAGACAGTTGTCCTATTCTCCCAAGTATTCTCTTCTCCAGGATGACTACTCAATGTTCCTTAAACTAACTGTCTCTCAATGTCCTTGGTTATTTTTTGCATTTTTCTGGACACTTTATATTATCATTGTCCTTGCTAAAATGTGTCATTCTGATGTCATAATCAAGTGACATTACATATACCCAGAGTTTTGTAAACCTTCAGGTGCTATATAAATGCTAGTTATTTCTATTACTATCATTGTTATTAATCCAAGATTTAAGATAGTACTATAGTTCTGATTAAGTCAAGACAGGTCAAACTGATTACTAACTTCTTATTCCTGTGTATTCTGCCTCTCTAAATGCAGATTAAGTCTGTTGACTCATGAAGCTTGTAAACCACTAAAACTTCATGATCATTTTCTTTTTCCTTTAGCTTTTTTTTTCTTTTTTGGTGAGACAATTGGGGTTAAGTGACTTGCCCAGAGTCACACAGCTAGTAAGTGTCAAATGTCTGAGGCCAGATTTGAACTCAGGTCTTCCTGAATCCAGGGCCAGTGCTCTATCCACTGTGCCACCTAGCTGCCCCATGCTGTTAGCTTTTCAAGAAATCATTCATTTATTACTTGTTTTATTCTGAATTTAAGAAACAAAAAACATTTCCATGACAGTAGAATAGAAAAATTATAATTGTACAATTGCAAATCTATTATGTACAGCTTGCCATTCTTTTTAAATATATACTAAAGTTATCATGTAGCTTTCTTTTTTTCCCTTTTTTCCTTCCCTTCCCCATACCTGAGAGACTGTTAACATTAGGCACAAATATGTCTGTCTATAAGTAAGTAAATGTGAATATATATATATACATATATGTGTCTGTGTAAGTATATATGTGTGTATGTAGAGATAGAGATGAAACAGAGAGATAAAGATAGATATGTATAACCATTCTATACATACTTCTATTTATCAGTTCTTTCTCTGAATGCAAATAGCATTTTCCTTCATATATCCTTTGTAGTTATATTGGGTCTTAAAATCATCAAAAGGTATTCACTCAAAGATGTTCTTAAAACAATGTTATTGCTATATACGATATTCTCCTGGTTCGGCTCATTTGACTCTTCATTATTTCAATCTATCCTGAGGTCAGGAACCCAACCCCCAATGCTTCCTTCCTCCTCCCAGAAGGCTCCTGTGAAACCAGAAACAGGTCGGTCCATACACACACAGCTCCAAGCTAATTGGCTGGCAACTTTGATCAACAGTACCGACGAGCAAACATCACTTCCTGACACCAAGGCCACATGGCTTGTCCTCAGGCCAGAGCTCACAAAAATTTTCCTCCCAGCAGGGGGTGTTATTCCAACTCTCACAGGACATAAAGATTTTCCCGACACCAGTATGATCGCTGCAGGTCATGCAGAAGCAAAACAAGAGGTTTGGGACAATCTAAAAGTCTATAAACTTTTAGACAGTTTAGCTAGAATTTTAGCGCCTTACAGATGGTGATATTACAGTCCAATAAAGAAAAAGAAACAGCAAAGTCTCCAAGCCATAGAAAATAGTTTTATTGAGAGAAGGTACCTGTTTCACAATAAAGCCAGTCTCAGGTCTAGGACCCAAAGGCCCTGAGCAGTACTGGGAAGATGGTATCTATACCAATCTAAAAGACATGAAAGCAACACACACTAACTCTTTAGGACCAACCCTTTTAGAACATATTGCTGAGAGTACAGAAAAAGAATACACAAACATAAACATGAGCTTTAGGGGGTGTCCCATCATGGCTGGCAGCTTGCAAGCTCCCCATTGATGGGACACTGCCTGATGATTTTATAACCTTTGGAACATTGATATATGTCTCAATGCTGATTGGTTCTTTCAAATTACAAGATACTATTTTTAGCCTTGTGGTTTACCACAATGGACCACACAACAAACCTGGTACATAACCCATATTGAAACGTTGAAATAGAGTCAAAGAACATTGATTATAGTGCATAGAAAGACAAGATTGAAATATGCACAGAAATAATTTACATATCTAGATAATAATTAAACATATTGAATCACCAATGATCTCACATTATACTGATTATTATCACAGTTATATCATTTATATCTAAAGGGTCGGGGAAAATCTCACTCATACTGGGAAACAATCTCTATGTAAATGTGATAAAACAATTGAATCTGCAGGTGCTACAGACCCTTCCTTCTCACTGAAGATATAAAAAAGGATATTGAAACCAAAATTCTCTGCACTGTCAAATTGTTTAAAATCAGGGACAAGTACAGTGTCATCAATGGACCCAACATTAAAGAAGGTGTATTACCCTTTACCACTGCACCTGAAAAAAATGGGACCTTTTCATTGAATTTCAGATAAAACTTCCAATTATGTATTGTTTTCCCCATCAGAATGAGAGCTCTTAGAAAGCAAGAACTATATTCACTTTTCTATTTGTATCCCCCAGCACTCAGCAAAGAGTTTTGCACATAGTAAAGTATGTAATAATTATTTTCATTCATCCATTCATTCTTATTAGTACTTTATGATTATGGCTAATTTCTATCAAATGCATAATTTGGACCAGTATCAGGATCTCAAAAGTTGAGTTTGGTGTGGACTTTTCAGATATTTTCCCTATGGTTTAGTTAGCTAACTATCTTCTTTAGGTGCATTTAACATAGCCAAAAGGTTTCATGACCAAGAATTAGCCTTCTGAATGAAAAGGTTAAACAAAAACATTTTAGTATGACAAATAGCATTTTGATAGCCTATTCATCCTTAATAAAGAAAAAAACCTGTAATTTTTTTCCAAAATGGTGGGTTGAAAACCGAATTCTGAACCTAATTAATCAAATAATTAGCTAATAATTCACTAAAAATATGCTAGCAATCCTAATGATTATGGTTTTGGATTAGCACGAGGAAAGAGATTATATATTACACAAAAAAGACATCAAAAATTTATCTTCACAAATATGTCTGAAAATTATTCTTAGATGTAGAAAAAAAATTTTTAAATCTTCAAATAAGGGTAAGAGGTTAGTAGCACTGAATGGTTTAAATAGGAAAATTCCTAGTAGAATATAAGCTCCTTGAGGGCAGGAGTTGTTCAACATTTTCTTTATATCACCATCACCTTACACAGTGATTGTACAAGTCAGTACTTGATAAATAATTATTAAATTAAATTGAATGAAATGATTTTCTATATGATTTGTCTTACCTTATTTAAAATATCTGCTCATGGATGATGGCTGATGTATTCCTTTAAAATCTTGTGTAATTTATACCATCAGTCATTATAGGTGGTTCAGTCACAATCAGAGCAGATTGGGTGTGAATAACATAAGTGGCAATAGGGAATCTGAAGAATACCCTTGACTTATATGGGGCCTGTTCTATACTTGATATCAATGACAATAGCAAGGGGACAATTACATGGGTGTTCACAACAGGAAGTGGAAAGTTATTGTTTCTTCTACAAATATATTATAACATTAACAATGATTAGGCCTACATTTCTGAGGTAAGAAAATTTGCTTCCATGTTGAGTCTAGATTACATTTTAATCTTTTTAAATCCATTATTATGTGAATAACAATAGCTGACTAGTATATGTATACATGGCACCTTAAGATTTATATAAATTGTGTTATTTCATTTTTGCAGTGACCCTATGATTTATGCACCACTATTATCCCAAATTTGCAGAGGAAAATAAAGGGAGTATAGTACAGTGCCTGGCTTGAAAGCAAGAAGGTTGGCTATTGCCAAAAACTAAAGTGGACTTTAGTGCAATATCAAGATAGTTTAAAACAGTATGGAGGGAAATAAATGAGTTTAGTCAAATACAGGTTACTTTGAGAGGTATATGCAGCATGGCATAGCAAATGGCTGGTTTGAGAACCAGGAGGAAGAGAGCTCAAATACTTCAGACACATACCAGCAGCACATCATTGGAAAAGTCACTTGGCATTTTTATCTTCTATTTGTTCATCTGTAAAGTGTTTTGCAAGCCTTAACACCATGATATAAATAGCAGTTATTAAGATAACATTTTGCATCTACTTATTAACCAATTGTTTGAGTGATAGTCATATTGACTGTTTCAATCCCTATAAAATTTAACCAGGTTGAACACACTCTTCTCACCAGAAATATTTTAAGCAAATTGGAAGTTTTATTTCCTATAGAAATCAAATCCTCTTAACAACCTCCCAAGGTTGTTGTGAGGATCAAATGAGATAATATTTGTAAAAACCTCCTCACACAGTGTCTGGCATGTAGCAAGAGGTTAATAAATACTTGTTTCCTCTTCTTCTTCTGACACAGACCACATATTTGATCATGGGTTAGTCATTAACATCTTTTTTCCCTCAGGCAATTTCCTAGAATTTATCAATGAAATTATAGATGGTTACAATAGAGGAAGCTGCTATTCCAGATATTGCTTTACACTTGGAAAATCAAAGATTACTCTCCCAAAGTATATAGCTATTGATGTAGCAGCTATTGTCCTCAAAGAAGGTAGATAGATGATGATGATAGATATATACAAACATGTATATGGAGGTATTTAAACATATATAAAAATATATTATACACGTATATACATATATGTGTGTATACACACACATATATGCATATATACATATACATACATATATGTATGTGTGTGTGTATATATATATATATATACTTTTTTCACTTGTTATTTGAATGCAATACCTGCTGACTTCTCTTGCAAAAAGAGCTATTCATCTTTCAGATCTACTGGATGTTGTGTTGTCACTAAGTATGTGCACATTCCATGTACCGATGGTGAGTAGAATCATCTTCACAAAAAGATTTTCTACATTTTGTTTTGTGTTTTGACTGCAAGTTAGGATCCTAGCCTGCTACAGAAAGCAGGCCAGGATTGGGTGAGGCAGACAATTTTAGAGCACCTTATCTAGCATTTTCCTCATGCCAGGAGGTGATCAGTGCAGTCCTTCAAAAAGCCTGCTTAGCTCTCTTTGTGGTGGCAAAGAATTGGGGAACGGCTGAACAAGTTGTGGTATATAAATGTAATGGAATACTATTGTACTATAAGAAATGATGAGCAGGCAGATTTCAGAAAACCTGGAAAGACTTCAGTGGACTTATGCTGAGTGAAGTGAGAAGAAGGAGAACATTGGACATAGTAACAGCAACATTGTGTGATGACCAACTGTGACAGACTTAGCTCTTCTCAGCAATGCAATGATCCAAGACAATTCCAAAGAACTCATGATAGAAAATGTTCTCCACATCCAGAAAAAAAGAACTGTGGATTCTGAATGCAGATTGAACCATACTGTTTCTACTCTTGTGTTTGTTTTTGTTTTTTGAGGTTTTTCCCTTGTGTTCTGATTATTCTTTCACATCATGACTAATGCAGAAATATGTTTGATGTGATTGTATGTGTATGTGTTTATGTACATATATAACCTATATCACATTGCTTTCTGTCTTAGGGAGGGGAATGGAGGGAGGGAGAAAAATTTGGAACTAAAAATCTTATGAAAACAAATGCTTAAAACTACCTTTACATTTAACTGGAAAATAATAAAATACTTTTATGATTAAGAAAAAATAAAACGATGCTTAGAGACCCTGGGTTTTCGAAATCCTACTGTTGCTTCAGTCCAGTGAGAATACCACCTTATGGCCTGTGCCTCCTGTGTTCAGGGTTGTGATTATAGCTCCGAGTGTATCTATAGCTGCTTCTTCTTCACTGGCCTGTCACCAGAGGACTTTGAGGTAGGTAAAATTGGTTTAATGATATAGGTGATGTCTTTTTTTTTTTTTGCAAGGCAATGAGGGATAAGTGACTTGCCCAGGGTCACACAGCTAGTAAATGCCAATTGTCTGAGGCCGGATTTGAACTCAGGTCCTTCTGACTCCAGGGCCACTGCTCTATCCACTGAGCCACCTAGCTGCCCCCACTGATGTCTTTTAATTTGTGCATAAATTGGATTTAAGTGAGAGAGAGTTGCTTGAAGGTGTCAGCCTCAATCTCTCTTCCATAGTTATCAGATTCCAGTGGCAAGATAAAAACCAAGATGGCAGGCAATGACTCATGATGTAGTGGATGACCTTGTTGGCTCCTATTCTAACCAAATTCTAAGGCCTCCAAAGCACCTGCTTCAGCCACCTTCATGGACATTGGAACAAATTGTTCTCATCCATATCCATTCTGCCAGGGGAAGTCTTCATATGCTATAGGTAGACAACCCCCTAACTCACCAACGGATATGAGATCCCTCAGTTAACTTCAGCCTAGTTTATCCCATCTGCCCAAACAGTTTACTAGGGTACGGCCACTGTGCATGCTACAGCTTTTTGGAGCTACAGGTGAGAGTTGGGTGAATTAGGTGGACACCAAAGGTGGAAAGCAGCCCTGAAAAGGGCTTAGCAGCTCTTACAGCAGAGATACTAGTCTTCCTATAACACATACATGCTCATACATGTTTAAAGAACTTATAAAATGCATATATGTGTGTGTGTACATATACCTACAATAAGTTGCCCATTAGATAGACTTCTTATTAAACAAAGAGCATAATTAAATCAAAAATTGAGGGCAACATCATCAAGTTGGTTATGTTGATAGCCCTTAGAAGGCATAGCTGAAGATTTCCTCCTGCAGCATATCCAGCAAGTCATCACATCCAGGTTAAACACCAAAGCTCAATTTGCAACTTCTATCCATTGTTCCTAGTTGTGGTACTATACAGAACAGTTTTATATATGCTGTCCTCTGATAGCCCTTAAAACATTTGAAGACAGCTATCATGCAATACCTAAGCTTTCATGTCTTCAGATTAGATACTTCCAATTATTTCTTCTAAATTTTAAAAGTCATACACTCAAGGCCTTTCACCATCTTGGTTGCAGGGCAGCTAGTTGGCACAATGGACAGAGCACTGGTCCTAGAGTTAGGAAGAACTGAATTCAAATCTCACTTCAGACACTTACTAGCTGAGTGACCCTGGGCAAATCATTCAACTCCAATTTCCTTAAAAGACGTAGGGCCATCTCCAGTCATCCTGATAGATATCTTGCCACTGGACCCAGATGGCTCTAGAGCAGAGAGTGATGTTGGTGACTTTGCCACTTAAATACAATTCAGTACAAGTCATGACATCATCCTGATGTCCTGGTCGTCTTTGAGAATGAAAGACAAACATCAACAACAAACCATGTTGTTTGCTATAGCTAATCTCCATATTAAAAATGTCCATCTTAAATTGTGTCACTGAGAGATGAGCAGAACCATGAGAACATTGTACACAGTATCAACAACATTGTGTGTTGATCAACTGTGATAGACTTGATTCTTCTCAGCAATACAGTGGTCCAAGATAGCTCCAAAGGACTGGCGATAGAAAATGCTTTCCAAATACAGAAAAAAAGAACTGTTGAATCTGGATGCAGATCAAACCATACTATTTCTATTGTTTTTGTAGTTGTTGTTGTTTTTCTTTTTTGAGGTTTTTTTTTCCTTTTTACACTAATTCTTCTCTCATAACTTGTCTAATGCAGAAATATGTTTATTGTGATTGTACATATATAACCTATATCAGATTACTTGCTGTTTTGGGGAGTGTGTAGGGAGGGGATGAAGGGAGAAAAATTTGAAACTAGAAATATTATAAAAACAAATGTTGAAAACTATCTCTAAATGTAACTGGAAATAAAAAATATATGGAAAAAACCTTTCATACAAATAAAATCAGATTTAAGTTAAATTGTGTTACTCAGAGTATACATAATATTACACATGGTCTCTCTGATCAGGGCAGAAAATAGAGAAATAATAATAATAATAATAATAATTTATATAGTGCTTTCTATGTGCCTGGCACTGTTTTAAGCAATTTACAAATATCATCTCATTTAGTCCTCACAACAACCCTGGGAGGTAGGTCCTATTATTCATTATTTTCCAGATTGGGAAACTTAGGCAAATAGATGTTAAATGACTTCCCTAGGGTCACACAGCTAGTAAAGTCTTCTTAACTCCTAAATTGGTACTATCTTTTATACTATGTTCTCTTTTCTGAATGTTGTGCTCCTTGTAAAGCAGATTATAGTCATCTTAGGTTTTTTGAGACCATTCTACACTGCCATCTGCATTGTGACAGCCATGATGGCCCATCTCATCAAGGAGCTTGCACTCCATAGGTAGATCTGACACCAACAAAGGGAGCTATATATGTCAAATTTAGCATTTCTCAGGATTGTTGGGAGAAAAGGGGTATGTAAACTTTAGATGCCATATAATTTTGAAATGATGATTGATCAGTTGATAATGCCTGAAAAGATGTACTTGAGTTGTACACAGGCCACATTATTCAATGGAATAATCTAATAGTTGTACTTTAATCATTGACCCAATATGGACCAAGTATTTCCCCACAGTGCTATGCAACAGAAAGTGAAATAGAATAAATACTTTAAAATCAAATTGGTCTTGTAAATATGCCCTGACACTTACATAAATCTGACTTGAAGTAGAGGACAAGGAAGAGAAAATAATAAGAATATCTAATATTTACAAAACACATCAAAGTTTTCGGAGTTCTTTATTTACAAATAATATTCTAAAATTATTAGTCATGTTTTAAGATCTGATAACTTCAAACTTCAGTAAGATTTTTAGAACACTATATTATCTATCTCATTTCACTCCTAACAACCCTGAAAAAGTTATCATTCTTATCCCCATTATGTAGATGAAAACACTAAAGGTAAGAAAGGTTAAGTGTTAAGTGCCCCCCTCTCCCCCTGCCATGGTCCCATACCAAGTAACTTTTTAAAGCAGAATTTGAATGAAGGTTGCCCTGACTCTAAGTCCAACACACTATTTACCATGGCACCTATGTGTGTACAATTAGGCATGTATTTAATTTGCAGTTGCAAGGAAAGGAAAGCATGTGGGGGTGGGGGGGATAAGCCAAGAATCACATACCCAGCAAAACTGAGTATAAATTTTCAGGGGAAAAAATGGGACTTTGATGAAAAAGAGGACTTTCAGGCATTTGTGATGAGAAGACCAGAACTGAATAGAATATTGGACTTTCAAATACAAGAACCTAGAGAAGCATAAAAAGGTAAACAGGAAAAAGAAATCATGAGGGATATTAAAAAATTAAACTGTTTATATTTCTACATGGGAAAATAATACTTCTAACTCATAAGATCTTTCTCAGTATTAGGGTAGCTGAAACTAATATATGTATACAGAGGGCAAAGGTGTGAATTGAATATGAAGGTATGATATCTGTAAAGCACTTATTTTTTTTGTTTTTTCTTGCTTTTTGAGGGGGCAGACAGGGTGGAATGCCTTATGTCTGGGGTAAGATATGGTCTTGGGGCCTCCTGGGTCCAGAGCTGGTGCTTTGTCCACTTTGTGACCTAGCTGACCCATGATGACATCTTCAAAATAAAGTTAAGGGGCAAGAGTAATGCAGTGAAAGAAAAGCAAAGGGAGAGGTGTAAGGGTGTAAAGTAGCTCACATAAAAGAAATAAGAAAAAGTTTATGGAGTGGAGAGGAAGATGAGGAAGGAGCAGGGATGAATAACCTTACTCTCATCTGAATTGGCTCAAAGAGGGAATAATGTACACACTCAAGTGGGTATAGTAATATATTGTGCCCTGTGGGAAAGCAGGAGGGGAAGGAGATGAGGGGAGAGGCAAAGGAAGGGAGGGCAGATTGGGGGAGGAGTTAGTAAAGAAGCAAAAAATTTTCGAGGAGGAAGAAGGTGAAGGAAGATAGAAAATAGAGTAAATATCAAGTGGAGAGAATAGGAATGAGGGTAATACAGTTAGCAATGGTAACTGTGAAAGAAATGATGAGCAGGATGATATCAGGAGGACATATGAAAAATGCAAACCATCAACAGAGAAAGAACTGATGATATCTGAATACAGATTGAAGTATAATTCTATTTGTTAGCTCCTCTTTCCAAAGGTATTTTGTCTATTTTCTTTCACAACCTGATTAATGAGAAGATGGTTTGCATAACTGCACAAGTATGACATATTGAATTGCAGGATTTCACAGGGAGGGATGAGGAGGGAGGGAAGAAGAAAATTTAGAACAGAAAGTTTTTAAAAATCAATGTGAAAAGAAATGATGAGTAGGAGGAGTTTAGAGAAACCTGGAAACATTTACATGAACTGATGCTGACTGAGAGGAGCAGAACCAGGAGAATATTGTACACAGTAACAGTAACATGGTGTGATGAACAGTGGTGATAGACTTTGCTCTTTTTAGCAATGCAATGGTCCAAAACAATTTCAAAGAACTTCATGATAGAAAATGTTCTCAAAATCCAGAAAAAAGAACAGTGGTTTATGAATGCAGATTGAACCATACTGTTTCTACTTTTGGGATTTTTTTTTCTTTGTTTGTTGATATTTTTCCCTTGGGCTCTAACTCTTCCTTCACAATATGACTAATGCAGAAATATGGTTAGTGTGATTGTACATACATAACCTATATTAGATTGCTTTCTGTCTTGGAGAGGAGGGAAGGAAGGGATAAATATTTGGAACTAAAAACCCTATGAAAACAAATATTGAAAAATATTGTTATGTGTAACAGGAAAATAATAAAATACTGAACTCAAAATGAAAAAAAATATCCTGGAGAGTTTTTATAAATTAACTTATGTTCTAGGTTTTTTCAGGTACATTTATATCTGTACATTCCAATAGATAGATAGATAGACAGTTAGACAGACCGACCAACAGACAGATAGATAGTGAATATTGCATGTCAAACACTATTTTAGGCACTGTGGAGCTATAAATATGATACATGATATAGGTCCTGCCTTCATGGAACTCATATCACCCACCATTGAAAACTTAGGTGGATACCATACAAATACTATATTAAATGTGACAGATTTAAATGTGATGAAATTAGGTCAAAGAGACTTAGTCATGCTTTTATATAATTACTCTCAGAGAGTGCATAATTGCATCACATTTGAAATGTTTCAATGTCTTTTGGCTAAATCTGATTCATTAAAGTCCTTCAGAAAAATATAAATAAATAAAAATAAATACAGAAAAATCTATAGAGACCAAACTTCAGTGATGCCACTACATAGAAGTGCCACAACTGCTTGGCTCAAGTTATTTCTCAATGATATAGTACTATCTACTATAAAATCCTCTCAGAGAAGTTGAATTTTTGCTATCCAATTTTTGTCCTCTCAAGCTAAAATATATACAGAATCATGCCATTTCACAATTGGAAGGTACCTCAATGGCTGTCTAGTCCAAAATATGCATGAACAATTAGCCCTCTTTCATATCCACAATGAGGGACCATTCGGGCTTGTTGTAGACATTAATTCTGAGATAGACCACTACCTTCCTTGGTAGTCTATTGCACCTGGGA
This sequence comes from Dromiciops gliroides, assembly GCF_019393635.1. Lineage (NCBI taxonomy): Eukaryota > Metazoa > Chordata > Mammalia > Microbiotheria > Microbiotheriidae > Dromiciops > Dromiciops gliroides. Next base: position 524,535,402 of record NC_057863.1, on the reverse strand, counting down.
CAGCTGTAATTCTTGGGAAATCCTACTTATGTCAGATTCTTTGTTTTTGCCCCCAAGTAAACCTAAGGATATCTAACCAAATCCTATGCTATTTCTACCTCAAATAGGCTTGCATAATTATTCATACCCAACATGATAAAGTTCTCCTATTTGTGAGTGTAACTCCATGACCTTGTCAAGACAGAGAGAAAACTGATCCTGTTTTTTTCACTAACCATTTAACATCCTAATCTTTTGTTTTGCATGGGACAAGAACTTTAGGATGTAAACTCCAATCCTTCTAAGGCTCTTTAAAGCCTTGGCTTCAAATTTTTTTTATAAGCTATATTTTTCATTTTGATTAAAAAATACAGGGGTAGCTAGGTGACACAGTGGATAGAGCACCGGCCCTGGAATCAGGAGTACCTGAGTTCAAATCTGGCCTCAGGCACTTAACACTTACTAGCTGTGTGACCCTGGGCAAGTCACTTAACCCCAATTGCCTCAATAAAAAAAATACAATAACTTTGTTTGTTATAGACCGTCATGGCACTTTTGACAGCTGAAGGTTTTCCATTTTATAATTTCCAAGAAAAAAATATCAAGGTCATCCATGTTGCTCTTGAAATCATTACCTCTGAAAGGATTCACTGGATAAATCTAACTAACCACAATTACCAATATGTACCAAGATGCCTGTACACAGGTAAGAACACATGCACATACACACACACACTCACAAATAGATCGTTTTCTTAATAATGTCACTTATCTTAAAAATTCCTGGCAGAATATCAATATTGCATTTTATAATGATTTTGCTTTCAAATATCTTATCTGCTTCTGAGTTTTTGTAACTATAAAATGTTTTAGAAACATGTCTTACTCTTATTCCTACCATTCATTGCTTCCACATTCATTACAGTGGAGTACTACCAGCAAACAGATGGTGCAATCGATAAAGTGCCAAATCCGAAGTCAGAAAGACCTGTGTTAATATCTTGTCTCAGATATTTAATACCTGCATGACCCAAGAAAACTCATTTAACATCTGTCTGCCTCACTTCCCTAAACTTTAAAGGAGAGATAATAATAGCAGCTAACTCAATGGATTATTATGAGGATCAAATGAGATAATATTTATGAAATGCTTACTTATTACAATGCCTAGAACATAGTGGTCACAATACAAATGCTTCTTCCCTTCCCCTTCTCTCTAGTAACATAGTAGATATGCTATAGATATTGATTTTAGTTTTTATACTAGGAGGAATCAAATGATATCTTATGACTGAAAGTGACAGAGTATGGCTACTAATCCCCATTCTTCTTTAATATTAGATTATATAGGCTCCAAAAAACATCCAAATAATGCCATAGGAAAATGGCCAGAGCAGCAAAACTCACAGAAGAATGTGCTGAAATCATCTTCTAACCAAGAATGGCTTGGAAAGTCAGAAGGAGGGAGCTGCTGTGCTAATACAGGAGTGGAGCCCAACCCCATAGTCACCCTGACACAGATCCAGTCGCAGGAAGGACTCACCATAGAGGGAGACCCCCAGAGCCTCTGAATCAGCTGAAGTGACAGTGTTGTCTGGAACTAAGCTCAGAGTCTGGTGAGTGGGCTGAGCCCTGGGCATGGGGGAGACTACAGGGGTTTATGCTGGTGCTTAGGCAGAACTTGGATTTTATATCCCTGCTGAGAACCAGGAGGTAGACTTGAGTACCAGTGTCCCAGGTGGGGGAGGGGCACAGGCTCATCAGAGATAAGAACCACAACACACAAATCTGGTTGATTAGCAAGTTGGTCTGTGTTCATCTACAGAGGTGAAATCCTACATGAAAGAAACAGGAAAAGGCTTATGGAGTGGGGGAAGAGATGGGAGAGGAGCAGGGCAGTAAATGAATTTTATACTCATCAGAAAAGGCTCAAAGACCTTAAACTCATCAGAGTTGTCTCAAGGAGGGACTAACACACACACACACACACACACACACACACACACACACACACACACTCACTCAACTGGATGGAGTAATCTATTTAATCTGGGCAATAAATGAGCCTAACACTCATCAGAGTTGGCTCAAAGACCTCAATCTCATTAGAATTGGCTCAAGGAGGGAATCATGTATACACTCAAGTGGGTGGAGCAATCTCTCTAACCCTTCAGGAAAATAGGAGGAGGAGGGGATAAAGAGAAGGAGGCAAAAGAAGGAAGGGCAGAGTGTGGGAGGGGACAGACAGAAGCAAATCCCTTTTGAAGAGTGAGGATGGGGCAGCTAGGTGGCACAGTGGATAGAGTACGGGCCCTGGAGTCAGGAGTACCTGAGTTCAAATCCGGCCTCAGACACTTAACACTTACTAGCTGTGTGACCCTGGGCAAGTCACTTAACCCCAATTGCCTCACTAAAAAAAAAAAAAAAAAAAAAAAGAGTGATAGGATGAAAGAAGAGGAATAATATGGGGAAGGGTATAGAATGTAAGGGAAACAGTTAACAATAGTAATCATGAAAAAGAGAAAAGGGAGGGGGATGTACAAAAAATACTTATGGCAACTCTTTGTGGAGGCTAGGAATTGAGAATCAAGGGAATTTCCATCAATTGAGGAATGATGGAAGAAGCTGTGCTATATGATTGTGGTGGAATGGTCTTGTGCTATAGGAAATGACAAACAGGATGATCCCAGAAAAACCTGGAAAGACTAATGAACATCGATGTATGGTGAAATGAGCAGAGCTGAGAGGACATTGTGCATATTGACAGCATTATTGTTCAATGAGCAATTGTGAATGACTTAACTACTCTTAGCAATACAATGATCTAAGATAATCCCAAGGAACTAATGAGGAAGCTTACTATCCACCCCCATAGAAAGAATTGATAAAAAGAACACTTGTGTACTTGTGTACATATATAACCAGG